>NW_022103968.1:36533140-36545297 GCF_000313985.2 Echinops telfairi | reverse complement strand
TTAATACTAAATCTATAAATGTAGGCTCATAGATCTATTTCCCCATCCTCATATAATATATTTGTATATGTACATGTCTTTATCGAGAGCTCTATAAATAGGAAAGAGCTTTTTATAGAGTAATTTTACATTAAGAAAACAGCCCATCTGAGTCCAGGTCAAGTCCCTAATTCTGATATTAGCCCATATGTCTGACACCAATCTGTAAAGTCCTCTTCAGACTCACGAAACACATGCAATGACACCAAATGCAGGAAGATCACAGGCCAGTGGGTGGGAAGTCTTGTGGATCCACTAGTGGCGTAAACATCTCAGCGATGGCAGGGATCTCCACATGGATTCTCCAGCTCAGGGCATTAGGGTAGCTCCAGGTGTCTTGTCAGCTGCAATGTCTCCCAGGGAGTGAGCTGAGACAGGGAATGGCTCCTGCCTCCAAAGAGGAATACAGGAGTTTCCAGAATCCCCAGGAGAAGGTTGTGCCCACACAGAGGCTTCATTAACTATGACCTGATTGACAGGCTAGATTCCACCCCTTCACTCTTAATCCTCTCAAATTGACAAACGATTATATAACTACCACACCAACCTTTTATTTAGTAACAAAGCAAACTGTTTATGCCTCCCTTCTTCACATGGTCTGTTTACTTTTTAAAAAGCTAAAATGGCTATCAAAATCAGCAATGAGTTCTGCAGTAAATTCAACTGAATAAATGTTTGCAACTGTTTATGAAAACACCAATATCTTTGCTTAAATTTAGAAAATGTTTTTTTCTCATATGCTATCTAGTTTGTAGAAATATCTGAAATTTTTATCTATTCTGATTTTAGATTCGAGATTCTATACTTTTCAAAGGAAATAAATAGTATTAATCGAACACTTCTCTTTTCTATGACTTTTGGTAATCAAGGAATTATTTTTTGAGTCAGTGTTAAATCTGAAAGAAGGATGCAAGAAATAGACTGATGCATAATTCAAAACTAATTTGTTGTCATGGAATTTATGTTAATGCTTAACATTTAGTATGTATAGCTTATGGGACTAGCTGTTTATAACAGCATCACCTTGGATATTCGTTTCCCACCCTGCTGCTACAAGAAATTATTGAGCCCTCCTGTGGTTCCTAGTGATCAAAACACACCAGTCGGCATCTGCAGTGTTACCATTGATGATTTATGTCAAATTATGCCAGTAAGTATAAAGTCTTAGCACCTTGTCTCTCAGTGTGACGTCACCTCTCTCCAAACTACCTGATCTCTCTCCTCTTAATATTATTATTATTTTTAAATACGGTTGCCCTCTACCTCTGTACTCATCTCTTTTTTCTTCTAGCATTCAACTTTCTTATAGTCACCTCTTTAGCAACTAACAACAAATTCTTCTAACAGTATATAGCACAGGCTTTCAAAGAACTGAATCCAGGGTCTGCCACTTCTCCATTAGCTCTGTGAACTTGGGTAAATGTGGAACTTTTCTGAGTTCTGGTTTCCTTGAATGAACCATAGATTGTAATACTTATTTTTAAACTAGGAGCACTACATGAAAAGTATAAAGAGCCTAGTGTGCTAACACTGTGCTAACAGTGTCAATAGTGATGGTGGTTGTAGTGTCATATTAATAGTAATAGTACTAGTCCTAGACGAACAGGTTTCAGTGGTATGGAAATTCAGCTGCCCTACTTGGAGATGCTACTGCAAAATGGTATGGAAATTCAGCTGTCTACTTGTAGATGCTACTGCAAAATATAAAATAACAGAGTTTAGCCAAAGCTCAGAAGACTCCAGGGAACAAATGGGCTTCAATACTAATAAAAAAATACTGATTGAGTGACATTATAATCTCTAATAGGTGGTCCACTTTACTGTCCACAACAAATACTTCTAAAGGGAAAATTTTGTAGTAGATTGCAAGTGCACATACAAGAAATTTGGAAGAGAGCTAACTGGCCAATTAACTGGAAGAGATCCATATTTGTGCCCATCCAAAAAAAAATGGTGATCCAACATAATGAAAAAAAAAATTTGAACAGTACCATTAATGTCCTCCCACTTGTCTGTCAGTTTGTCATACTGCAGTGGCTTGCATGTTGCTTTGATACTGGAAGCTATATTGCCAGTTTTCCAAATACCAGCAGGGACACTCCAGGTGAGCAGGTTTCAGCAAAACTTTAATCCCAAGAACAGAGTATGAAGAAGAAATAGTCTGTCTACATTTAAGGAATTGGTCACTGAAAACCTTATGAATAGCAGTGGAACATTGTCATACATAGTTCCAGAAGATGGGCCCTTCAGGAAGCCACCCAAAATATGACTGAGGAAAAGCTGCCTTCTCAAAGTAGAATTCATCATAACGAAGTGGCTGTAGTAAAGCTTTCAAGACTCTCACTAGCTAGTGGGACTCAATTCAGAATGAGAAGAAATAGCTCCAAATACCCATCAATAATCATAACATGGAATTATGAGATAAGAGTACAAGAAAATTTGAAGTCACTAAAAAAATGAAATGGCAAGCATACAAATCAATACATTAGGCATTTGTGAATGTAAATGGACTTGGCCATCTTGAATCAAACAATCATATGGTTTATTATGCCAGGAATGACAAATTCAAGGGGAATGGCATCACATTCATTGTCCAAAGAAATTTCAAAATCTAAAAGTACAATGCTGTGTATGATCGGATAAAAGTATATGCCTACAGGAAAGTCCAGTTATTGGACAATTATTGTTCAAGTTTATGCATCAATCATAGAAACTAGTGAAGACATAGAATTCTATTAACTTCCAGACAGAATTTGACCAAAATTTAATATGCATTCATAATTATTGGTTAGAATGTAAAATTAGGAAGGAACAGTAGTTGAAAAATATGGACTAGGTAATAGAAAAGAAAACTAGAAATTAAAGCTGGAGACCGCATGATAGAAGTTGGCAACACCAATGAGTTTTTCATTGAAAATCCTTTTTTTCAGCAATGTAAATGGTAACTACACAAGTAGACTTCGCCAGATAAAATATACAGGAAGCATATTGAACGCTTCTCTAGGAGATGATGGAGAAGCTCAATATCAGCAGCTGAAGCAACAGACCATTAATTGCTCATATTTACGTTGAGGAAAATCAAAACAAATCCAAAAGAGCCAAAGGGTGACTGAATATATCCCATTTGAATTCAAGAACATTTCAAGAATAGATTTGACTCAAAAATAAGCAAATGAATAAAATTTTACATCTAAAATTTTTTAAATAATAGCTTTGACTCATTGAACATGAATGACAAAAGACTTCATAAATTGTGGGATGACATCAAGAACATCATACAAGAAGAAAGCAAAAGGTTATTAAAAGGATTTTTTTTTAAAGACCAAAATGGATGTCAGAAGAGATTCTGAAACTTGTTACTCAATGTAGAGTACCTAAAGAAAGTGGAAGAAATAAGAGAGCTGAACAGAAAATTTCAAAGGCAACTCAAGACAGGGTAAAGGATCATAATGAAATGTGCAAAGACCTGGAGTTAGCCAAAAAGGAAAAACATAATTAGCATATTCTAAGCTAAAAAATGAAAGAAAAAATTTAAGCCTAGAGTTGCAATATTGAAAGACTCTATGGAGGACTCATCAAAAGACAACAGAAAGAATATACTAATCACTGTACCAAAAATTATTAATAAACAAAAGGCCTTTTCAAGAGGTAGCATATGATCAGGAACCAAGGTAGAAGTCCAAGCTGCACTAAAGACCTTAACTAAAAACAAGGCTCCAGGAATTGACTGAATACCAATTGAAATGTTTCAAGAAGCTGATGGATCAGTGGAAGCATTTATTTATCTATGCCAAGAAATTTAGAAGACAGCTACCTGGTCAATTAACTGGAAGAGATTCATAATTATGCCCAAAAGAATGCAAAAATTACCAAATAATATTAATATCATATTGAAGTAAAATTTTTCTGAAGGTCATTCAACAATAATTGCAGCAGTACATTGGATCATAAACTATGGATATCATTAATAAGAATGGGAATTCCACAACCTTTAATTGTGATGATGTGGAACCTGTACACAAACCAAGCTTCAGTCGTTTAAACAGAACAAGGGAATACTGCTTGGCTTAAAATCAGGAAAGATGTGCTTTATCCTTTCACCATATTTATTCAACACCATACAACTTTTATATGGATTGGACGTGTTCTCAAGAAGAACCAGTCCCCATGCTGTGTAAAATAAAAGGGCAGCAAAAAGAGGAAGACTCTTGACAAGATGGGTTGACAACAATAACACTTGTAAAGACAGGACAGTATTTTCTTCTTTTGTACATAGTGGTATTATGAGGTGTAACTGACTGGACAACACCTGACAGAGGCAACAATCATTTATGTTACGTGCCAGTAAAATTTTGCTGAAGATGATTTGAAAGCAGTTGCAATAGTACAATGATGGGAAATGACCCGATATCCAATCCAGATTCAGAAGAGGATGTGGCAAGCGAGATATCGTTGTTGACCTCAGATAGATCTTGGCTGAAAACAGAACACCAGAAAGATGTTTACTTGTGTTTTGCAGACTATGCAAAGGCATTCGGTTATGGGGATCTTAATGCTGTGAAGAATGGAGATTTCAGAACACATGCATGCTCATGTATACAGTGAACCCTCGTTTATCGCGGTTAATCGGTTCTAGACCCAACCGTGATAAATGAAATTCCGCGAAGTAGGATTCCTTCTTTGTAAATAAAATATTTTCGTACTTAGAGCATAGAGGACATGAAAAAAACACCCTTTAGTCACCATTACACTCGTATTACCCAATTTATTAAACGAAAAAGGGAAAATGCAGTAAAACATTTTGGACGTTACAATTATCATTTATTATTTATTATATTATGAAGTACAACGGATGGAGCAAACGGAAGACTCATTCAAGTCAAAATGGCGTGCAACCTCCACGATTTTCTTGCCATCTTTGATCATATCCAAAAATTTTACCTTTTCCTGGATGGTGAGCATCTTCCTCTGGCGCTTATTTTTATTGTCAGAAGGCTTAGAAGAAGCAGCTTGTTTAGGAGCCATCATAGGGCTTAGATAAAATTTCTTAAAAATCGCAAACAATTACAGTACACTGTACAAAAGCAAAAATGCATCTGATAACGTAGCTCCGATACATAGCGATGCAGACAGAAGCGTGTACAGTATGAGCCAATCAGTGGCAGTAATGACAGAGCATGCGCTGTTACACAAAAACCGCGATAGAGTGAAGCCGCGGAAGTCGAAGCGCAAAGTGGCGAGGGTTCACTGTATAGGTAATCTGTATATAGACAGGCAGTTCAAATTGGAAGATGAGTGTGTGGTTCAAAATCAGATATGGTGTGCATCAAGGTTGTGTCCTTTCACAAGACGTACTAATTCTATATTTTGAGCAAATAATCTGAGAAGCTGGACTATATAAAAAAGAATGTGGCATCAAAGTATGCAGATGACACAGACTTGCTTACTGAAGCCAAGAGAACTTGAAGCACTTACTAATAAAAATTAAAAAGTACAGCCTTCTGTATGGATTACACCTCAACCTAAAACCAAAGTCCTCACAACTACACCAATAGACAACATCATGACAAATGGAGAAAATAGTAAACTTGTCGGGGATTTCATTTTACTTGGATCCACAATCAATGCTCATGGAAGCAGCAGGGAAGAAATCAAAGATTGCAGTGGGCAAGTCTGCTGCAGAAGACCTCTTTAAAGTGTTAAAGAGTAAAGACGTCATTTCAAGGGCTAAGGCATGCATGCTTGACCCAAGCCATAGTGTTCTCGGTTGCCTCATATCCTTGTGAGAACTGGACAATGAATAAGGACGACCAAAGAAGAACGGATGCATTTGAATTATGTTTGAAAAGAATATTAAATGGACTGTGAGAAGGGGAGGTAAATCTGTCTTGTGAGAAATACAGTTAGAATGTACTAAGTTCAGCTTAGAATACCTTCTAAGCGAGATTGTCAAGACTTTGTCTCACTTATGTTGGACCTGTTAGCAGGAGAGGTCAGTCCCTAAAGAAGGGCGTTGTGCTTAGCAAAGGAGAGGATCAGCAAACTTGAATAAAACACTCAATGATCTCTCAGTGACTTAAATGAGCTCAAACAATAACTCTGAGAATGGCACCAGACCAGAGAGTGTTCACTTCTGCTGTACAAGGAGTTGCCATGATTTGGGACCAACTCTAGGGACCTAATAAATAGTAGCAGTCATAGGACAATCAGGCCGAATTAATATCGGCCTAGAATGGCATGAAAAATTCTGATTTAAAGGAATGAAAAATGTATTATGTAAGTATATAAGATCATTATAACCATGCTTTTCTTTATCCCTTTTCCTAATGATTTGAAATAAATTTAAACTTCAATTTTAAAATAAAGTTTGGATTAAAATGCTTAGATTTAGGCTAATTTCTCTATTTTAATGTCTTTTTTCTTTCTTTTTTTAATCATTTTATTAAAGGTTCATGCAACTCATCACAATCCCTACATACATCAACTGTGCCAAGCACACTTGCACATATGTTGCCATCATTCTCAAAACTCCCGCTTTCTACTTGAGTCCTTGGTATCAGTTCCTCATTTTTCCCTCCCTCCCCGCTTCCCCCGCCCCCATGAACCCTTGATAATTTATAAATTATTATTATTTTATCATATCTTACCCCAGCCAACGTGTTTTTAATGAATAATATGAGTTATAATGTAAGAAAATATTTCTTGCAATATTCTCAACTTTTTCTTGATGAGGGAGGGCACTCTAACTGGAATAGACATACATACTCACTATCATCAAGTCACTGCCGACTCACAGTGACCCTGTAAGACAGGACAGACCGTCCTGGTGGGTTCCTAAGACTAACTCTACCAGAGTACAAGCCTGGTCTTTCTGCGTCTGCGTGGTTTCAAACTGCTGATCTTGCAGTTGGCAGTCCACCTAGTAACCACTACACCACCTCCACTCTTCACTGAAGTGTAAACGTTATATATATGAAGTGTGCACTTTTGCTTAAAAGGTGAATCATAAAACATTAGCAGATTTTTAAAAGTACAGAAATTGAAAGACTAATACAAATCTATAAATAGTAATGTAACAATAGTACATTAAGATGGTAACCACATTAGATGAAGTCTGTTAGCAACAAGTCTAGTATTTGGCTTGTTACTTAAAAATATGGCCCCTGAGTTTATACTCTGTGGTTTGGGGACTGGATAGTTTCTCCTTATATCACCTGTAATGAATTTATCCAAATCTCGGGTGGTAGAAATCATTGATAAGCATGTTAGGTCCTTGAAAATGCATTTGAAACATCTTAATTTTAAATCAGAAAGAATTTATCTGTCCTACCTCACATACTCTACCTCACAATGTATACTTTGTATAAATTAACTGTAGTAGATTTGCTTGAATGTTTTATGTAATAATATTTTATTACATTTATTTTAAAACACAGAAAATAAGTTTGTTCGTTTTAAACAGGAATTGGCCCATGGACTAAGTGAACTCTTGTCATATGAAGGCAATGTTGAAGAAGATTTCTATTCAACATTCCAGGTACTATTACAGGAAAATCACTTTCTGTTAACCATATATGTTGGGGAACAGCATCCCACAACCGAATGGGTCTAAGGGGCGGTTGTGTAATTGAGGGGTAAGTTAAAGAGACATCAGACAAGATAAAGCATGCAAGGGCTTACCTCCTTGTCATGACTTCAGGAGCCAGGTCCAAGCAGAGAGACAACATATTGTAATCTCACAAGTTTATATCATCCTGGCCAGTAGGCCGTAGTAAGTATGTAGGTAACAGGAAGGGGGTCATACAATAGGCATTCACGTAACAGGAGGGGGACAAGCTAGCAGTGTACACGAAATAGGAAGGGGAGGCACTAGGGGCACATGTGACAGGAAGGCATATACATAACAAGATGGGTGGGCTCTAGAGTCAAGATGGCAGCTAGCCTTGGTCGTCACTGAGTTAGCTTGACCCTAGGTGTCTTTGGACTCCCCTTCAGGAGAACAATCCATTATCCTTATATATGATAAGGATAATATCATATCCTTATGATATATGATACCATAGAAGGGAGTGGGCCCTACTTAGGGTGGGACAGAAAATAGGGTAGATTGCTGTAGGTGACTGACAACCTTCAAGCAGTTGACCTCCAAGTGTATAGTCAGTGACCATGTGTTTGCAAACAGCACCTTAAATTTGGCATTATTAGGGGGGATATCATGGGGAATAACTTTTCTTAGGACCATGTGAGTGGGACACATCTCCCACCCATGAGTGTGAAGGTTTCTTCAACGGTAGCCTTGGTCTTCCAGACTCCTTAATGTATGAATGTTCAGAGTTTGTCCATGTACACTCTCTTCCTGGTTTTCAGTTTCCCACACATATTTTTCTCATATTTATCGTCATCTGTTATTAAACACCCATCATTAGAAAGGATTAACAAGTATGAATCAATACATGAGATCTCATATATCAAAGGATCTTTACCTGATGAAGTATGGACAGTGAAACACACACACACATAGGTACCGAAGTACCTAAAGAAGGGGCTAAGGATACTCTGACGGGCAGCTGGCACATTCCCTTGACTCTGTTACTGTCCCAAAGCTTATCAGCTTCTAAAAGTAACCCTCAACAGAAACGAATGGGTCAAACAAACCTACAGTAGTGTTCCACATAGCTCCAAAGACCCGATAATTACCCCAATGGCTACCGGAGTTTGTGAACATTAGTACAATATTTAACTGTAATTAACACAGAGGGTCAAAATAAAGCCTTGCCTTACTAATAATTAAATACTGTTTGGCCCCATGTGCCTTTTTTAACTTCCATTCTTAATACAAGTATCATAAGAGTTTAGCTTTTGTACAGTTAGTATATTGAGAAAGGAAGAAGAAATGAAAACTGGCCTACTTAAACTTTACAAACCTGTTCGTGAAACGTGGTAGCTTATCAACTATGCCGGCAAATACACTATAATGTCCTCCCCCCCATCAGGTTTTTCAAGAAGAATTCGGAATAATTAAATCATACAATCTAAAGCCAGGAGGTGACAAAGTTCCAGTTACCAATCAAAATCGGAAAGGTAAGTTCAGCAGCACTTTTTTTTTAACTTAAAATGTATTAGTGCTCACTTGTTGCTTTCTATTTAAAATAAAATTGCTGCTTTCCAGAATATGTGCAGCTTTACACTGACTTCCTTCTCAACAAATCCATCTATAAGCAGTTTGCTGCATTTTATTATGGATTCCATAGCGTGTGTGCTTCAAATGCCCTAATGGTGAGTTGGAGATGTTAAATTACAGTTTTACTTAGATTGTATGGCACTAGAATACTTGACAAATAATTCTTTAAACGTTCTTGTAGCTAAACCTTTTAAAATAAAAGATTTTCTACATTGTTAAAATAGTCAGACATTAAAATAGTTTGTTCATTTCTCCGCTTGTGCTAGATAGACAAGTCTGTTTTCTTAATTTATGTCTTGTAGAAAAATTTCCACAAGCAAAGTGGGTGAAGAAATCTCCTGGGGCTCAGGGTCTTAATACTGAGGAATAAGCACCCAAAGCAGAATTGAATCAGTGAGCTGTCATAACTTCTTACTCATCTAGGCAACATACATATGTGCACACCTGTTGAGGGGACTTCAGAAAGTTCATGGAAAATGGAATTCAAAGATAATGGAGTTTTCCCAAGAATTCTTTGAAGCATCTTTGTACTTCTTGCTGTTTCTAGGATCCCTCAGCAACTCTGAGTTACCTTTGACCCATGGGAAATAGTTTGTCTCCATAGTCATGGCCCAGACTCAGGTTATTTGACCTCTTACACGTAGACGGGGTCAGCTGCTGTTTAGAACACCAGGTAGAGAACACTGTCAGACCTAAGCGTGGATTTCCACAGGGTTGGCGCTCTTCACTGCAACTACTCAGGGCATGCCCCACCGCGCCACTTGGGTCCATCTCCAGATTTCCTCTGAGGGCTTGGAGCAAGGTCTTTCTTTTGATTTATTTTTCATAGGAGAGAAATGGACTCTCACAGTTCCTCTGGGGCAGGAGCAAGTGTGCTTACCTCTTCCCAGCTTGCTTTAGAGTCACCTTTGCCACGTGCGTGTTGCTGAGTACCTTCGAAAGAGAAGCAGTTGGCTGAGACCTAAATGAGTCTTGTCTGTGACACACTATTAGTTGTGGGAATGGAGGAAAATAAAGGAAGAATCAAGTGGCACAGCATGGTCTCTGTGTTTAAGAATCGTAGCCTCTTTAGGTAAGAGAGTAACCTATGTAGATGAAAGAACCCAGCAAGCAGTACAAGAGAGACTAGCGTGATACCCAAACTGTGCAGTGCCCACAGAAGGTATGGGGTAGTGAAAGGAGGCAGGCCGGTCAGTAGATGGAGTAGCTGAAACAGCTTACACCTGGCTTTGGGAGAAGCGTTGTAATTTAGGATCCATGCTTAGCTGCCTATTTCTCTGGCATACTGCTAATTAGCATTCCCAGAAGGGGAACCTAGTGGTCTGACAAGGTTTTCAGACATTTTCAAAAGAAAAATATCTTGTCTCAGAAAAATACAAATGTATTAAGTGGAGAAGATTTTTTTTGTTCAATAAACAAGGTTTGATTTACTATAAGAAAAGGCACAATTTTTGATGATTTGGTTTGATGAAGGTGGTTTGTATGTAATTTTTTTAATCATCATCTTTCATGATAATTTTTGATAAATAATTGTGGCAGCTGCTTCGTCCAGAAGAGGTTGAAATTCTGGTCTGTGGAAGCCCTGAGCTGGATATGCACGCTCTGCAGAGAAGTACTCAGTACGACGGCTATGCGAGAACGGATGTAACTATAAGGTGATGGCCTCTTTACAGCTCAGGTGGTGGGGTTATAAAAGAGGAGGTGAAGATGCAGCTCCTTGGATTATGTAACTTGAAACTTTGGGATTAACGATGTTAGCTGAAATATTGTCCAGTCCTACACTTATTTTATCTCCAGAAAGTAATGTAAGAATATTAAATATGAAATCACTTAGTAATCCCTTGGCAGAAAGTGTTATAAATACATTTCCACAAAAGTATAGAAATTTGACTTTTATTTTAATGACTTCAGATTTTAAGGATTTTCGACATATAAGCATTTTAGTCATACTATGTTAAAAATACAGGACTTTAAAATCATATAGAAGAAAAAAAGTTTTTTGTACCGTCTACTATTGAAGTCTTTTTATGACTTTATATTGATGCAATTTTATAGTAGTAATTGAAAATCTAAGTCAAATATAGAGACCCATTCATAAATGTCACATTACTGATATTATATATCATTTTTAAAAAGTATTTTTCCTTAGAGCTTATTCTGATATGCAGGATTTTGTTGACAGTTTATATAAACTTCCTTTGGTATTATCTAGATACTTTTGGGATGTTGTGCTTGGATTTCCTCTTGATCTTCAAAAGAAGTTGCTACACTTTACTACAGGAAGTGACCGAGTGCCTGTAGGAGGAATGGCTGATTTGAACTTCAAAATCTCAAAGAATGAAACTTCCACTAACTGGTAAATTCCAGATTGTAATTTTATTTCACCTGTAGGCTTTTGTGAAGAGTAGTAATAATATATTAGGAACCAGGGGATTCATTTGATCTTAAGTAGAATTTATAGAAGAATCTTGGGAATAAAGTTGGCCTTGAAATGAGAGTTCTCTGTTACTAATTTTTGAGACATACCAATACTTACTAAGAAGCTTTTCATAAGTCAAATAACTGCTTCATGGTCTCTTTTAGAACCTTGCTGCTTTGTAGTAGTATATTGTCTAGCCATCATTTTTATTTGAAATATTTTTTAAATATGTAGAAATATTATTGTTTTTGCTATTATTAGTTCTTGAAGTCCTCTAGTCCTAGCCCTCTTTTAGTTTTAAACCTAATGTTCTTTGTACGTGAACATGATGATGATGAAGATGATGATGGCTTTAAGGTATTTTCTAGTACAGGGGTACTACAAAAGTATTTGCAGGTTCAGTTCCAGGCCTCTGCAATAAAGTGAAGGCCTGGTAGGGCAGGATTGAGGGTAATGTAGCCAAGAGGAATTACTGAAGCCCAAATGAAGACTGAGCATGATAGTGGGACAAGAGGAAA
>NW_022103968.1:36458591-36531991 GCF_000313985.2 Echinops telfairi | reverse complement strand
AAAATGAGGAGCCGATGCCAGGGGCTTAAGTGGAGAGCAAATGTTTTGAGAATGATGAGGGCGATGAATGTACAAATGTGCTTTACACAATTGATATATGTATGGATGGATTGTGATAAAGACTTGTATGAGCCCCTAATAAAATGATTTTTTTTAAAAAGCATTCATTTTTTTGTTTCCCAGTACATAAAAAAGTTATGTTTACACTCGTTACGTATGCTATAGCATTATGAAAACGTTTGAAATATTGTGAGAATTACCAAAATGTGGCACAGAGACATGTAGTGAGTACATGCTGTTAGAAAAATGGCACCTATAGACGTATGTAATGCACAGTTGCTACCAACCTTCCATATATAAAATAGAAATAAAGTGCAGTGTCTTTAAAGCACAATAAAACAGCAATATTAATAGTTTGGGAGAAAGACCAGGCTTTCTACTCCTGAAAAGAATCACAGTCTTGGAAACCCAAGGAGGCAGTTCTACCCTGTCCCGTGGTGCTTCTGTGAGTCAGAATTGACTCGTTGGCAATGAGGAATCTTTGTTTTGAGTTTATTAACGGTTGATTGCTTGAGCTCATATTTATTCCCAAAGACTTGAAGTTTCAAAAGTAGATAATTGGAGTAATCTCTAGGTCTTGAACTCATATTTTGCCCAAGGTCAGCTCGTTCGTTCTTTCATTTTAGAGCTAGACTCTGGCTTTTCTGTTGCTCTCACCAGTATGGTGGAATGCTTTTTACTTTGTTCTTACCTTATTTAAATTCCTCCTTCCAGAACTTCCTAATCATTTCATCCTACTAAATTCGCTTTCCTTAACACTGCTTTTATCATGATAATTCCTAGGGCAGTAGCTTTATTATTCCCCATCAGCATAAATTTTAGCATTTAGAGCTTGTTAAATAAAAGGTCTACAGTCTTCCCTGCCAACGTGCCTTTCTGGGTTTTTGTTTGTTTCTTTGGTTTGGTTTGGTGTTGCCTATACTTTAGTCAATGGACTCTTCCTATTTTTAGACATATTCTGGGCCTGCCATCCTCTAAAATATAAATGATTTTGTACACATATGGTGTTTGCTTACTACCTCCCTACGTATGAAAATACCCCTCTTTAAAGACCCAGTTTGAAGCCAGCTTCCTCTGTAAAGTTTTAAGTCATTCCTT
Organism: Echinops telfairi; assembly: GCF_000313985.2. Classification (NCBI taxonomy): domain Eukaryota; kingdom Metazoa; phylum Chordata; class Mammalia; order Afrosoricida; family Tenrecidae; genus Echinops; species Echinops telfairi. The sequence goes on along the minus strand of NW_022103968.1, from coordinate 36,530,833 downwards.
CAACAAATCCTCATAGGACATTTCACATGTCTTACCTTAGTTCTTGATTATTAGCTCCTGACGAGCAGAGGCCGTGCCTCTTACAGCTTTCTAGTCTCCATGTAGTCAGACGTCTCATACCAACCAAAAACAGACTTGCTGCCAGCCAGTCAATGCTAACTCATAGCCACCCCCGTGGAGCTGCTGGTGGTTTCAAACTGCTGACCAAGTGGATCACAGCCCAACACTATGCAATTGGGAGAAATGACAATGGATAAGCTGAAAAGAATATTTAATGGAAAGCTTGGGAAGAGGAAGTAAATTATTATTATAATGAAATGTTCAAAGGCCTAGAATTAGAAAACCAAAAAGGAAGATTATGTCAACATTCCTCAAGGTGAAAGAACTGAAGAAAAAGTTCAAGTCTTGAAATTCAAAATTGAACCTATAGACAAAATGTGGTATAACCCAGGAAGCCTCAAAGGAAGATGGAAGAAATGCAGAATTACATCCTTTCACCATATTTACTCACTCTGTAAAGCTAATCTGAGAAGCTGGACTTCATGAATAAGAATGCAGTGTAATGCAATTGAATGATGGATTGTCATAAGATCTGTAAGAGCCCCCCCCCCCAATAAAATGGTTAATTTTTTAAAAATAAGCAGCATCAGGAATGGCGAAGACTCATAACAACCTTCCATGTACAGATGACACAAACATGAATTTCTGAAAGAGGAGAGGACTGAAGCATTTACTGATGAAGATCAAAGACGACTGCTTCCAGTATGGATGACCACAAATGGACCAGTAAAAAACATCACCATCAATAGAGAAAAGATTGATGGGGTCAAGGATTTCTTTGTCCTTGGACTCACCATCATTGTTCATGGAAGCAGCAGTCAAGAGATCAAATGACCTACTGCAAAGGATCTCTTTAAAATCTTCTGAAAGTAGAGATGTCATTTTGAGGACTGAGATGTGCCTGACCCAAGCCTTGTTAGTTTGAATCTCAGATCAACCACTGTACCATCTCAGTGACCTTGAGCAAATTATTTAACCTATATAGGTGCATGTATCTTTCCTCATCAGTTACATCAGAATTAAAATAGCCACCTTTTAAGTTGGTTTGAGGCTCAAATTAAATGAAAGAGGGCATGCAAAAGCACATAGCACAATGCTGGTGACTGCATTCACTCAGTAAATGCTGATTACAGGAAATTTAAGAAGTCTTTCGATACAGGAAACTCAAAAATTTAACTTCGACTTCTGGTTCCTTTTTAAATATCCATTTTCCTGTTTTGTTTCTCATTTTTATTCACCAACTTCTGTGACAGCTATTCTGATGCTCTCCTGTTCATAGAGGGAAAGGAAAGGGCCTGAGGTAGGAAAATTTCAGTGAAAATAAGAGTGTCATCAAGAAAGAGGTAGGGAGCTGATAGGAAGGCTTGAAGGGTAACTCTTTGATATGCATTTAAGCAGCAATTTTTAAAGTGTGGCATCAAGGGCCCCAAAATGTTCTTCTTATTATTTTTCAACAGCCAAAATGGAAATGCTAGTCACAATTATATTATCTATTATTCTGCTGGGTGTCTTAGGAAGTTTATTAAAGCTTGTGAGTTACCCAGTTGGGTGTTTGCCCTCTCTTAGTCATCAGGAAGCTGAGATTTGGAGCCTCTGAGCAACTTTAACAAGGTCCCACCACTACACAGCTTTGTGGTGAGGATGACAGATCAAACCCAGATCTAGTTTTTCACTTAAAAAATAAAAATTTTTGCTACAAGGACAGTTACTATCTTGTTTGTAAACATAGCCCGAGTGTTCAACAGTTTCTGTGCATGGTAGGTTCTCAGTAAACATTTGTTCATTGAAAGAATGAGTGCGCCATCTCAGTGTAGTAAAAGAGTGTGTGTGTGTGTGTGTGTGTGTGTGTGTGTGTGTGTGTGTGTGTGCGCGCGCCATGTAAAACAAAACTTAAAACTCCTTTTGTGTGTTTTAATACTTGGTATCTTAAACGTTTTTCCTAGGTTACCTGTGGCCCACACCTGCTTCAATCAACTTTGCCTTCCCCCCTACAAGAGCAAAAAAGACCTGAAACAGAAATTGATCATTGGCATTTCAAATTCGGAAGGTTTTGGACTTGAGTAACCTAAAAAACTTGAAATATACTACTTTTTATATGTAGCATTCACTTCCCTCTTATTGTGCCTTTAACTTTTTCACGTTTCTGTCTCAAACACCTTGACAAAGCGCACCAACTTTAAAATACTGATTTTTCTAAAATCAAATGTGAAGCATTTCAATGAAGGCATGATTTTCTACAAACAAATTGCAGATAGCATAGATGAGTGTGGGTCCAGCCCCTCTTTTATAGCACTTGATTAGCCCCCATAAGTCGTTTGTCACAGGTGTCCCACTGGGAAAGCGAGGTACAGTAAAATGGCAGGTCAAACCCAGTGGCAGAGCGTGTGCTGTCAGCACACAGTAGCAAAGTAGTCAGCTATATTATCATTAATATGAGGCATGTAGACATATTTTCATATAGAGGTAAGCAACAGTATAATTGCAAATGCAATTTACAGGGTTTGTTTGTTTGTTTTTCTTTCTTTTTGATATACTGGTTTTGGTCCTATAAGATTCTTTTAACTCTTGCTGAAGAGCATGTAAATAACTACATAATAGTCTGAGGTCATGGGATTTTGATAGTGCCATTTATTGCAAAAGATTTATTTTTACAAAGTAAATTCAGGGTTTTAGATGTGTATACAGCTTTTACAAACCAATAAAGATGATTGTACAGGAGTGTAACTATTTTCAGACCAATTGGATTCAAGGTTATATTCTTTTAAATATCGTTGTTAGTCTGCATGCACACTGGCAGTAAGCTAGTTACTCTGAGTACTGTGTAGTATTTGTATAATGATCGTTTCTTCCTAAGGATCAAGTTATTAAAAAAAGAAATCAGATATAGCTAATCACTGATGAGTTAAGTCAATTACAAGCACAAGAGAACAGTTTATATATTTTTTGATTGTTGTAAAAAGCTTATTTCTAATTTTTTTTATCGCCACTTATATTGAAGTATTAATTTATGGAGAAGGTAGGATAAGGTAATTGACAAAAGTGAAGAGAATAATCACCTTTGTGTCAAAATGATGCAGCTTGGTAAAAATAAAGTTCAACATTTTGGCCAAATTGTTTGTTTTTTTTTCACTGGATTCCAAACATAGTAAATTCAGTAGTACCCTTTTTTGAATGTCCTAATAAAGTAGCATGTGAAAAGAAACTATTTTAAGTCTGACAGTGAAATGGCTTTTTAAAAATTAACAGTCCATGAAGCAGTGTTATTAGCATGTTGCACATGTTTCCAACTCAAGACTTCTCTATTATACTTTGATAGCTTCCCTTCAGAAAATCCTGCAGTCACAGCCGCAATAATGATGATGCCAGCATTTAGTACCAGCATATGGTTTCACATGCAAATAATACTTCCCCGACATTTGTTCTCAGTTAGGCTATTTTCTTGTTGCTATGCTTCCTGCACCCAACCAGCAGAACCCTTCAAGGGTGGAGGAGCTAATCAGCGTGTTCTCCTGCAGTTTGGAAGCCAACCCACAAATCTTTGAGGAAAAGGAGTTAACTCTCTCTAAGAAATGGGAGTGACCCTGCTTTTCTGTTTGGATACACTACCCAGAGGGTTTTTTCTTTAACATCTCAGAAGGCCTGAGGGTTAAAGATGTATTGGCTTGGTTTTGCTGTTTTTAATCCATATGCAAATAAAACTGCTTCTCCCATACACTGCTTGAACTAGAAAGTAAGATGTTTAATGTAGGCTAATATTAACTAATAAGCACAAAAGAATTATGTATAGGAAACCATATTTAAGTGTTTTCAGTAAAATGTAAACAGCGTTTTTATTTGGTAGAGATGACTCATGGAAAATCATGTTGGCTTGGTCTGCATGTTCAATGATGTGCCTGTATATTGGTAGCTGTGTCACTTTTAAATAAGTAGTTGAGCAAGCCAAATTTTTAAATGACAGTGTTCATAAATAACTGGAAAATTTTTGTTGTCTGTTCTTATTAAGTTGAAATTTATAATCATATATCACTAAATTGCACATTGCCTTTATTTATTTATGCCCTGTTTTTGGTTTACAGTGTAATAATACCTCATTTTTTAAAAAACAAAACAAAACACCATTATTGTTATATTTCATTAATTTAAACAGCCTAGAAACTTCGTGTCATTACTTTTTAAACTTAATGTTAACGAATTCTTGATTTTGTATCTGCCACAGTAAATTAAAGTCTTGCACAGTATTTATCAATATTTATAAATGTGTTGTCCCTTTTCAGTCTTTGCTTAATCGTATTTTTGTCTGTGTGATCAGAAGTTTTTAACTTCTGTCCCTCTTTTTGTACAATTCTGTATTGTAACAAGTTGTTGATTTCTGGATAACTTTTTTCAAATATTAAAGTTAATACAGTCAGTTGGCCTTCGTCACTTTTTGAACCCTAAGCATGTTTAAAATGCCCTACAGAAGCAGACTATTTGTTGCCTTATGCCACCTCTGAAACTGCTGCTCACGGAAATGGTGATGCAGGCACATGCGCATAGCATCAGAAAATGTGCTGACTCACGTAGACCCAACTGCATTATTTTCTATGTAGAGTGATGTATATCCAGGGATCACACCAATTCTTTGAAATTCACTGAAAACATTCTCAACTGTTGGGAGCAGTGCGGAAAGTACATGCTGTATTTTTCACCTAGAATACACCCACAGAAACACCGCGCGCACATGTGAGAGCATCAGAAACTAACGCAAGGGCGTTGCACGGTTTGCAAAAATCATGAGTACCGTATATACTCGAGCATTAGCCGAGTTTTTTCAGCACATTTTTTATGCTGAAAATGCCCCCCAGGTTTTTTTGTTGTTGTTCAATTAGGTGCCTCAGCTTATACTCGAGTATATCTGGTACATTTGTGGAAAAATAAGGATATTCAAATCTTTGCTTCAATATGGATCTTTTAAATATGGATCATCCATTATTTAAAGATGCGTTGACATCGCCCAATGTAGTGACAGAATGGCCTTTTCCCCCTTGATGTTCAGTCAGACGTTCTTGGATAGCTATATGCTTAGAATTGTATCTACTGATGTACTGAACCTTTTAGGAATATAAAAATCGTTATCTCTAATGACATTTTTTTGTTCTTAAAGATATACCTGCTTTCTTTTTTTTTAAATCATTTTATTGGGGGCTTGTACAACTCATCACAATCCATATATCCATCCATTGTGTCATGCACATTTGTACATTTGTTGCCATCATCATTCTCAAAACATTTTCTTTCTACTTTCTACAAATCCTGCTAGAGCAGAGGATGTACACTGGTACAGATAGGAACTGGAAACACGGAATCCAGGACAGATGACCCCTTCAGGACCAGTGGTGAGCGTGATGATACCCTTGATATCAGCTCTTCATTTTTCCCTTCCCTCCCTCAGATTCCCTCCCTCACAAACCCTTGATGATTTATAAATATTATTTTTTCATGTCTTATACTGTCCGATGTCTCCCTTCACCCACTTTTCTGTTGTCCGTCCCCAGGGAGGGGGTTATATATAGATCATTGTGATTGGTTCCCCCTTTCTACCCCACCTTTCCTTTACCCTCCTGGTATCACTACTCTCATTATTGGTCCTGAGAGGTTTATCTGTACTGGATTCCCTGTTTCCAGCTCTTATCTGTACCAGTGTACATCCTCTGGTCTAGCCAGATTTGTAACGTAGAATTGGGATCATGATGGGGGGGGGGCAGGGGGGGCATTAAAGAAGTAGAGGAAAGTTGTATGTTTCTCTTTTTTAAATCATTTTATTGGGGACTCGTACAACTCTTGTCAAAATCAATACATCCATTGTGTGTCAAACACATTTGTACATTTGTTACCCTCATCATTTTGAAAACATTTTCTTTCTACTTGAGCCCTTGGTATCAGCTCCTCATTTTTCCCCTCCCTCCCCTCTCCCTCTTCCTTCATGAACCCTTGATAATTTAGAAATTGTTATTTCTTCATGCCTTACACTGTCCGATGTCTGCCTTCACCCACTTTTCTGTTGTCCATCCCCAAGGGAGGAGGCTATATGTAGATCCTTGTAATCAGTTCCCCCTTTCTACCTCACCTTCCCGCAACCCTCCTGGTATCACCACTGTCACCACTGGTCTTGAAGGGATCATCTGTCCTGGATTCCCTGTTTCCAGTTCCTATCTGTACCAGTGTACATACTCTGGTCTAGAAGAATTTGTAAGGCAGAATTGGGATCATGATAGTGGGGCGGGGAGGAAGCATTTAAGAACTAGAAGAAACTTGTATGTTTCATCATTGCTACACTACACCCTGACGGGCTCGTCTCCTCCTGAAGACCCTTCCGTAAGGGGATGTCCAGTGGCCTACAGATGGGCTTTGGGTCCCCAATCTATACTCCCCCTCATTCACAATGAAAGGGTTTTTTGTTCTTTGATGTCTGATACCTGATCCCTTTGACACCTCGTGATCATACAGGCTAGTGTGCTTTTCCAAGTGAGCTTTGTTGCTTCTCAGCTAGATGGCCACTTGTTTACCTTTAAGCCTTTAAGACCCCAGATGCTATATCTTTTGATAGTCAGGCACCATCACATTTCTTCGCCACATTTGCTTATGCACCCACTTTGCCTTCAGCGATCATGTTGGGAAGGTGAGCATCATGGAATGCCAGTTTAATAGAATAAAATGTTCTTGCATTGAGGTAGTACTTGAGTAGAGGTCTAATGTCCAACTGCTACCTTAATACTAAATCTATACATTTTTGCACATAGATCTATTTCCCCATCGTCATATAGAAGTATACTTACATTCACACATCCTGTATTTAAACCGCTATAAATGCCCTGTGCCTCCTAGTTCTTTTTTTTCCTCTATTTTGTTTTACTTTCCTCTTGCCCCACTATCATGGTCAGCCTTCATTTGGATTTCAGTAATTCTTCTTAGTTACATTGCCCTTGATCAAGCCCTACCAGGCCTGCTACACCCACCTCACCATCGATTTTGGATCACTTGTTCCCTTGTCCCTGGGTTTATTAACAGCCTCTTCCTTTCCCCCACCTTCCCTTCTCCCATGCCCCTCCAACCATAAATCCTATTGTTTTCTCCTCCAGATTTTTTATCCTACCTATCTTATCTAGATAGACTTGCAGAGATAATAATATGCACAAAAAAACAAGACAGAGCAAAACAAAGCAACAAAAAACCAACGACAAAAAAAAAAAGCAAACCTGTAAATAGTTCAAGGTCTGTTTTTTTGACCTTTAGGAATTTTTTCAAGTCAAGTCTGATAGGGTGCCACACCCTGGCCCCAAAGTCTATTTTTTGGTATTCCCTTGGGACTTCGTTGCTCTGTTCCCCTTGCTGTTCTGTTGCACACCCTTATTGTTTTGCCTCAGTGTGGTGGGGTTAGATCGGGCACAATTCCCTCAATGTGTCTCTAGTGTTGCCTACCCCTTGCCCCCTCCCGTGCGCTATGGGTCAGTGAGGGATGTCATGTCTCATAGTGTGGCCAGGCCCTATAGTCCTCTCTGTGCTTTGGCTTCTCTGAGTGGGAATATCGTCCTCAGGGCTTGATGGGCCAGAATGTGTTCCACTCTCTCTTCCTCTCCATTTGCTCCTGTGTGTTCTGATCAGACATGTCATTCCCCCTGAGATGTAGTTTCAGTGCTGTCCTCTGAAGTGAATTCTTCTGTGGGGAGGGGAAGTTGTCCCCGTAGTTGGGATTGGAGCCAGCCCCCTCAGAACTCTCTATTGGATATACCTGCTTTCTTTTGGTTCTTAATCATTTCCATTGTGTCCTTATGCTTCAGGTTTCAACTTGTGTCCTTATGTTTCAGGTTTATGGTTTGCAAATAGTTGATGCTTAAATTATTCTTCCCAGTCTTGTCCAGCTTCCAGGCTCATGTCCTGTTCTACTAACCATTGAAACAAAGCAAGAGAAACACTAAAAGAGATTTTAACTATCTTTGCAGACAAGGAGCAGTGTGAGGTCTTGGGATCAGAATACTGTAGGCTTCCCAAATTGAGGGTACCTGGATCCTTTATCCCCTTAGAATTCTGGGATCTGACTTCTTCCTGCCCGTTCCTACCTTGTAACTAACCTTTGTCCATGGGCAAAGGTCCAGCTGCCAAGTCATATTTTCTAGAGTGTTCTGTAGATGTACTTCTTCAGAATGGGCCCAGGGAAGATGATGGGTCAGATAATGTGTTCCTATCCAGGGATTCTTGGTCCAGGGTCGGTTGGAGGACACTGATGTATGGGCTGTGCATGGTCCCAGGCTGGTTCAGGTTGGAAGGGGCCTGGGACGATTCTTTGCAGAAGTGCCCTGAGATGGAATGCTGATGACGAGGACAGGCAAAATGGAAAATTTGGATTGGAGAAGAGTGGGTAGCAGAGAAGCATACCTATAAACAGGAAGAAAGAGAAAAGGATATTTGTTGGTGTGAGGGTTTTGTGAGTTATGGCCATTGTGAGTAGAGAAATAGAGTGTTACCAACAAAGAAGGTCTGGGAGGATGGTTGGTGCCAGAATTGGTCACTGAAGTCATGTCCAGCCTTTGCCTCATAGGATTTGGCCTTAGGCTGATAAGTTTGATTCTCCTTCCCCATTATAAAGTGAGAAGAAGTCTGAGGTCACGATCAGGCCATTCTTGCTGAAGGACATTCTTTTTTCATTTGTCTGAAAATAACTTTATGGTGCCTTGAGATGGGATTCATTAGGCATACCAGTTAATGGTTATTTTTCTCTTAGCACTTTGAATTTATGAATCCACTATCTTTAGATTTCATTGTTGATACGAAGAAGTCAACTGTCAGTATAATTGTCATTCCTTGATAGGTAATCCCTACTGCCTTCCCACTTGACTACTTTTAAGATAATTTATCAAGAAATTTCAGAACATTAAAGCCACTGTGTGGAGGGTTGTTTTCTTTTAATCTCATTTGCGGTCATTATAGTTTGTGAATCTGTACATTTGTAGCTTTCATCCATTCTTCAGTCATTTCCACTTTGTTCCTTGTTCTCCATAATCTGGCCAGTTAAACCTACATTGAACTATCTCACGGAACTATTCCATTTCTGTTTTTTAATCAACTCACTTGATTTTTTAAGTTCAATAAGTATATTTGTCATTTTTAGAAGCTCTACTTTTGTTCCTTTTCACATTCACTTGCTCTTTGGCTCTTTTTGATGTTTTTTGTGCATGTGGCTTTTTTATTTAATAATTTTCTTGCATGCTAGTTGATAGTTCAGGACTGGGCGGTGTTTCCTTCTGTTGTGCACAGAGTCACCATGGGTGGTAAATGACTACAGGACACACCTAGCAACAGTTTGAAGACTCAGCAGCGCCCAACCACAACAACAGTTTGGAATTCTCTTTCAGATTGTTTCAGACCTTGTGGCTCTCTTCGTTTCATGAGTTACAAGTGCTCTGATTTTATCTTCGGTTGGATTTCTCTCAACAGTGATCTGTCTTCTTCCAGCCTTGTATGCCTTCCTTTGTTTCAGAGAGGATGAGCTTTTCCCCTGAGAGTTCTGTGTCCTAAATAGAAATTCACCCAACAAATTGGTTTTACTTGTTCTCCATCAAAAGCCTAGGTGTTCCTTGAACCACTTTAGAAAAAAATTTTCAGTGAATTGGGTGAAGGTTTATAGGGCAGATCAGTTTTCCATTCAGTAGTTCATATTTTATGTCATCTCATTGATTGTAATCCCTACAGTGTCACATGACTCAGCCCACTGCCTCCCTGTGTTTCCTATTTCCATTCCTCCTCCTTCCTTAATGCATCTGAACTTTGTCCTTTTGTAAATATTGCCCTTCTGACTTAGAATGGCTGATTATTCAATGGGTGTGCCTCCCAGTGTTATTGTTTCTCTGCCATACCTGACCATTGTTTGGCTGCAATTTAGCCATGGGGGTGAGTTCATTTCCAGAACTGAAGGGTGACGAAGGGCCACGGTCACAGAGATTCTGCCAATCACTCTCTACCAAGACACCTGGTGCCTTTCAGGATTTTGAGTTTTATTCCACATTTTTCTTTCACTCTATCAAAGACCTGTTAAGTGTGGTCCCATTCGGAGAATCTGATGATGATAACTCAGCACCATCTAGTTCTGCTCTCAGGGTGGTCCACACAGAGGGTTGTGTGGTTGGAGTCCATTGGACTCATAGTGGGCAGGCATCTTCTCTTCCCCTTGCTCTTCTTTCCTCTGGACAGAGAGAAACCAATAGTTGTACCTCACATGACTGTTCACAAGCTTTTAAAACTCCAGCTGCTACTCACCAATGTAAGATGGTCTTGAGTCTCTCGCCCCTGACCTGCACCAGTTTTTACGTTGACTTCTAGGATTGATGCTCCTTTACCACTGTGTAAATGTGGACCTCGAGACTACAATGGCACAAGCTAGATTGAGTGGTTTCCCTATCCTCATTGCATAGACAGAAACCCTTTAAGTCTCTTGGGTATCAGTTTCAGCATCTTCAGTTTCCACATGGACTAGACTGAAGGCATGTCTCTCTATATTAGTCTAGGTGTTTTAGAGAAACAAGTCCACAGAAACTCATAAGAGAGAGTTTTATATAAAGGTTAAGTGTGCATCAAGAAAACATCCCAACCCAGTGTTGCCCAAGCCCACAAGTCCAACATTAACCCATATGTCCAACACCAATCCACAAAGTCCTCCTCTATTTCACAAAACACACGCCATGATGCTGGCTGCAGGAGAAAAACCAAGTCAGTGAATGTGTAAGCATCTCAGCACTAGCAGGGGTCTCCACACAGGTGCTCCAGCACCCAGGACTTCATCGGGTAGGTCCATGTGGCTTCTCCTTGGGGATGTCTTGCAGGAAGGCAGCCTTGCAAGCTGAAGCAGAGAACTGCTAAGGCAGCTGCACCCTGGTGTGACCATCACAAAGCAAGAGACCCAAGAACACAGAAAGGCAAGGTTCACTGATCCATTTATCCCTCTGCCCTTCAATTAACCCCACATATGTTTATTGGCCAGGTTGGCACAATAAACTAACTAACTCACTCTCCAACTCATGTGTACACAAAACTCCCTGAGCGTTTCTAACAGTCCCTGCTTACATCAGACTTTTAACTTACTCATTTCCTATATCTGATGACTTCCCTTTCTTTCAAGCTTGGGCATGTATATTTTAAGGTTGTTTTTGCAGACACATGTTGTCCAAAGTTTATAAAACGTGAGGCCTGTTCTATTTCAGCTCAGCCTATAGAAGTGTCCATTTCTGGCATTTCATGATGCTTACCTTCCCGACACAATCGCTGAAGACAAAGCGAGTGCATAAGCAAATGTGATGAAGAAAGCTGATGGTGCCCAGCTATCAAAAGATATAGAGTCTGGGCTCTTACAGGCTTGAAGGTAAACAAGTGGCCATCTAGTTCAGAAGCAGCAAAGCCCACATGGAAGAAGCGCATCAGACTGTGTGATCACAAGGTGCCAAAGAATCAGTTATCAGGTATCATCAGAACAAAAAAATCATATCATTGTGAATGAGGGCGAGTGCAGATTGGAGACCCAAAGCCCATCTGAAGGGTCACGGGGAGATGAGCCAGTCAGGGTGCAGTGTAGCAATGATGAAGCATGCAACTTTCCTCTAGTTCCTAAATACTTCCTGCTGCTTCTTCCCCCCATTATCATGATCCCAATTCTACCTTACAAATCTGGCTAGACCAGAGGATGTACACTGGTACAGATAGGAACTAGAAACACAGGGAATCCAGGGTGGATGATTCCTTCAGGACCAGTGGTGAGAGTGGTGATACCGGGAGGGTGAAGGGAAGGTGGTGTGGAAAGGGGGAACAGATGACAACGATCTACATATAACCACTTCTCTGGGGGACAGACAACAGAAAAGTGGGTGAAGGGAGACGTCGGACAGTGTAAAATATGACAAAATAATTTATAAATTATCAAGGGTTCATGAGGGAGGGGGGAGCGAGGAGGGAGGGGGGGAAATGAGGAGCTGATGCCAGGGGCTTAAGTGGAGAGCAAATGTTTTAAGAATGATGAGGGCAATGAATGTACAAATATGCTTTACACAATTGATGTATGTATGGATTGTGATAAGAGTTGTATGAGCCCCTAATAAAATGCTTTTTTAAAAAAAGAATAAATTTCTATTTATCAATTTAAAAAGAAAGATTGCAGCCTTGGAAACCCTATGGGACACTTGTAGGGTTGCTATGAGGCAAAATTGACTCAAGCCAGAACGATCCAATACCCTTAGGATCTACAGAGTTTTCAATGAAGGTTAGAAGAATATTGACTGATCATCTCCTTGTTGGTGATCCATCTCACACTTCCTCTGTGCACACAGCTCCCATTTCATTTACTCTTCTTTACAACCAGGTAAACTTGATGCCCTTTCCCCCCATGGTATAGAGGAGAGCAGTAAGCTCAGAGAGGACCTGGCCCAAAGCACAGCTGTCAAGAAGCCACACCAGCATTTGAACTCAGGTATCAGATAAATATGGTGACTTTCCATTTCGTGTGCCTTCTACTCCCCGACCCACCTCAACCCTACACACACACACACACACACACACACACACACGTACATTTTCAGACTCTTAATCTTGAACTGTTAATCTGGAAGTAGATATAATATTTCCTTACTGATTGGACCAGAAGTCAATCAGTCTTTCAATCTGGGTTCGAGTCCAAAATGAGACACATGTATGCAAACAGGCTGTGAGACTTTAGATGACTTCCTTACTTCTTTCTCTTTGCTTTTTCTAGGGGGGAAAAAGATGACTGAACAGTTACAATGGAATTCAGAGTAACAGTGTCCTCTGCATAAGGAATCAAGTAAGTCTATGATAATGGACCACTAAGAAAACCATGGCAGTGAAAACTCAGAATCCCTGTCTGCCCAAGATCTGGACAAAGCTTGATACCAAAAGGCAAAGTCAGTGAACTCAGTCCACAAAGTAGAATGTCAGCTGGCTGAGTAGAATAACGAAGAGCCACAAATAGAAAGAAGCAAAGGCAAGACAGCAAACATTAAACATCGAAGTAGAAAACATTAGGAGGAGTTCGTTCATGAAGACATTAAACCAAAAGCTTGCCTGATGAAAGCCTGGTAGTGCTGGGCCATATTCCCTGGAAAGTGGCTCTCTGCATAAAGCAGCTGCCCAAGGCCTTATTCGCTCTAGTTCTCTGGCAGCCTCTTGTCTGCTTGAGCCCTGGCCCAGCAGGCCCTTGAGCTTCCATTCAATCTTGCGCAATGGCCACCCTCAAAAAGACCTACCACTAGAGGTAAGACCTTACAGCAGTTAAGTAGGGACCGACCCTGTCAGTGTAAGGTCAAGGGGATTAGTCTGGGTAGAAGAAAAGTAAGTAGCTGTGGCTTTGTTCCACCAGAGTTTATTTGTAACTCAATGATTTGGGAAGGAGGTTCAGCGCAGCTCTCTGCAAGGACGGACAGCTGGAGGTCATCTGCTGACCATACTTCCCACAGCTGGGCAGCAAGGCCTCCCTGGAAGGCGTCAGGGGACACACTGCACACCTATCTTGCATTGTCAGACCTCACGGTGAAAGCAGCTGGGAAAGGTGGTCATGTGTGTGCCTGAGCCAGGTGATACTGAGTCGCTTCTGTCTGTGACAGCCCTGGGAGTTTTAGCACAGAGCTGCCTGCCCGGGGTCCCTGGCTGTGACTTTTCAGGCCTGTTGGGCGCTGTTTTTAGATGCACCTCTGGGTGGGTTTGAACGACTATCCTATCCAATTAGTAGCGAGGTGCTTAAACTGTCTGCTTACCCAGAGTCTCAAGCTGTGCCTAACAATGGGAGAAAGCAGGGGGTTGGAAACTCACAGTCTCTTCCACAAACAAATTGAGAGACCGGAGGCCTCTCAGCCATGTGCTACAGTGCTGTGTTACCAAGGGGCCTTACAGTTGAGAGCTAAATGCTAGAAAAGATCATTTGACCTTAACCTGGCCATCGTGGTGACTCCCATCGGCTGGGGTTCCTAGGGGAGCAAACCTGAGTGACACAATGAACCTAACCCTAAGAAGACTATCTGGAATGTTCCTAGACAGTAGGTACCTGACCAAGGGGGCTTCTCTCTTCAGTTTGTATTGCCAAGTTGTGCTTCGCTGTGAGTGTGAACAGCCACAGTCAGTCCAGCTCACTGGTACTTGAAGTGATCTCTTAACTTTAGCAATAAACAAACTCACGCTCCCTGCCATCGAGTCGATAGCAACCCTATAGGACAGAACTGCTCTGTGCATTTCTGAAACTAACTCTACAGGAGAAGAAGTCCTGTCTTTCTCCGGAGTGGCTGGTGGTTTCGAACTTCAGACCTTGCAGTTAGTAGCCCAACGCATAACCATTGCCACCAGACCTTCTTTTTAAGCAAAATGGGGCATAAAACATGGCCTTTGAATTACTCCACTGCCTTGTTCATGCATGAGCCCATCAGCCTTGAACTCAGAGGTGCCACGGGCCTCTGATCACTTTCTCAGGGTCAGAGATAACTCTGCAGCCCACAAATGAATCCCCCACTTTGTATCAAGTGACCTACTTTCCTCTCTGGGCTGCAGTCATAGAGGCTCCAACGGGGTCAAAGTAAAAGTTAAGAAGGTCTCTGTGTACGTCAGGGCTGAGGCTACAGTTACCAGGACTTATCCCTTTGGCCCTTCGCAGGGACTATTGGGAAACTCAAACTAAACACACCTGGAAAGGCTGGCTGGGCTACTTCCTGGTCATCTGGACCTGCCTCACTAAACTCACTGCCATCGAGTCGGTTCCAACCCATAGCAGCCCTATAGTAGGAGACCAGAATTGTACTACCATCCCCCCGCCCCCCCTCTAATGACCCTGAGCAGGGAACTTGGCAGGCTGCTAGCCAGAATGGTAAGGGGCAGGAGAGCTGCAATGATGAGTCTCCCTGATGGGTGAATCTGGGCCTACCCTCCTCCCACCACCCCAATGGTACTCAGACCCAAAAATTAGTAGAGAGGGCATGTGGAACAGGAGGTCCTGGTGGGCCACATAGTGCCCTTTAAGATACCAGAAAACCATCACAGAACTAGAAGGAAGAGACCATCTCGACCCTGCCCGGACCGGGTCCAATCTTGACTTTGGGCAAATAACTTTACAGATCTGCCCCCTTAAGTTTTCAGCCATTAGATTGAGGCAAGAACATCTATCTCTCTGGCAGCTTTTTGGGATCCCTGGACTTCCAGGGTACAGGCACACTGTCATTTTAGACCAAAAGACTGCTGAGAGACCACTCTGACTCATCCCGACAGCCATGTGATAATGAGTATTGGGTCCCTTCTGGTCCTCTGGAGACATAGACGGGTCATGATATCAGACACAGCATTTGTGTTTGGATCCTTTTCTGCCAAGAGAGAGCCAAAGGACATTGCAGCAGGTCAGATGCATGAATAAAGGTATATTGCTTTCCTATGGTTTCTTTACAAATGACTGCAAACTTGGTGACTTAAAACACCCCAAATTTATTATTTGATCATTCTGGAAGGCACAAACCCAAGATGGGCCTCACTGGGCTAAAAATCAAGGTGTCAGACGAGGTGCACTGCTTCTGGAGAAAGCTATTTTCCCTTGTCTTTTTCAGCCCCTAGAAGCTGCACAAAGAACCCTGGTGGGTCATGCACCAGGGTGCTAACCACACTGTTAACCTTGCGGTGGAAGAAATGTTTTTTTGCCATGGAAGAAACATGAAACTTTCGGCTCTTGTAAAGAATTATGACCTCAGAAACCCACAGGGGGCAGTTTACCCTATAGGGTCTTTCACATCCATCGAGTCAATCCCAACTCTTAGCAACCCTAGGACAGGGTAAAACTACTCTTGCATGTTTCTGAGACGGTAACTTTTTACAGGATAGGAAGCTTCATTTTGTATTTGAGCTGCCGACCTTGCCCAGCACATAGCCTGCTCCTCCATCCGAGCTCCTCATGGCCCCTATGAGTCAGAAGGGACTCGGTGACTCTGGGATTGGGTTAGAGGCTGCCTGCATTCTTTGACCCCTTCCTCAGAGACACCCTCTATGCCAGTGGTTCTCAACCTTTCTAATGCCGTGACCCTTTCATACAGTTCCTCATGTTGTGGTGACCCCCAACCATAACATTATTCTTGTTGCTACTTCATCACTGTCATTTTGCTACTGTTATGAATTGGGAGACCCCAGGTTGAGAACCGCGGCTCTATGCCATCTTCAAGTCTCTCTGACATTTTTAAGGATTGTTATGATTAGATCAAGCCCATCCAGATAATCCAGACTATCACCCCATCTCAAGATCCTTCACTTAACCCTATCTGTAAAGTCGGATTTTCCATGGATGGGAACACATTCACCGGTTCCACATCTTAGGACATGGACTTTTTTGAGGGCCATTATTCTACCTATTACAGAGAAGGCTTTTCAGTGTCCAAAAAATCCATTGGAAGACAGAATGGACATAAATAAGAAGAAGAAAGGATCACACTCCTCCAGGGAGTCTTGTCTATTACTCACCAATTTTCCACAAAGAGGCCAACTATCCTTTCTGTGATGGCGTCTTTACTTAATTACATTTGAAGTATTTGAACAAATTTCAGATCTGTCCCCAAGTCCCAAATATAGCCTTTAAAAGATATTTTAAATGAAGGTGAAAATATTTGTATACTGCATGGTTTGCATTTTTCCCCTAGATTTCCTCATTGTGTTAAGAAATCTCTTATTAAAAGGAATTAATAGACATATGGGTATAACATGGGTATAGCATAGGTAAAAAAGAGCAAGCTGTGTAGGTAGTATTATCCTATTTCCATAAATTAATATATTTGTTTCAACATAAAAATTACCCACAAGAATACAAAAAAAAACTATTAACTGGCTAATTTAGGAATTGGGGACATCAGGGAAGGGTTAACAATAGAATTCTAGAAGGCTTTTGCTTTTTTTTTTTTAATGAAAGGCCCTACCTTATTACTACCTAGTATTGTATTACAGCGATAAGACTAACCTAACCCCTGGTTAGCCTCCAGAAGAAGAGGAAATGGAGGAAAATCACACAGGAGAGGCCTACCTGGACCAGGAGGCAAGAGAATAATAGACGAACACGTAGTGGCTGCAGGGCATCACCTAGGCATTACATGACAACCCTCTGCCTAGGACACATTGTCTCCATTTAAAAATGAGAACACCAGCTTCAGAGAACCTACACAGCTTTTGCCTGAAGACACACATCTAGCCTCCCTGGCCTTCCCCCTCCCCCCCCCCTACCCCCAGGCTCCTTCCCGTCCATTTGTCTACCTGACGACATCCCCTCATCTCCAATTAGGAAACAGAACAGTCAGGGGCACCTCCTTCCCATTCTCACCATCCCTTTCTAACCCACTGTCTCTGGAACCCGGCCAGTCTATTCTCCCCCCTGTGACAACAGATGAAGCATCACCGTTAGCTGCTATCAATGGTGGAGCCCTTCAACCTCTTCAGAAAGAATGGCCCCTATGGTCTTGCTCCAGGAGCCAGGCCTTGTCTGATCTGTTTGGGTTTCCTAGATGGAGAGTTGGCCCCAGGTGTCTAGAATTTGGGAAGTGGAAAAGCATGAAGTTAGAAGCACCGCTATACAAATAGAGGCCCCTTTATGACTTCAAGCAGCATTTTGAAAATTTCTTTTTGTGGCAGGTCAATATCTGCTTCTTCTATGCCCATCGTTAGGTTCATACTACCTGGACCTTGGAAGAAGCACACCAGCCTGTCTGACCACGAGGTGTAGAAGGGACCAGTTATCGAAGCCCCAAAGAGGAAAGCAGCTTGCCCAATCCATGGGTTGGCCAGTGCAGATCTGGGAACAGGACTCTGCTCTCTCAATGCCCACTTTTGCCATTCTTCCATTAAACCTCAGCGCCCCAGCAGATTTGTATATGGTAACTGTTTTAATGAATATCACTCAATCAACTCAACAACATGACCAGCATTCTATAAGCCCACTCCATTTCCCCTTGGGTTCACCAGCCCCCAAAGGTCAATGCTATTCTTATTTATATTGATTTTAATGTAATCATGTGGTGTTTGTTCATTTTTTTTGGCTCAGCATCATGGTTGTAAGATTCCCCTATGTTATTGCATGTCATGGCAGTTCAATGACCTCTTCATGACAGCAGTGGACATGCTACATGTACTTATCCATCGTGCTGTGGCCTGACGTTCAGATAGTTTTGGTTTGGGACTATTACAAAAAGTGCCACCCTAAGCACTCTTGTAAGTATCTTTTGGAACTGCCAAGTCATGGGGTATACCTATGTTCAGCTTCAGAAGATAATGACAAACTGTTTTCAAGAATTCAATCAATCAAGTGTTCTGCCCAACACTTTTTTTTCTTTTTAAAATCATTTTATTGGGGACTCGTACAACTCATCACAATCCAAACATATATCCATTGTGTCAAGCACATCTGTTCATTTGTTGCCATCATCATTCTCAAAACATTTGCTTTCTACTTGAGCCCTTAGTATCAGCTCCTCCTTTTCCCTCCCTCCCCCACTCTCCCACCCTCATGAAGCCTTGATAATTTATAAATTATTATTATTTTGTCATGTCTTATACTGTCCAACATCTCCCTTCACCCACTTTTCTGTTGTCTGTCCCCCAAGGAGGGGTTTATATGTAGAACCTTGTGATGGGGTCCCCCTTTCTACCCCACCTTCCCCTGCCCCACCAGGTATCACTACTCTCATTATTGGTCCTGAGGGGTTCATCTGTCCTGGATTCCCTGTGTTTCCAGTTCCTATCTGTACCAGTATACATGCTCTGGTCTAGCCGGGTTTGTAAGGTAGAATTGGGATCATGATAGTGGGGGATGGGGAGGAAGCATTAAAGAACTAGAGGAAAGTTGTATGTTTCATCATTGCTACACTGCACTGTGACTGGCTCGTCTTCCCCCCTGACCCTTTCTGTAAGGGGATGTCCAGTTGCCTACAGATGGATTTTGGGTCCCCACTCCGCACTCCCCCTCATTCACAATGATATGACTTTTTGTTCTTTCATGCCTGATCTCATCGACACCTCGTGATCACACAGGCTAGTGCCAACACTTTTTAAAGCGAGGAAAAATCAGACCCTGCGAGTGCAAGTGGGCTATCCCAGGTTACACAGTGAGGAAGTGGCACAGTTAGACAGGTGCCCAGGTATCCTAGTGTCCAGATTGTTGCTTGTCCTCCTGTTCCATTTCTTCCGCCCCTAAAAGACCACTCCCTGTGGACCAGCTTGAGTCTTGAAGCTCAGCTGCTAGTGCGCTCTGATAGAGCTCACTCTCACCCGGCTTATTCTTTTTATATTTTGCTGTGAACATTCCTCTTTGTTTCAGCACAAAACTAAAGCTTATAGGGCTGGTGGAAAAGAACACACTTCTGTTTCCTTGGGAAAACTGAAGCCTGCTAGCTGGGGACAAACACAACTGCGATAGCATGTTGGGGTTGTGGGCAGCACCTGCTCTGCTCTTGAAAGCTAGCAAAGTATATTGTGGGTGGGGGAAGAAAGCAGGGGCGGGGGTGGGGGGTGGGGTGGGGGGGAAGAACCTTCTTCTCCAAGATTTTCTTTCACTAAAAGGCCCTGTCTTTACACAAATGGTCTCAGTTACTTGGTGAGATTTTTTCCCCAAAAATCGTGGCGTTTGTTTGCTTGTTTGTTTTCCAAAAAAAAAAAAAGTATGTTCTCTGGCTCTTTTCTCAGTCTTGGCGTTGATCCCAAGGAAGACGTTGGCCTTACATCTGGGCCAACGGGGCATAGGAGAGGAATTGATTCTCAAGGCTGTGGAAGTAGAAATTACAGGCTTCTGCTCATTGTAAAAACCTACAGAAGAATGAGCGAGAAGTGGATTTGCTACAAAAAGAAGCTCGAGTAGTTTAATAACAATAACAACACATTAAACTGAGAAAGAAATGTTAATTAATCTCATATAAAAGTCAGACAGCCTCAATTCATCTGCGATCTTAGCAGAAGTAGAAATTATCATTTTGTTGACCACCTAAGATATATTCACAATAAAATTTTGGAGGGTTTCTTGACTGCAGTATTTCTCAGAGCCTTTATTATACCGACCTTCATTCATTTCTCCAAGGAAAATTGTTTAGGAAAATTTTCCAAACATTTTTGCCTTTTGCCCCTAAGAAACATTTATTAATGTCTTGATAAATGAACACTGATGGAAAAGGATATTCTCATCTCACCATTATATTTGCATTATATTTGGTTTTTTTCCCGTAAGCCAAAATCAATAAGAAATCAAGAAGATAGAGATAGGGGACCTCTTCTTGAAAAGCAAACAAAAGAAAACCCAAGAAAGATTCCGTATGAGCAGCGATTCACCTTGTTTGGGGGTTTCCATAATGGAGTTGAGCATGTTGCTCTAAGGAAATCCATGTCACTTGGAGAGGCCATCTGTAGAGGCTCAGATCAGTAGTCATTATCTTTGCGTCAAGCCTCCTGGGCACCAGACATGTAAGCACAGGAGCCTCACGATAATAATAGACTCACCTGTCAAGTTACAGCCCCACCTGTCAACAGGCCCTTTTGAGTCTTCCCAGCTGAGGTCCCAGATGTCAGGGAGCAGGGTTAAAGTATCATCATTATGCCCTAACTGAATTTCTGACCCACAGAATCAGTGTTCTTAACAAAAATGGTGTGTCATTAAGTTTTGGAAGAGTTTGTTATGCAACAGTAGCAACTAACCAGGAAGTGTATGTCAGAGGGCACAAAACGAAGGAGCATGTTTAAGTTGATGGTTGAGGTCAGTGTCCGTGTTCTCATTTCTCTCAGTGGGTTGTGTACTCTTGGATTGAGGCCTCCTTTATTCAAGGGCACAGGGACCATGCACAGACATGGTACCAGCTCCTTGGGGCTTATATTCTATGCGGACATTTAAACTTAGTCAAATGCTAGTATCATACCGCTGGCAAGATTCAACAGGAAAGAGGGGGTGGGGGAAGAAAACGGCAGAGAACTCCCTGGTAACCAGGGGATAAATAAAGCTCTGGGTGCTTGGAGCCGCAAATGGCTTGAAGCCGGAAATGGTTTTCCAACCAGCTGTGAATCTGAAAATCCCATATGTGGTACAACATTCAGCAGCTATTTTGGAACTTCGTTCATCTTTTTCAGAGGCATTCAGGAGGCCTTGCTTCCTCTTGGAAGGCAGCCAGTTCTTTGCAGAAATCACTCCATCAGCAGGCGCCGAGGCATTTCCATCTCAGCCGTGTACTTCTGGAGAAGAGGCTCCAAAAGCCAAATTCTCTGCTGGGTGAAGAAAGCAACATCGCAGAATGGTGCTTTGTAAACACCAGCCGGGTAGCTTGGGATGCCCTTTCTTGCCTTTCTCCCTGTTGAATGGTAGGCTGCTGGCACGTGCGCACGACCATAACGCAGCATTGTTGATTTCTTGAAAGAGTGAGGATCCCACTTCCGAGTCACTTGGGCTTCTCCATCGTCACCAGTGTCAGTGGCATCCATGGGCAGTCGTAGCACTCTCTCGGGCATTCCATTCCATTCATAGTCATTTACTGGCTGAGCCAGTCAGGAGTCGAAGGTGGGGAAATAGAGACAATAGTGATCTCTGCCTTTACACAAGGGTCACTTTACCAAAGAAAGCAGAAAAGAAACAGCAATAGGTAAATATTAGAAATACTACAAGGGAAGATATGGGGAACAACAAGAGGTTAAGGGAGTTCTCCCTAAGCAGACAGTCGAAGGAAGAGTGGGAGGTAGCCAGGGGAACAGAGGGACAAAGGGAAAACTGGTTGAAGAGAAGAAAACACACAACCAAGGTTTGGCCACTAGAGAGAGCTGCAACACTTGAGAAACTGATGGAAAAATCTGTGTCTATGGAGAAAAAAAAACAGAAACAAAACGAGAGGGCACATGGAATGAAAGGAGGGCGGAGAGATGGCAAAGAGTGTTGTAGATTTGGGGTGTTATCTAAAGGGCATGGGATTCCATTGATGCATTTTAAGCAGGGAAGCATGTAATCATATTAGTGTCTTGGAAAGATTGCTCACTTTAATAGTGTAAAGTTAGCATCGGAGAGAGCCAAGGATGATGTCTGGGAGGCCAGTCTAAAGGCTACTGCCACGGTCCAGATGACCAATTGTACTCGCCAAGGCTAACACAGTGACCGAGAGGTAGAAAGGTCTAGGAATGGGGGTTGGGAAGCAGAGGACTCTTATTTAATGAAACACTCCAATCCAGCCTTCTCAGTGTAGGAAGGGCTCCTACAGTGCAGTCCACAGGCAGAGAGAGGACGGAAGGAAGGAAATGAGGTCCCTGGTCCCTGGACTAATCATGACGGAGTTGCAGTCTCCACGGGCCCTTCCAGAGGATGGGATGAGGCAGCATAGGAAGGGAAAGAGCTGTAGTGCGAATGAGGGGAAACCCGGGATGATGGCAAGAGGCCAGGATCCCCGGAAAAAGACGAGTGAGAAGTCTCAAGGGGCGGGAGCTGTAAGGGGACCCTTAAGAACCAGGAGGTGTTTTTGCTCTCTGTGCTGCTATAGTTTACTAAGTCCTCCACACTGCCCCTCCTGATTGCAATTCCCCCGAGGCAGCCGATTACCGCATGCAAGTAATGTTTTTGTTTGTTTTTTCTAAGTGGTTTTTTTCCTGGCCTAAATAAGACTTATTCCAAGGCTTCAGAGATGATCTTTCTTTCTCTTTTTCAGCAGAATTTTACATTTACTACCAAACGTTCTTTTTCTATATGGACCCCTTGACGTCATTAGCCTTGGGCGAGTAACGTTTAAGAAAATGAGGGGCCCTGTCTGGGCACCGAGAGGAGAAAAGCAAGTGACCTTGAGAAGCAGATGTTGAGACTGTATAAAAGCAGAAAAATGGGACAAAAGGTGCCCGTGAGCACCTAATCATAAAATGGCATCTGCATCGAGGATTTTCCCCAATATGTGCGAAGGGGATGTCATGCATTTGTGGCCAGGTGACACCAATCAGGATGGCTTCAGCAAGGCACCACACAGGTTATCCAGGTGGCTAATGTCTAGGTTACAAATTCTTTCTTCTAAACTCTGAGCCTCTGAAGATAAAGATCATCCGCATGACATTCATTCAACAGAGAAAGAGTGCCTATGAGGTGCCAGGCATCGTGCTGAGTGTTGGGGAAGCAAGGAGGGAAAAGACCCAATCTTCAGGCTCTGGTCGCATGGGCAGATCTGTAACAAGAAGGCCCACCGAATGCCATGAGGGAGTCAGGACTTCTGTTTGAGTAGAACTATGTGATGTCTGCATGGCTCCCTTTTCTTACTGGGGGAGCCTCCAAAACCATCAGGGAAAAACAGAAACAAAACCCAAAAGTCTATTTTTGGTGCATCGAAGAGACCAATTCCAGATGACAAGAGTAGTGGCAATGGGCTCCACAAAGCAATATCGATGCGAGGCCATCGAGAGAGAAATGCGTTGGATTAGAGGAGCGGAGGTGTTGTGGTTGAGCTAATAATCACACAGATCACAGCCAGATTTGAAGGAAGCAGTTTGTATTCCTGGTTGAGGAGGAAGAAAGAGCTGCTGCGGGGGAGCCACGATGCACCATCTCCACTGACAGAGGAGAAGCAAAGAGTAAGCAATTGTACTCACCCAATCTTGCAGCACGCGAGTGAAATCCAGAGACTGAAAGGGCGCCCAGTCATCCAGGAAAACACGTCAATAAGCAAGTCATTTGAAACCTGCAAGAACTGGGGAAATACTGTTTTCATGAGACCTCTTCAGGAAATTGCTAGAGAACCTACATGAACTACCAAGTGACCAAAAAACTATAGGGAAAGGGTTACCTTGAACATAGTAGATTCTATTTCCTTAACTATAGGGCTACGATGTAAACAAACGAAGGAAATAAAAATAGAAGAGAAGTCAAATAATACCCTCTCTTCTAATGTAAAATTGACATGGTTAACCAAAAGTAGAAGAGAAAGGGGGAAGGAGGGAAGATTATATAGTACTACACTGATAGCCTTGTCTTTAAGTATGGAGTGTCAAGGGATACCATTAAAAACTGCCAAATCAACTAAAAGGAAAACTGAATATTTGTTCTCCTTAAGAATTTTTGTTATTTTCTTTGTTGTCTTCCATATATTGCACACGCAGAAATTCTAACAGAGCAGGGGAATGTTGTGTGGTTTAAAAGTGGAAAAGGTGTGCAGTAAGGCGTCTTGTATCCTTTCACTGTATTTGAGCACACCATCCGTGCGCTGAGCGACTCATCTGGAAAACCGGCTCTCTGAAGAAGAATGAGGCATCCAGACTGAAGGCAGACTCGTGAGCCAGCTGCTACATGCACATGACATTATCTTGCTTGTCAAAGTGAAGACAACTCACAGCACTTTCTGATTGATGAAAGAAAGTAAACGACCACAGCGGTCAGGGGAGATTGCACTTGAACCTAAAGAAAAGAAGACTCCTTACAAGGCAGCAGTCAAGAACTGGCCCCTGACCCAGGGCTTCCACATACTGTCCATGTGAATGGTACTTCCTGGAGTTATGCCAAATACATCACAATTTTCAAGAATATCTATCTGTCAGTCTATCTCTCTGCCTCCACCTTATCCATTAGACTACTCAGCCTTTCATAAATGAATTTACTTTTGAAATTGTAAATCAGATAATATTCTTTATTTATACTTGTTAGTTCCAATTGCTGTAGGCAACTTTTTTAAAGTCCACAAATCCAAGAAACATCCTTCTACCCCCTCTCTCCCTGTGGCAGGTGGGCTCCCCCAAGCCTGCCTCGTTTTCAAGAAGGCTGAATGCAGACACCTCCGTGCCAAGCCTTCACTGATAGAATTCCTGAGTGCTATTGGCTAACTCTACTTTACTGCTTTGGAATTGTTAAAATTGCCTGATAGGAAATGATGGGATGTTGGCTAGATTCCTCTTGGCTATGCTGACTTTCACCAAAAGAGTAGGAACAGGAGTCAGCCCGCTGTCAGAAGCTCTGGTGTGAAGTGGAGGAAAACACCACCTACATAGAGGGATTTGAAAGAAACCGGAGGCCCATCTGCCCCAAATTGCTTACCTCCTTGGGCTGCTTCTGCACTTAAAATTTCTTCCCGAGGCTTCTCTTCTCTAGATGAACGCCCAGTCAAGATGCAATTCTGCTCCCCGAGGGACGGGCACACACACAGCCCTTGCTAGGACCACTTGTCATGTGAACGCAAATCCCTGCATCAATGAAGTAAGAGAAAGCAAGACCGAAGAAAGGGGGTCTAGGGGCACCTGTTGAGAGGAGAGAGGAATCAGGAAAAGTCTGGAGTGTAGATTTATTTGTGGAGGCAATCTGCCTCGGTCAGTGCCATTTTGAAGAAAACCATAGCCTGGGGTCAAGTAGCAAGGGGACACCGAGTGACCAGCACAGGACGATCGGGGGACCGGGGAGCTCAGAGAAGAGTGACGATGGAGAAAGGGCAGTGATCGTTTGTGCTTCTCTCGCTCTTCTGGATTCTTGGAGGAATTGTTCCCCATTTCATAAAGTCCTTGGTAAGGCTATAAATCAGTGTCTTAACAATCAATGAAGTAAGCATGTGATCCACACTCACTAATTAGATTTTTCCATGGGATTAATGCGTGAGAACGGGAGACCCACCTCCAGCATCTTACTTTTTAACGTAAATTTTCATGCATATACACACACAAATCAAATTTGTGGAAAAATGACAATCATATAATGAATTTAGTATACCCTTCACCTAGATTAACTTTTCACCATATTTCTTTCTTTTTTTTTCAATGTTTTTACCATATTTCCTTCTCATCCTCTCTCTCGCTCTCTATGCATACTATCTTGCATTATTATGTAAGAGCAAGTCAAAAGGTTTTGTGATAAAATCATAGCAGCCTTTAAGAAAAAAACACATCAGAATGGGAAGCTGTTCTTTCTAAACCTATCCTCCATCGAGGTCCGTATCTTTCTGAAGGACGTGTTTCTCTTCCTCTATCCCTCCCTCTAAAGAACTCTGCACTCTTCAATTTGGCATCCTTAAAGGACTCCGATTGTGCTCCTTCAAAATGTTCTCTGAGTTTTGAAAACAAAAAGAGTCTCAAAGGGCGCGATCAGGGCTATGGGGTTGAGGGGAAATGATGATCAAAGCAATTGTCATAGGACAGCCCTTGCTACTCTTGAAGTATGAGCAGGTGCATTGCCAGATGGGGAAAAGTCCCCAGCACAATTTCCCTTCCCTTGCAAAAGCTCAGCAGAGCAGCTTCTATTTTCTTAAACCTTCTAAGGTCCTGTGATCATCCTGTGTCCTTTGAGAAAATCTGTAAAGTCATTCCTTTGAATCCATAGCCTTCTGAGAAGACCTCTCTGCCTTGAATGTAGCTAGCCTAACATATTCCCAAGGAGCTCCGGTTACACAGTGGGTTATGCTTTGGGCGCTAAGTCTCAAGTCAGCAGTTCAAACCCATCAGGTGCTTTGCAGGCAAAAGATGAAGCGTGTTGCTCCTATACAGGTTTACAGCCTTGGAGACCCAACGGGGCAATGTCCTAGAGGTTCACTTTGAGAACTGGAATCCTCTCAACGGCAGTGAGTGAGTAAGTGAGCATGCTCCCAGGGAAGCCACTGTTTCAATTGACCTTTTGTTGAAAGCACCGTGATAAGATGAAGACAACTGTGGAAAGGAGAGAACTTGCCTACAGGCATCCGCTGACAAATTGAAGCTCATTGTGCTTGGAATGAACCCCAGACGGTTTTAGCTGGAACCCCACTCGCAGTACTTTTTTATTTACCATTAGTTTGTGACTATTATTGTTACTGAAGTATTTGACAGTAAAATGTAGGTATCATGGTCCTTGGTCCCTAAACATTTCACATCTATCTCTTTTTTTTCTTTTTTAAACATTTTATTAGGGGCTCATACAACTGTTTTCACAATCCATACACACATCAATTGTGTAAAGCGCATTTGTACATCATTCTCAAAACATTTTCTCTCCACTTAAACCCCCGACATTAGGTCCTCATTTTTCCCCTCCCTCCCCGCTCCCCCCTCCCTCATGAGCCCTTGATAGTTTATCAATTGGCATTTTGTCATATCTTGCCCTGTCCAACGTCTCCCTTCACCCACTTTTCGGTTGTCGGTCCCCCAGGGAGGAGGTCACATATAGTTCCTTGTAATTGGTTCCCTCTTTCCTACCCACTCTCCCTCTACCCTCCCTGTTTCGCCACTCACACTACTGGTCCTGTAGGGCTCATCCGCCCTGGATTCCCTGTATTTTCAATTCCTATCTGTACCAGTGTACATGCTCTGGTCTAGCCAGACTTGCAAGGTCGAATTCGAGTCATGGTAGTGGGAGCGGGGAGGAAACATTTAGGAACTAGAGGAAAGTTGTATTTCTCATCGTTGTTACATCGCACCCTGACTGGCTCGTCTCCTCCCCGAGACCCCTCTGCAAGGGGATCTCCACTGCCCTACAAATGGGCTTTGGATCTCTACTCCGCACTCCCCGCATCATTCACTATGGTAAGATTTTTTGTTCTGATGATGCCTTATACCTGATCCCTTCGACACCTTGTGCGTGGTTGCATAGGCTGGTGTGCTTCTTCCATGTGGGCTTTGTTGCTTCTGAGCTTGATAGCCACTTGATTACCTTCAAGCCTTTAAGACCCCAGATGCTATACTTTTTGATAGCCGGGCACCATCAGCTTTCTTCGCCACATTTGCTTATGTACCCATTTGTCTTCAGTGATCCGTTCGACACCTCGTGATCACACAGGCTGATGTGTTGTTCCATGTGGGCTTTGTCACATCTATCTCTTAAGAGCAAGAACATTCTCTTACATAACCCCAGCATAATGAGCAAATTCAGGAGGCTTACCATGGATGCAATACTATTAGCTAATCTATATTAAACTTTCAAGTGTTACCAGTTGTCCTGACAATGTCCTGAAGATCAATGTTTCCTGTCAGACTGAGTCCAGGGTAGGATGCATTGCATTGGCTTTTGTATCTCTTGATGCTCATTGAATTTGAAGGTCTCTCATACAGTGATTTTTTTGTTTTTTAAAGAATACAGACCAGTTGTATCTGATTGTTTCGTTGTGGTGGGATTTCGATTGTGGGCTTTCAGTAGGAGTGCTGGCATCTCTTTTGAATGTCATGTAGGCAGAGCCTGTCTGAGGGATGAAAGTAAGGAGAGATAAAATGAGCTGAAACGGAGAAAGAAAATCTATTCCGGTGATCCTTTGGTCCCCGAAACTCGCTGGGACTGAACTTTCCAGTTACATAAGTGAATATGTCCCCCCACCCCCAGCCCCCTCTTAGATTAATCTGCGTTGGGTTTATGGCTACCCTGACTCACACCTTAGCCAAGAATCTTGAACCACATAAAGTCCTTCAAAAGCCCCAAATCAATAGGATCAAATCTAGTCAAACCAGAAGGACTTACCTCGGACATCACACAGAAGGATTCACCTTCACTAGGAGTAAATCAGAGGCTACACAGAATTTGCACTTTATTCTCACTTGAGAGCCTACCCCC
Source organism: Echinops telfairi (assembly GCF_000313985.2). Lineage (NCBI taxonomy): Eukaryota > Metazoa > Chordata > Mammalia > Afrosoricida > Tenrecidae > Echinops > Echinops telfairi. The sequence goes on along the minus strand of NW_022103968.1, from coordinate 36,502,263 downwards.
CACCCCCTGGAGAAAGCCCATGGACTGCCTCAAACCCCCGTGGGAAGCTGGGCTACAGAGTTCTCCTTCTCTCTGCATTGACACCTTCTGCAGGACCTCCCATCCCCCCTCCTTTATCTATCACATGGTGGTCACCAGATGGCCTATCTCCATGACCATTTATCTCATGATTCCTCATTACTATCTCATTACACTTAGTACAGTTGTAGATACACCAAAGCTTTGATCTCGGGAAGATGAGAGATGGAGGGTGGCAGCCAGTGTTCTCTGGAGGTATCTGGTTAATCCACAGCCTTGCCTTATGTGCCCTGCTGATTCCTTCTGCCAGGGCATTACATTTGACCAGATTTGTCTCCCAAATTCACTACCATTTTTGTCAATTAATCCCAATGGGCTATGATTATCCTTTCCATATCCACAGATAGAAAGAAATACACATTATATCAATTAAGAATGAATTTGATCGGCATTAAAATCCACCCAACCGCCAGTGGCTTAAACAATAAAGACACCTCATTATCTCATATAACAAAAGGATGCCCAGAAACAGAACTGAAATCAGTGTACCCAAGGCTCACCATGGAGACCACCTGAAGTCTCCTGCTGGGAGAAGCAGGCACCACAGTGGGTAGTTCGGCTGAGAGCCAAGGCGGAGGGGTCTTGAAAACAGGTAGAGAGTGGGGAATTGAATTTGATCGGTCTATCATAGAGACTCCATGCAGGCTTTGGGGATGTGGGGCGACTGGGGTCCCACTGAGGTATTCAGAGGTAAACAGAGATGAGGAGAATCACTAGGAGACATCCCAGAAAGACAGGGTTGAATTTTGGAGGATCCAGAGGAGGGGAGAATAAGTAAGGAAAAATAAAACCGGCAGCTTAAGGAGGCATAAAATAGGATAGTGACAGCAGGCTGAGGATGGAGCCCTGGGAGATCAGGAGGCCTGGCCAGGACCTTCCACTCGGGAGACAGACCGGAATTTCCCCTTGTACGGGCCGGAGAACTTACACAGCTGTATCTGTCCCCACCAACCCCCACCCTGACACCACAAGATGGTTAGGAAATGGCTTGGCAAAGTCCTTTGTGGGCTTTTGGAAATCTCTTTCAGGGAGTGTCGTTCCTCTCTTACTTCTCCCCCTCCCAACTCCTCCATTCCTCCTCTTTCCCTTCTTCCTATTATTCCTTCTTATCTTCTTTCTCCTCCTCCTTTCTCTTCTTCTCCTCCAATACCTGTCCCGTCTGTCTCTCCTCTTCCTCTTCTTCCCACTCAGTCTTCTTCTCTCGTCTCCCTCCCCCCTATCTTCCTCTCTCTCCTTATTTTCTCCTTTTCCTCCTCTTCTTTAGACCCTCAGAAGATAGACCCATCTTCTCACTGGGGCTGGTCAATACCAAGAAGATGCCAAGACTCCTCTGCCATTGTTATCACCAGCCTTGCTCCAGTTACCTAATCTCCAGGAGCCTAACCCCAGGGGAGAACCCAGTGCAATCCGAGGGCCACACTTGCTCTCTAAATGGGTTCCCCCTCTAAATGTGTCCCGCACAGCCCCCTAGTACATGCTGTAAATCCTGTTTTACCTGTGAGTATCATCCCACTTGGGAGTCATTTTTCTTTATTATATTGGTAAGACAGTACTCGTGTGGGGTGTGCCTTGTGTCGACATCTTCTGAGATCTCAGAAGAAGCCGAGGTGGGAGAAGATGGAGACTATGCCACGTGAAGATCACCAAGGACCTTCCCCAGAGCCGACAGAAGGAGAAAGCCCCCTGCTTGTGCCTGAGCCCTGAATTAGAATGTCCACTCTCCTCAACTGTGAGAAGGAGCCCTGGTAACACAGTGGTCATGTGATCTCCAAGGTCAGAAGTCCAAATCTACCAGCCACGCCTCCGGAGAAAGATGGGGCTTTCTATTCCAGAAACAGGTACAGTCTTGGAACTTCACAGTTGTACCTTACCCTATAGGGTCACTATGAGTTGACATCAACTCAATGGCAGTGAATGAGAAACGGTGAGAAAATAAATTGTTTGTTACAGCCGCCCTCTTGGTATATACTGTGTGTTATTGCAGCACTTGATAACTAAGACACTCTTCAAACTCCACAAGTTGCTGCCAACTGACTTGGGAGGTGAGGAGCACAGTGACATTTAGAACAAGGACAACCACTGATAAGGACAACAAGCTTCTATTAGAGAGAGAGAGAGAGAGAGAGAGAGAGAGAGAGAGAGAGTGTGTGTGTGTGTGTGTGTGTGTGTGTGTGTGTGTGTGTGTGTGTGTTCAGAGATCTGTGGCCCGGTATTGGCTAATCTCCCAAGATTGTAAATCTTTTGGGAGCAAATCGCCTCATCTTTCTCCTGAGGAGCAGGTAGTGGGTTTCAATTGCAGACCTTCCAGTTAGCAAGTCCAGTGTTTGCTTACCTGACAGCACCCACCACCAGGGCGCCTTTCAAAGGATAAGGATCATATTTATGGATAGAATACTTTTGAATGGATGCACACACACTTAATTCATAGCTACTTACTTTAACACAGACAAGTGCCTGTGCCTGAACACACACACACACACACACACACACACACACACACACACTACCCCATCCCCATGACTATTCACATTAGCACTGTCCCACCACCACTAGCATAACTCCGAGCCTCTCAAACACCAGGCTTCTGTGGTGTGGTCTCCTCCCCAGATGAACCTCGGCCTTCCAGATCCCGCTGTCTTGGCTCCCCTAGTTTAAAGGCCATGTACCGGGTCAAGTCCGAGCATCTGAGTAGGCTGTGCTGGGAACCTGCTTAGTATTCCAGTGGTGGGTAAAAACTGCAGCTTGGCCCTTTGGGAGCATGTTGGCGTGATGGGAGGGGAGGAGGGAATGGTAAGAGGAGGAAGGAGAAGCAGGAGGTGGCTTAGAGCAGTGACAACCTCTCATGCCTAGGGATGGGAAACCTGATTCCAGTTGTAGCCCTGCCATTGACTCGCTGTGTGATCTCTCCCCTCTCTGGGTCTGTGTCTCCTGCCATAAAATGAGGGGTCAGTATTAATGTTCCTAAAGCCCTTCCTGTACAAACATGGACCTTGCTCAGGAAGCCCTGGCACTGGGGACTCCTCATCATCATGGTCCAGCCCATGGCCCCGGACCTCTGAGGGTTGCTGGGAGGACACTAGAGAGACCACTGGCAGCGGCTGGGCCTGACCAAGGGGCAGGCTGGACAATGGTTTTCTAGACTTAGGCTAAGCTCACACTTCAACTACTGCCCCCTCGGGTACGAAGCACCACGCAGAGATTGTCTCCGGTGACCATGTGTACCTTTTTGATATTAATTAAAGAAAGAAGGAGAATATCAGACAGCTGGGAGCACTGTCTACCTTGTGGTATCACTAAGGGAGTACTTCCCACCACCACCAACCCCACCCCCAGCATTTAAAAAAGATTAGTTTTCAATGTATAAATGTTTCATCCCCTGGATAAATATGTGCCTAAGTATTTTATTCTCTTAGATGCTCTTATAAATGCAATTCATGGGGTCCTTTGCCGCTTGATCGTTGCTGGTGCCTAGAAACCCAGTTGCTTTTCAGGTCTTGATCTCACACGCTGCAACCTTGGTGATGTCTCTCCTGAGCTCTCTCGGATTCTTTGGGGATTCTCTACAGGATGATGCCGTCTGCAAAGAGGGACGAGTTCCCTTCCTTCGTTATAGGGATACCTCTTACTACTGCTCTCACCTTTCGCTGTGGCTCCAACATCTCAATATGACTAGCAGTCGTTCAGCAGGTATCCTTGCTTCCTCCTGACCCCAAGGTTAAAGCTCGGTCTTTCTTCAGTGAGGACAACGCCGGCTGCAGGGTTTTCACGAATGATCGCCTTCAATGAACCTTCTCTCAAGGAGGTTCCTATTTGCGACAGGGAAGAAGTCCCATTTTCCTTTTCAGCAAAGAACAATTTACTTATATATTGGTCCAGGGGAAAAGCCAGCCCAGATTAAAATGCCATTTGCAGTGGCTTTGATTAAGTCTTAAGCAGGACAAAGAGAAACCGCCTGAATGGGAGAGATCATCAGCACTAGGCCATAATGGCACCCAGTGAGCACTTTTCTGATCTTCCATGATGAACTTCCCTGTGGACCCCTTAAGTCAGTGGTTCTCAGCCTGTGGGTTGTGACCCCTTTGGGGGTCAAAAGACCCTTTCACAGGGGCCACCTAAGACCATCAGAAAACACATATCCTTCTCCAGGCAGGTTCGCCCCACATGCAGATACACCCACATATGAGTACCTGGTGTGAAGACTGTTACCCACGCTTCAAGGCAAATTTTCATTAATTTGTCATTAGAAATAAATATTTCACAATATATAATTAGATTTGTTTTTGTGATGAATCACTATGCTTTCATTATGTTCAATTTGTAACAATAAAAATACATCCTGCCTATCAAATATTTGCATGATGATTCATAACAGTAGCAAAATTAGAGTTATGAAGTAGCAACGAAAATAATTTTATGGTTGGGGGTCACCACGACATGAGGAACTGTATTAAAGGGTGGTGGCATTAGGAAGGTTGAGAACCACTGCCTTAAGTACAGCATTTATACCCAGCTCACCGCTGTACGCTTAGAGCCTGGATGAAACCTGAGATATAGTTCAATGTGTGGCAAATATCTCTGTCCTTTTAGTTGATTCAGATTATAATTATAATACATGCATGTTGTTTAAAAATCTCAACAATACATAAATGGTAAAAAAAAAATTAAAAACTTGCCATAATTCCATTCCATACTTCTCCCCTTTCACCATCATTAGTGGCTTGCTAACACATATCCTTTAGTATGAGGTTTTCTCAGTCTTGCACTATTGACATTTTGATCCAGACAGGGCTTCATCATTGCATGGTTAGTAACTTATCTGGTCTCTGCCCATTAGATGCTAGTAACATTCCCCTAATTGTGAAAAATCAACACTATTTCCAGACATTGCCACGTGTTCTCGGGAAAGAAGTCACTCCTGAAAAGGATGAGGGCAACACATGTACAAATGTGTTTGACACCATGGATGGATGGATGGATTGTGACAAGAGCTGTAAGAGCCCCCAATAAAATGATTTTTTTTAAAAGAAGGAGAAAGAAAGCCACTCCTGGAAAGGGAGAGATCGAGATAGAGAAAACAAGTAAGCAAGAGAAACAGAGCATCGAGAGAGAGGCAGCAGATGAGAAAGAACTGTGTACAATGGATTGAATGGGAAAATGTAACTTGCATTCCCTGCTCTCTGATTCCTAGTCTTATGTAAACCTAATGCCATCATTCTCTTTTTCTCTTTCAGTCATCAAGTATTCATTGAGTACCTACTACATTGTAGGAACTGTATCCTAGATAGATTGAAAATACTAAATTACTTTTTCTATCACCCTCCCCTTCCTCCAGGTATTTTCCACCCCTCAGAATGAAAGAAAGGAGTAAGAACAAATTATCCTCAGATTAGGCTAATCATAGCTCAATCTCCAACAAGAACACTCCTACAGGAGCTCCTTGCGTCCCTACTGTCCACACACCTCCATCGGCTATATAGGGCTTGGGAGGTTGGGCTCTGAAGAGGGAACAGGGCATGTGTCAGTTTGGGTGGACTTGAGAAACAAATTCATAGACACTCAGATATGTATAAGAAGGGGATTTATATACAAGAGCAATTGAATATTGAGAAAATATCCCAGCCCAGTCCAGATCAAGTCCATAAGTCTGATATTAGCCCCTATGTCTGATATCAATCTCTAAAGTCCTCTTCAGACCCACGCAACACATGCAATGATGCCAAGTGCAGGAAGATCACAAGCCAGTGGGTGGGAAGTCTTGTGGATCCAGTGGCATTGTGAGCATCTCAGCACTGGAAGGGTCTCCATGCGGTTTCTACAACTCCGAGGTTCTGGCTGCCATCAGCCTGTCTCCATGTGGCTTGTCAATTGCAGTGTCTCCCAGGGAGTGAGCTGATAGTGAGAGAGAGAGAGTTTTCCACCTCCAGGAAAGAATACCAGATTTCCCAGAATCCTTAGGAGAAGGCCATGCCCACACAGAGGCCTCATTGGCTATGACCTGATTGACAGGCTAGACTCTACCGTCACTCTTAATCATCTCAAATTGACAACAGATTATATAACTACCACAGGGCAGGAAAGAAGAGAGAAAAGGAAGAGGCATCGCTTGGTGCCCTTAGCCTTTTCTTGGAATGGATCATTGGAGTAAAAGTTACCAGGAAAAACTGGGTTTTCTTAAACCCATCACACCCAGCACCACAAGCGTCACCTTCCAACCCCCGCAAGAAAAATCTAATCCCTTTGTGAGTATCCGCCTCGTAGACGTATAAGGGTAAGTCAAAACGTAGTGATAATAGGGTTCCAGTTCATAAATGTCCCAATTTATGCTTCCAAAATGTGCTTAAACTTGCCTATCACTAGTGAATGGCTGTAGACAAGTTCTCTCAGGAATATACTTATCTTTGTCTGGTTAGGAATTCTTCCCCAAAAAAGATCCAATCAAAGCAGTGGCTTCTGGGGGGATCTGCTGGGCCAGTTACTTTCCAGGCAGTCAAGGTCCCCTCTGAAAGTTATGGTGCCTTTTGCTTTTTGAGATTCCACAAGGATCTTCTTGATAGATTTTTCTCAAAGGACACAGAATGATCCTGGGGCTTATTAGGAAGATATTTTAAGAAAACTGAAAATTGCGCTGGTGAGGAAAAGGGCTAGGAAAGTTGCACCAGGGACTTTGTTTCCATTGTGACGATGCACCTGCTCATTCTTTGATGTAACAGGGGCTGTTTTACAAGAACTTGGTTGGGAGATCTTATCCCGTCCACTGTATAGCCTTGACCTCACTCCTTCAGAAACCGAACAGGATTTGAATCCCTGTATGAAGTCAAAACTACCATTAGATAGGAAGAATGGGAAAAATACATAAACGGAATTCCCTGCTCCTGTGTGGATCATGCTGTTCTGACAGGGTGTAAATCAAGGTGCACAGAGTTCCTCAAGGAAAGGTTGGAGAGGGTGAAACGCCGCCTTCAGCAGTAGCCACCCCTACATGGAAGCTATGTCTAGAAACCATAGATTCACATTTTAATATTTAATTTAGTCAACCATTTTCAGGTGATTTTGTAGCAATCCAGTTTTACATACACTAGTATTTCATCACAGTTTCACTCTGCTCGAACGGTTTCCTTTGGTTGATCTCTGAGCTGAGTCTGTGGTCGCCCTCGAATCAGGTTACTGGCACAGCCTGTGTGTACTGACCGAAGATTGCACTTGAGCAAACAGGCGCATGTTAATTTTTAACTTCACACTGTTGATTGGCAGTAAGGCTTTCTCTTTGTCCTGTAACCGATAATAACCTGGCCAGAAGCAACACGCAATCCTTGCCCTACAATGATAGTCCACTCACCGTCTGGCCTTCCTGATGCTAGCTGAGCTTTCCAACCGGCTCCCATATTGGGTTGGCCTCAGTCAACAGGGACCTGAGGGACTTGTGAGTTGGACAGTCCTAAGTCACTTGAGCTGAGAAGTGTAGTATCCTAAGGATTAAAGTGGAATTCTCTATGAGGAGGTTTGGGTTTGAATTTTGGTGTAAGAAGGAGTCTTTCTTCTGAGAGACTGAGACCAGATAAGAGTCTACATCCCTTGTCCCCAGTTCTTTTTTTTTTTTTAACCATTCTTTGACATATAATTCATGTACCATACAATATATACCAGACAATACAATTGCTTTAAATATATAAAAAAGAGTTGTGTAATCATCACCACAATCAATTTTTTAATATTTTCTTCATTTTTGTACCCATTATTATTTGTTCCTCATTGCCCCTCAACATCTCCTGCCATAGCCTTAAGGAACTATTAATCTAGTTAATAGTAAATAGTAAATCCATGCATTTACCTATCCTGGATTTCATATAAAAAATCATATTTAAAAACCCCAACAATGACAACAAAATAAAACATAGAAAAACCTCAATCCAAGAGAAATCAGAAGATAATTGAAACTAGAATAAATGTAAAATGTGTCAAAGGGGGGAAAATATAACATGTTAAATTTTAACCTAGCTACAGCGTTGCAGTAATCCACTTTCCAGAGTACTCCGTCTGAGGGCAAGACTATTCACATTCCTGGTCAAAGGTGCGAGGGACTTCAATGAGGTGCTATCCACACAGGGACTCTGCAAGTGGTTTTGAGCTCTCACTGTCACACATAGCCTTCAGCAACCGAGATGCTCAGAATTTAAGCTCTAATACAATTCCTCCTCTGATCTTGGCTATTTTTGTTTACAATCCTTGGTCCACAGGGGGTCATATACTCCTTCCTGGTGGACTTAGCTGACACCTCACTTGATAGCTGCTAGTCTTTAGAGAAGCCTTTAAGACCCTAGACGCCACTCTTTCTGATAGCCGAGCACCGTCTGATTTCTTTACCTCACTTTGTTATAGCCCCCATAGCTTCAGTGAGCACTTCATGAGGATTGTCCCCAGTTCTATCAAGTAAGTCTCCACCTACTACAGACACCCTTTCATTCTGAAGCCAAAGATGTTCTCAGCAGTGACATTACCACAGCACAAACAAGGACAGAAAATCGTAGCAATTTTTCCATCTTCTTCACACAAAAGCTCTATTGTTTCTCCTACTCCTCAGTTGCCAACTCCTCAATCCCAACCCATGGTGACCCCATATGTATCAAAGTAGAACTGTGCTCCATAGATTTTCAATGACTTATATTTTTAAAGGTACATCACTCGACCTTTCTTCTGAGATATCTCTGAATGAACTCTACCTTGGACCTTTGAATTAGCAGATGAGTGCATTAACTATTTTTTCCACCCAGGGATCTTCAAATGCAAACTCAAACACATTGCCACCAAGTCTGTTCTAATCCATAGTGACCCAGTAGGGCAGAATAGGATTTCTGAGGCTGTAAATCTTCATGACAGCATTGAACCTCAACCTTCTCCCGTGCAGTGATTGGTGGATTTACCCTGTTCATCATGCTCAATGTGTAACCCACTCCCTCACCTGGGCTCTTCTCACATAGATCCCATGCTGTCTTTGGAGTATATATGGCTGAAATGATTCTTCTCTCCACTGAGGAGGGGAGGAAACTGAAGATCACTGATCTGCTCAACATTCCAGTTTTTCAAATCTCCAGAGAGTTGAGACTCTTAATGTAGAAATCTGTCACATTTTCTCCTCTTCTTTTTTGCCCTTTGCTATGTGGAGTGTTCCCCATCTTAAAACCATGAGCAATTTAACATAGATGAGGAAAACAGCTAGTTTCCCCACCTGGGATGAAGTATGCCTTTCTATTGTATGTCACTTGTCTGCTCTGTCACTAATTGTAGAGAACACATTCTAAAACTGCCCTTTGTGGCCCCCAAGATATTTTCCTAGGGCCATTAGACTGAGAAAATAGATCCCCAAACAGAAAATATAGTCAGGGAATGAGAGAAACTTGAATGTTTGTAGTCAGGGAATGAGAGAAACTTGAGCAGAGATTCATGTGTTGGCTATTTAAAATAATTCACTCTAGGGAAAAAAAACGGGTTAAAAATATATATCCCCAACTTCATTCGCAGATGTTGGTTAGTGAATTTAAGAGAGAGAGAAACTTTGTTCCATGATCAGGGATAAATGTACCTAACTCCATAAGCTCCACACAATTTGAGAAATGGAAGAAGACTAAGAAATCAGTACAGTAAGGAAGGACTCCCAACCTTCTTCTGGAGAGTGACCTCTGAGTCCCCTTCAGTTTTATGATCAGCAGAAACAGGTATTGGGGGTGGCTGGAGAAGTTGGGGAGTGAGAGCCTATCTATCATCTGCCTACTGTAAAGTCACCATTGCCTATAGGAAAATTTCTGTCGAATGTTGAGATAGTTGTTTATTGTGTCAGCCTGGCCGATAAACACAAGTGGGATTAATTGAAGGGCGGAGAGATAAATGGCTCAGTGAGCCTCGCCTTTCTTGTCTCTTGCTCTTTGATCATCAGACCAGTGTGCGGCTGCCTTGCTTGTTCTGTGCCTCAATTTACAGGCTACACTACCTGTGGGACGCCTAGCCTGTGGACTGCGTCGCTGTAAGTTGAGGTCCCTTTAAGACCACACGATTGAAATTTACATCTCTTGAGCTGGGGACTGACCTGGCTGACTGTTGGTGACCTGCCTTGCTGTTTTGCTGCCTGTACTGGGATAGCCTAGCTCTCTCTCTACAGAGGACAATCGGGCGGCCCTCAAGACTTGAAGGACTGCCAGTGTCTCACAGCTTTCACGGAAGTGAGTTGCACCGAGCCATTTGTACTGCTTTATAATTAACTGTTCATTTCTTATATTGCATATCTATCTGTTTATAATTTAACAGTTCATTTCTTGTGTTATATATATCTATAAAATTATCAGCAATCTGGTTTTATCTCTCTAGAGAACCCTGTCTAACACAAATGTCAATCCCTTAAATCCTTCTCTACAAAGGTCTCCATGGTCACATAAGTTGGGGAAATGTAGGGTATTATATTCTACTCATTTCAATGCACATCTGCACAGTTAATGCTGTTCATTGAAAAGAGTAGGAATAAAGAAAATCTCATCAACTTAGTGTAAGTCAAGCCCCTATTCTCATTTTATGGCGAGGTCAGGTAGGACATAGCTGCAAGGGACAGAAACCATGACTCACATCGGGAATAAACAATAGGGTTATTGATATCTCACAAAACTGACTTCCAGAGAAGTAGGGAAGTCATTGTGGGTTTTTTTTCTTCTTCTAAATTCCTCAATGTCAACTTCTTTTCCAACCTATGCTGATATAGCCGTTACAGACATGACAGTCATACACGATCCTTGAAATAAGAAACTCTCTTTAGAAGAGATGAAAGGTTTCCATCTGCCTCCTGGTATCTGTTCGAATCTCCTTGGGGACAATCAAGTCACATGTCCACATCTGAACCAATCGCTGGCACAAGGAATGCCTTTTCTTTCTGAACAACCTACCTCAAACTGGTCAGCTTCCCCCAAACCACGTGGCTACATCAGGTAGGATTAGATTCTGGAACAAAATCAAAGAAGAAAAATTAGGGGTGGGGGAGATGTGGGAGGAGAATGGGTAGGCAACCAATACTTTGCACTACTATCATGTTGTTGAGTGCCGTGGAGTCCATTGTGCCTCATAGCATGCCCATGTTGTAGGGTAGAGGCGCCCAGCGGTTGTGATCTTTGTGGAGGATCTCTGATAACACGGTTGTTAAAGCGCTTGGCTCTGGACATCCACCACCTGCTCCAAGGGAGAAAGATGTGGCAGCCTGCCTCAGGAAAGATGAACAGCCTTGGGAATCCTCTGGGCAGTTCTACTTTGTCCTCTCCTAGGAGCCGGATTAACTGGATAGCAGCAGGTTTGGCTAGGGTTGGAGTCATTAGGCAGCAGATGGCGAGATCTTTTTCTTGCAGAATTTCTGGGTAAGGTTAGATCATCAACCTTTCAGTTAACAGCCAACTAGCTAATGGTCGCACAATGCCTACCAATGCCTTTGAAAAGATTGGCTCCTCCAAATACTTTGGGAAATATTGAAAATATCTCCTAAATAGAAATGAAATTCTCAAATACAGCATTTAAAACTCATTATAGTTTGATCCCATACTGTTTTCTAGCAAACAAAATATCCTTTCATACGCTTGTGCTTTTGCATATGCTGGCCCCTCGGCTAAGGAAGGACTGTGGGTTAGATGTTGGCCTACTAACTATAAGGCTGGCTGTTCAAACGCATGAGCTCCTCTGGAGAAAGGAAACGTTGCCTTGCCCCTTCCCCATCTAGCTAACACTACTTAGCTTTTAAGCATGAGGCAACTACTTCCTCGCCAGTATTTCAGTGAACTCCAACTCCCTGCCCCACAATCCACCCTAAGTTCAAATACGGAGGAGCTGTTTGAAGCACAAACACTCCCTTTCACCTTTCTCCCAGGCCAATAGGCAAACCGTGTCTGTTTATAGCTGTTGCAACTAAGAGGCAGGAGCCCTGGTGGTATAGTGGTTACAAGTTAGGCTGCCATGTACATGGTCAGCAGTTCAAAACCACGGGCAACTCTGTGGGTGAGAGGCTGGGATTTCTACTCCTGTAAACAGTTAATAAGCTCGGAAATCCACAGCGAGTCCCTGGGAGTCAGCATTGATTCGATGGCAATGAGTTTGGAGTTTTTAACTAAGAGTGGTTTTATATGACCCTTCTCCACGATGACCAGCTTGTCCATCTTCTGAGAGGCATGCTGGCAGTTCCCCACTTTTTAAAAAGCTGTTTCCTACCTAGTAACTCATTACACAACAATCTCATATCTCCCTTAAAGCCTCAACAGAGTCTAATAGTCTTTCCCTTCTAAAATTCCTCGAGTGTTTAGAGTCTATGTCTTGATTCACTCATTCATCAAATGAAAACTTATTGAGTACCAATTATGTGCCAAATACTGGGAATGTAAAGTTTAATAGACCACAGCTTCTGCCTCTAGAGCCTCCAAGGTTAGTGGATTCCACACAGGGCTATGTTGGTTAATGTGGCAATTGCCAAAGTCCTGTGCTATAAAATCAGAAGGTCAGAAGGAGCTTGCCCTATTACAGTTAATCTGGTGGATAAAGTTACCACTTGGATCAAATGGCCACCCAGGTTCACATTACTGTTACTTCTCCCTATCTCACCACTCCCTCAACCCATTAACCCCGTCTCCATTTGAAATCACTGTGTAAAAGGAGCTCTTCCTATCCGACCAATGAGGCATAAAGCCCTGGTGGTGTCTAATTGCACACAGGTCTGCTAACTGCAAGGTCAGCAGTCTGTCCTCGCTCCTCACAGTGAGGCTTTCCATGGGGCGTTTGGCTCCCGTAGACCTTGATAGCACTACAAACCCCTGGGAGCAGTTCTGCTCTGCCCTATGGGGTCCTCTGTGGGTTCAAATCAACTTGATAGCAGTGAGAGTTTTGTTTTGTTTTGTTTTAAGCAGGAAACCAAGGACCCCTGGTGTCACTGTAGGTTAGGCATTGGGCTGCTAACTATAAGGTTGGTGGTTCAAACCCATCAGCTGCTCCTTGGGAGAAAGATAAAACCGTCTGCTTCCAGAAAGATTTCCAGTCTCAGAAACCCAATATAGGGTCAGTATGCATTGGGATTGAATTGATGGCAGTGGGGTTGTTTCTGGTGCACACAGGAAACTTGTGTTTGGTTCCCAGCCAATGAATTTCATGTACAGTCATAGAAAGCTTGCATGTTGTTGTGATGCTGATCAGGTTTCAACGGAGCTTCCAGACTAAGACAGACTAAAAAGAAAGGGTTCAGTATCTACTTCCAAAAATAAGCCAACAAAATGTCTATGGATCCCAATAGAACATTGGCCCTGAGCTCCCCAGGTTGAAAAACATTCTAACCACTTGATGGCCGCGGCTGCATCAATGGACTCAAACATACCAATGATCATGAAAATACTGTAGGACAGGGTGACAGTTCATTCTCTTGTGCATGTGGTCACAATGAATGAAGCCAACTCCATAGTCACTAACAACTGTTCTGTAGAAGTTCTTAAAAGTGGCACCGCAGGAAGCACCTTAGCAAAGATATACATTAAGGATTACATTAAATTTGTGAAAAGAATAAAGCTAATGTGTTTATCAAAAGTAAATTCAAATAAAGAGGAGCTGATGTCAAAGGGCATGAATAGAAAGAAAATGTCTTGAAAATGAAGATGGCAACATCTGTACAAGTTCACTTAATATCATTGATTTATGGATTGTTATATCTGTAAGAGCCCCCAATGAGATAATCAATCATTTTTTAAGTTCTTAATATATTCTGGATGCTAGATCTTTATCGGAAATGCAAATTAAAAATCCTTTGTGTCAGTCAAAAGTAAATTCAGTTCCACAAGTGTTCATATGACACCTGGTGAATATTCAGGTTTAATAAATATTTTGGTGTCGTGGGTCTTCTCCTAATCCTTTTTGATTAACATCAATAAATATCCTAGATTAAATATTTAGGCTTTTATAAGGTAGTGCTGGAAGTACTCAAGAAAAAAAAATTCAAGCCTCAAGTTGAAATATTGAAAGCCTCTATAGGCAAAATATTGAATGATGCAAGGAGCATCCGAAGAAGATGGAAAGAATACAGTCACTGTACCAAAAAGAATTATTCAACATTCAACCATTTCAAGAAGTAGCTTGAATGGTCAAGCACCAGTGATACCTAAGGATGAAGTTCAAGCTGCACTGAAAACATTAGTTAAAACCAAGGCTTTAAGAATTGACAGACTATCGATTGAAATGTTTCAACAAGCTGATGAAGCACTGGAAGTGAATACTTGTTTGTGCAGGGAAACTTAGAAGATAGCTACTTGGCTAACTGACTGCAGAGATCCATATTTTTACCTATCCCAAAGAAATGTGACCCAACAGAATGCAAAAATTATAAAACAATACCATTATTATGACATACAAGTAAAATTTTGCTAAAGATCATCCAAAGTTGCTCCAATAAATTGACAATGAGCCTGCCAGAGATTCAGGCTGGATTCAGAAGAGGAAGTGAAACAGGGGACATTGTTGCTGATTTCAGATGCATTTTGGTTGAAAGCAAAGAGTACCAGAAATATGTTTACTTGTGTCTTATTGACAGCCTTGAGAGGAATGGAAATTCCAAAACACTTAATTGTGCTTATGTAGAACGTGTTCAAGGTTCAGGAGACAGTGTGAGAACAGACTAAGGGCACATTGCATTGTTTAAAATTAAGAAAGGTGTGTATCAAGGTTATATCCTCTCACCATATTTATCCGATCTGTATCCTGAGCAAATAATCAGAGTAGCTGGATTATCAGAAGAAGAATGAGGCACCAGGATTGGATGAAGGCTTATTAACAACCTTTGATATGCAGATGACACAGCCTTGCTTCCTGAAAGTAAAGTACTTGCTGCAGAAGACCCAGGATTGCAGGCTTCACTATGGATTGCAACTCAAGGTAAAAAAAAACCAACCAAAATCCTCACATCTGGACCGATAGGTAACATGGTGATAAATGGAGGAAAGATTGAAGTTGTAAAGATCTTGTCTTGCTTGGATCCACAATCAATACTCATGAAATCAGCAGTCAAGAGATCAAATGTTGTGTTGCCTTGGGTAAATCTGCTACACAAGACCTCTTTCAAGTGTTGCACAGCAAGTATGTAACTTTGAGGATTAAGATGGGCCTGACTCACACCATGGTATTTCCAATCACCTCCTGAGGAAGTGGGGCACTGAATAAAGAAGATCAAAGAAGAACTGATGCATTTGAAGGATGATGCTGGTGAGGAATATTGAAAGTACCATGGACTGTCAAACGAATGAGCAAATCTGCTATAAAAGTACAGGCAGAATGTTCCTTAGAGGCAAGGATGGCAAGACATCTAGCATCCTTCGGACATGTCAGGAGAGACTAGTCGCTGGAGAAGCGTCTCATGCTTACTAGAGGAAGAGTGAAAAAGAAGAGGAGCCTGAACAAGATGGAGCGACACAGGGGCTGCATCGATGGGCTCACACATCAGAACAATTGTGAGGGTGGCAGAGGACAGGCAGTGCTTTCTTGTGTGGTACCTAGCGTCACTACGAGTCAGAACCAACTTGAGGGCACCTAACAACAACAACAACAACAACAACAACAAGTTCTAGGAGTAGGGACCTGCCTAGAAAGAAGATGTTAGAGGTAGTTTGACATTGAGTAAAAGGGAGATAGATGTTGAACATCGATACAACTTATTCCAGGCTTCTGAGGTGCCTCTTTTGTGTTAGGTGACTCAGAGTTGATTTTGATTCGCAGTGACCCCTGAGTAACAGTGTAAAGTTGCTCACCAGGATTTTCTACACTGCAATCGTTACAAAGAAGCCCTTATGGTGCAAGGTGTTAATCTCACTGTGAGTCGGGCTGCTAGCCACCAAGTTGGCAGTTCAATTGTACCAGCTGCTCAGCAGGAGAAAGATGAGGCTGTCTGCTTCTGTAAAGATTGACAGTCTCGGAAACCCTATGGAGAACCTCTACTCTGTCCTTTAGGGTCGGTCAGAGTTGGAATCGATCTGACAGTGGGTTTGATTTTTTTAGCGTTAATCTTCACGAAAGCAGATCTTTCTCCAGAGGATCCACTGGGTGGTTTTAAGCCACCAACCCATGAGTTAGCAGTCGAGGGCTAACTTTATTCTACCATTGCTTCTTAGGGAACACCTTGCTAGAAGAAATGTATTCCTGTGAGAATGTGGAGTCTAGAAGAAGGGACCCAGGGCAGTTACTGGCTACAGAAACGCTGAACTTGTGGTGTAGCAGAAGGAGGCCAGTTTCATCAAGAGCTGAGGCGGAGCAGACTAATTAGCTGGACTGGAAACTGAGTGGGCTGCAGAGAACTGGGCCAAGGCGACCCTGTGACTTTAGAACATACCCGAAAATTGCCTTTCTGCATTTCACAGATGCCCCGTAATTCCTCACTGAGAAGCGAAAATCTGCTTCTGGAATGCCATAGGCATCAGGTGATTTACCACAAAACAAATCTCAGGGAGAAGGAAGGACAAAGAGCCAAGTATAAGATCTTCAGTCACAGATGAAAGGGGACATTTGGTGTTATCCCATTCCCTGGACAAGGGACCACTCAAATGACACTTTTCCCCCTTAAATCCAGAAGCCTCCTCCAAGTCAGGATCAGCTCCATGGTATCTGTTACAACGATAATCATTAGCTTGTTTAGTCTGCTTATTCTTCCCCAAGTAGAGGGAGAGCGCCATAAGCCCAGGGACTTTGTTCTCCTCAGGGCCAGAGACTGAAGGTTGGTGCTAGGTGCACCCAGTCAGCTTCCACTCTGAGTGACCCTGCGAACCACAGACTAAAACCCTACCTGGCCCCGTGCTGTCCTCAAATCATTCCTCCGGCTGAGCCCTTGTTACGGACGCTGTGTCATTCCATCTCCTTGAGGGTCTTCCTCTTTTCCTTTGATCCTCTACCAAACACTCAGCCCTTCTTCGGGGACGAGCCCCTCCTGATAATCTATATGTTCAGCATGTGTGAGAACCAGTCTGTGGTCAGAAGGAATCCACTGGAGGCTGAATCCATGTGTAGACTCTTCTCAGGAGCTCTTTGGCTAGACTGCTCCAAGCCCAGATTTGTTCTTTCTTTTGACAGCCTATGGTCTGCGGAATATTTTTCTCCAACCCCACAACTCAAAGGTCTCGACTCTTCTCTGGTCTTCCTTACTCATGGCCCAGCTTTTGCACGGTTGGTTCAGGCCCAGGGCAGTCTTTAAAGCCACATCTCTGCCTTATGGAAATCTCATGCAGCTGAGTCTCCCAGGGCAACGCTTCATCTCGTTTCCTGGCTGCCGCTTCCACGGGCAATGATTGTGGATCCAAGTACAATGAAATCCTTGACAACTTTCACATTTTCTCCATGTATGGTGATGTTGCTTATTAATCGGTGATGGGAATTTTATTTTGTTTATTGAAGGTAGTCATCTTTGATCTTAATTAGCAATGACTTAAGCTCCCTTTGCTTTCAGCAAGCAGGGTTGTATCATCTGCCTCTACCGCAGGTTGTTAACGAGACTTCCTCCAACCCGGATGCCGTGTTCTTCTTCACAGGGTCCACTGTCTGGGATCATTTGCTCGGCACACAGATTTAATGAGAATGGCAAAAGGACACAACCCTCACACACAACTTTTCTGATTTAAATCATATGGTGTCCCATTGTTTTGTTTTGTTTTTCCAAGTAACGTCTCTTGATCGATGTACATGTTCCACATGAACGGCATTTCACATGAATGACGTGTCCCAGATTTCCTGTTCTTTGAATGTTAGCCATCATTTGTTATGATGCACACACTCAGATGCCTCTGTATATCCAATGAAACATGGGCAAAGGATTTTCTGGGATTCTCTGCTTTCAGTCAAGATTCATCTGACATTAGCAATGGTATAGCACATTCCACATCCTCTTCTATTCCAGCTGTTCTTGATTAATGTATTGCTGCCGTTGTTTTAAAATTATCTTCAGCAAAATTTTATTTGCATGCGACATTTTTCTTTCTTTTTAAAACAATTTTATTGGCATATATTTCACTCCATAAGAGTCCATAGTTCAATCATATCACTAACAGTTGTACAATTATCTCCACAATCAATTTTAGAGCATGGACTTCTTTCTTGTGCTCATTGTCATCAGTTCCCCATCTTCTCCTGTCTCCCTTACCACACCCCCAAGACATCAGTGCAGTCACTGTCTCTATAGCTCTGCTCATCTTGGATTTCATCTACAGAAAAACATAGAAAGCAAAACAACAAAAACCACTGCTCATTGTAGGATAGCAAGGCTATTCACATCCCCGGTCTGTGGTCAGAGGGAATTCACTGGAGGCTGAATCCATGTGTAGACTCTTCTCACGGATTCTGGGCTCCCACTGTCATCGATAGCCTTCCACAAACTGGGTGTTCACAATTTAAGCTCTGACACCTTTCCCTCTTTCAGGATTGGCTTTTATCACAATCCTTGGACCGCACAGGTACATGCGACATTTTTCAATGACTTCTGCATTCTGTTGGGTCATCTTTCTTTGAAAAAGGAAAAAATATGGATTTATCGATGTAGCTATCTTTCAAATTTCTTGGAATAGATGAACGAGCACCTCTAATGCAGCCACTGATTGAAACATTTCTATTGGTATCTCTGGAGCCTCATATTTTGCCAATTCCTTCATTGCAGCTTGGACTTCTTCCTTTAATACCATCTGTTCTTGTGCTCCCCTCTAGCACTACAGTGTCTTATGAATATCTAGGGCTTATAACATAAAGTTGACATTTTCCTAGGGTTGATGACATAATCTGGTAGAATAAAATTACCTAAGTCCCTTCTTTCTCATGAATTTTTGTTTCTAGCATAAGCTCCCAAACCTGCCCACCTGAAGCAGAAGGGAGTGTCCCTGTCCTCAGCAGGATCAATTACAGTAATGGGCCACACATCTTCTGTGTGCCCCTTTCAGGCTGCTCCTGTCCATACTGAACAGATGCCCAGTGTTCTGTGGCATCTCCATTTCTTGGCAATGGTTCCCGCCTTCAGTGAAGGACAGCTGGAAGGGTTCCACCCACAAACATTTGCACCTCCCGCAGTCAAGCTCATTCTGAACAAACCCCAAACTAGCTTCAGAGGGGGGAGCCTCTTCCTAGTCCCACTGCGCCAAGTGCCACTGTTATCATCCTAAGGGTGACTATGGAGAACCATGAGCTAGTCAGAGATGATGGTGACAGGCACCAGAGAAGTTCCCACTAACAAGGCCCAGGAGAAGGCTCAAGCCCTCCCCACACACTGTGGCTTTGCACCGTCATGTTTTCCAAACTTGGCATAATACTTGAAACATGGTAGAAGTTCAACAGATGTTTACTCAAAGAGTACAAGAATCACTATGTCAAGAGACTGGAATTTGTTGTAACTCTGTCATTAATTAGTGTGTGACATAATACAAGGGATTTCTTCTTTTTGGACCTCAATTACTCAATTATAAATTTAGAAAGCCAAACCACATAATTTGTTTTGACCAATAAGAAGCAGAACCATGTAAGATGTTTTGATCCCAGAGATTCCTCAAGAAGTGATTATTTATTTATTTGTCCAAAAGCAAAGCTCAGAAGACAGACAGGAGCCGGAAGGGAGGACACATAGAAGCAGGGACTCTAAGGGTGAGGGGGAGTGTTTTGAGTTACATTGAGGGGACTGCAGCTAATGCCATAGAACACAAGTGTATGAATTATTCAGTAGAAAAGAATTTACTTTGTAAACTGTCACCCAAACTACAATCAGAGCTATCACAGAGTATGATCGCAACGTTATACTATATACGTATATGGGTATTGCCACTAGCTTTTTACTAGTAAAACCACTTCTCACTTGTATGATGGAATTAAATAGGTCAGTAATTCATTTGTACTCAACTACTGAACCCCAAATTTTGCAGTTCAACCACACCTACCAGCACCCTGGAGAAAGGCTTGGAGAACTGCTTCCATAAAGATTGTTGCTGCTGTTAGTATGTTGATGCTGACTCATAGCAATCCTTTAGGACACTGCAGAACATCATGCTGAAATCTTTATGGAAGCAGATTGCTGTCTTTTTCCCACAGGACCATTGGTGAGTTTAAACATCTGGCCTTTAGTTTCCTCTCAAGGGAATTTTTTTTCCTTTACCATATTTATTAACATATAATTCACACGCAATGCAATTCAATGGTTTAAATATATTAAAGTGGGCTGTGCAATCATCACCACAATCAATTTCAGAACATGTTCTTCAATCTTGTACGCACTATTATTAGCTCCTTGTTTCCTTCCAACCTCCCCTACCACAATCAGAAGAAACTATTAATCCAGTTACCCTTTCTATAGTTTTACCTACCCTGGATTTCATATAAAGAAAATCATATACCCCCACCACCACAATAACAAAATGAAATGCAGAAAAAATTCAATCTAAAAACACAGAAAATAATGGAAAACTAGAGCAAATTTAAATTGGATGAAAACAGAGAACAAACAATAAGATGCTAGTTAAATTTCAACCTAACTACATCTGCTTTAATCACTTTCCAAGGCACACTGTCTGATAGCAAAAGGCTGTTTGGATCTCTGATCAGTGGCCAAAGAGAATTCACTGGAGACTTAATCCACATAGGGACTCTGCAAATGGATGTTGGGCATTTGCTGTCATCCATAGCTTTCTGCAAACCAGGTGCTCAGAATTTAAGCTCTAATACAATTCCTTCCTCCGGTTTTGTATTCTATTATTGACAATCCTTGGATTACAGAGGCTTGTGTGCTTCTTCAGTGTAGATTTAGCTGACACCTCACTTAGTTGGCTGCTTATTTTAAAACACACCTTTAAGACCCTAGATGCTATTCTTTCTAATACCCAGGCATCTGATTTCTTCGTCACACTTTGCAATAACACCCGTATCTTCAAATACCTCCTTGTAGGGCAAGTATTGAGTAGGGCTACCCCATAAGACCTAATTGTTCTTACCTTGGAGTTTAAAATTAAGTGTGAGCTGAGAATCCATTCACATATCCATGGTTTATATATGTCCCTGGTCCACTTTACAGGCATCATTATCTTTTCATTGGAGACTATTATAAATAATCTCCACGGGGCAGATGGCAATCCTATTAATAGTATCATTCATTTCGCCCATCAGACTTCTGACCTTTTGGTTATCAATAAAGCATTTAAGAATTGACAAGGAAACCCGATAGTGTGCAATTCTACTCTGTAACACAAGGGGCCACCATGAATCAGAATCGACTCAACAATAGATTTGCTTTGTTTTTGTTTTTGAGGGGGGATTATTGGGGTCTGGCTGAGGACCATGCATATCTCACCAAACACCAACCTGGTCCACCAATCCAAAGGCCAGTCTTCTCCCAGACCACAGTTCAGCTAACTCCCTGCCATCTAGTTGACCTGGACCCACGTTAACCCTACAAGACAGACTAGAAGTCCCCCCATGGGTTTTTGAACAGTAAATCTTCATGGGAGTAGAAAGCTTCATCTTTCTCCTGGTGATTTAGATAGAATGCTGTAAATCATGGCGCTGGTTTGGATTTCGATGGGGTGAGGATGTAAGAAATTGAGCTAGGCAAAAATGGGCTGCTCTGGGAGAAAGGAAGTCACGATAGTGTTTGCAGTTGGTACCACCATACCAGATGAGGACTTTTATGTTACAAACTGGCTGTCAGACTGTACAAATCACTTCCCCTTTCTGAGCTGGCAGATGAAGTGGTTGGAAAAGAACAATCTTTAAAAACAAACTCCTTTACAGAAGAGAATTGTATTCAGAAATTGATTCAACAGCCACAATACAATGCGAAGATGGGAGGAAAGGGCCAGTCCTATGTCCCCTTTTACCTCAAATCTAATAGCAGGCCCTGAGACACCTTTAAGGAATCCTTCAGAGCTCAGGGACCGGGGCTTTAAAATGTCAGAACTGTGCAACCCCTAAAATGTTTCCCAGAGATTCTGTTGTTCTAGCTTTAAGGCCAGCGTTTTCTGGTTTTGAATCTAAAGAGAAACAGCAAGCTCTCAACCCTCCTTCCCTGGCGCCCAGCCAGGCCCTAAGCTCCTCCATGGTGCCAATGTTCATCCCTCACCTACACTCCGGGCCTTGAAAAACGTTCAAGCCCAAACCTCCATGTCCAGACCTGCCAACAACTCTGACCTTTTCCGTGAGAGTGCAAGCCAGGCCTGTTCTTGAGAAATATCATCGTGAAAAGCCCTTCTCTCTCTTCCTGGACTCTCTATCTTCTCCTCTCCTCATCAAGTATGGCTTTTACATCACCCCAATGTCATAAGGGCTGGAAACTTGCAATGGAAGGAGGCTCTCGTTCCCTCTGAAAGCCCCTTGGTCCCTCTCCAGGTAATTAATGAGGACTCTGGGGGACACTGGGAACGCCTTTGGAATGTTAAACAAAGTAGCTTTTATCCTGACTGCCTCATTGGGGATTCTTCTGCTTAATGAAGGGAGTAATTGTCCCATGGGTGGGTGTGTTCAAAGCTCCTTTGGCTCGCTGAGTTGTCTCATGTGTTTGTGGGTGTTTGTGGTGGCACAGGAACAAGACCTTTATTTTAAGACTCTGACAACATCCCCGAACACCCTTCCCAGTCATGAGCATTGTACTGTGTGCCAATAAGCCTTGTTTTTATGTAGGTCATTTACTTTGTCTTCGTTTGAGCTGTTGTCTAGCAGCCGTTTGCTACTCCAAGGGGTGTCTGGGCCATCTGCATCACGGGGACCTTGATAGACAGGCAGATAGATCCTCAGGCCCCAGCTCAGACTGCATCAGACCTTCTGACAAAATCCCCAGCTCATTGTTCTAGTGTGCAGCTGTCTGATGTTGGAGAGACTGGATCGCTGGGAGAGCCTCGTGGTCTTGAGGAGATAAATGACAGAGAGCCACAAGGCCACTCATCAGAAAACCTCACTTCCTACTCTGACTTGGCCACAAACTTGCTAAAAGGCTCTGGTTCAAATTCAGCTTCTCCATGGAATCCTACGTGAGCTGGACACTTAACTCCCAAGGTATCTGTGGTAGTTACATAATCTGTTGTCAATCTGAAACTTAAAAGCAAAGAGATGAAGTTTAACCTGTCAATCAGATGGCAGCTTGATGATGTCATTTGGAGGCGCTAGGAAGGCACCTCTCTAGAGGTGGGACACATTCACTCCCTGTGAGACATTACGGACGACAAGCCTGATGGAGGTACTACACTGATGATGGAGGAGCCATGTGGAGACCCATGCCAGCGCTGAGATGATTCCACCACCACTGGACCCACAAGACTTTCCACCCACTGGCCTGTGATCTTCCTGCATTTGGCATCATTGCATGTGTTGTGTGAGTCTGAAGAGGAGTTTAGAGATTGGTTTGGGACATACGGGCTAATATCAGACTTATGGGCTTGATCTGGACTGGGCTGGGGTGTTTTCTCAATATTCAATTGCTGTTGTATATAAAGCTCTTTCTTATACACATATGAAGATCTCTGGATTTGTTTCTCTAGTCATCCCAGAATATCATAGTAGCTATCTTCAGTACAGAAAACAAAAAGTAAGCTTTCTCCTGGTCTTATTGGTAAACACTTCACAAGCATCAGATAAATGTAATTGCTACCCCCAAACAAAAACCTGAAAAAGCAAAGCGAACTTCAGAGTGGCTACCATAGTGACAGGACTGACTGTCCCCAGCATTTCACTGATTTATCACTTGAAGGTCTTTATCTGGTAACCCACTGCCTTTGACTACTTGGGGGTACTTTATGCAGCTTCTTTGACCTTGAGTTCTAGAGGCTCCCACAATAAAACTGAGAATACCAAGCCTGCTTGTGAAGGATCCACTGAGGAGACCCCCTTGAAATTATGAGGGGCTGCCCCACTCACTGCACGAGTTTTCAGGTCATCCACAGACCCTGAGGGGGAAAGCACGGGTGGGGGAGCATCAAGGCCGGTAATCCCCGCAGCAGTGTTAGTAATCGTGAGAGAGCGTAAAGAAACGCCCAACAGCAGAATAAGGGCTTGCTCAAATAGTAACTGATGACACCTGGAAGCATGGAATTCCACGAAGCAGCGTTGAAAACAAGTATTCAAAGACATAGACTACAGTTGTTTGTGATTCTCAATGATTGACGAAAATATACTAAAGACCATATATTATGGGGTAAGGAGCCCTGGTGGCGAAGTGGGTTATGGGTTGGGCTGCTAACCTCAAAGTCAGCAGTTCAAACACATCAGCTGTTTCTCGTGAGAAAGATAATGTTCTCTGTGCCTGTCAAGGTTTGCAGCCTTGGAAACCCCAAGGGGCAGTTCTACCCTGCTCTATAGAGTCCACAGAGGCATTATGGAGTATGACTATATTCCAGTTTGGGGGGCGGGGGGAGGAGATTTTCTGAAAAGATGTACAGGTTGTTCATTGTGGTCCACTTTAATAATATTGTTGTTGTTTGGTGCAGTTGAGTCAAATATGATTCATAGAAAATCATGTGATGACAGAATGAAACCCTGCCCAGCCCTGCGTTCTTAGGTTCGAGCCCACCGACGCAGCCAAGGGGTCAATTCATCTCGTGGAAGGTCTTCCTCTTTTCCACTGCTCCACGCTTTGATAATGCGTGGTTTTCCTTTCCTCGCTTTGCTTCTCTGTGTTGTCCTCAGTGAAAGTACATTCTGTTGGTTTTCAGTGTTTGTTTCTTAAGGAAAAGGTATTGCATTCCTCACAGGCCGGAAGTCCTGTTTTAGCACCATGGTACCCAGCAGGCGGGAAGCCTTTTCTGATTGGGGCAGAGGATCCGAGGGAAGGAGGCTGTGTGACCATGCAGCTGCTCCCACACCCACCATTTGAGCAGGCATTGAATGAAACCCTACAACACCTGCAGAGAACGAGAGAAGCAATGTCCCGCAAGCAGAGACTCAGAGGAGTGGGGAAATGAGAAAGGAAATCATAAATTCTCACTAGAGGACAGAAACTAAAATCCCTAGCCCTGCTCACAGGACAGCAGCAGAGAGATGCAGTGTGTCTCCTACAAGGACTTAAAACCCAAAGTACTATTACAGCGCAAGGCAGGGGGCCTGGTCACAGCATGTCTTCTGCTTCCTGTGGCCAATTCTCCTGCCTGATGTTCCTTCCAAACCCCAAAGTAAGGCGATTTATTTTCAAGAGGGAAGAGGAATTTGTTTCTATGATTTTTTTCCTCCTGGTGCATTGAAAGGAAGGCTTCATCTTCCTCATTCGAAACACCTCCATCTGGAATAGAAAGAACTAACAGCCAGGGCAAGCCTGCTGTGTGTTTCCTACTCTTAGTAATATTAATGGTGGTGGTGGTGGTGGTAGTTATAGTGGCAGTATTAGTCATGGTGGTAGTAATGGCGGTGGCGGCGGTGGTGGTGGAGATAGTCAAACTCAAACAAAAAACTCTCTGCCATCAAGTCATTTTAAACTCAGAGTCATAAAATTGTGCCATGTGTTTTGCCTGCACTGTTTTATTTAATCTTCCCAACAACCTGTGGTATTTAGTATTAGTAAATGATGGCAGCTGAATTCCAACTAGAGCTAGAAACTCTTAAAAAAGTCCTCTTTCTACTTTAACACATCAGTTACATTTATCAAAAGCCTGGTGATGACAAGCTTATTCAGCCCTTGTTGGTATATACACATGATCTGAAGTTGGTTCTCCAATTGAATACCATAGCCCAATTATATTCTTTTTTAAATACTTCTTTAAAACATTTCAGCTCTAGTCTTTATTATTTCTTTTCTCTGCTGTCTAAGAGTTTGTTGTACTGGCCTTGTTCTAATTGTTGTAGGTTATGTGGTAAGGTATTTGTTTTCATTATTTCTTCCCTTTTGATGTGCACATTTTTTGCTATAAGTTTTCCTCTGGGTACTGCTCTGGTCATCCCAGAGATTTTAGTATGTTGTATTTCCATTGTTTCAATTCTTCTCTTTCACTCTATCAAAATGTTATTCAGTTCTAAGAGCTTAGTGTTTGTCTTTTGTATTTCAATTTGGAGTTGTTGAATTATTCCCAGTAACTTCTTTATTTTGTCAGGCTTTCCTGTAGCACTTTCCTGAGTTCTTCTATCTCCTCCACCTCCTCCTTCTTTTTCTATATTTCTGTCAAATTTTTCCTCCATTCATTTAGAGCAGCTGAGGATCATTCTCCTAGCCTCCTTCATAGGAATTTCTAAAACTTTCTTCTCTTCCAAGACTCCTGTATCCCCATCTGTGTGTAGTCCACTCAACTGAGCCATTTTATCTTGTTTTTACTTATGTACAGAGATTGACTGCTGCCTCTGAGACATAGTGCTGTTTTATATTTGTCTCTGGCTAAAAGCAGTTCTGAAGAATGGCTAGGTCATTTGGCACTAACCTATCTTGAGAAGGGGGTCAATGGCAGGAAAAAAATACTGCCCCTGTCAAGATTCTGGTTTTGAGGTAGGCTCCTGAGTTTTCAGGGAGTTTAAGTTATTGATCAATACAATCAACTGGAAAAGGGACAGAAGACTATATTCAAGAAACTTAGAGCAGGGCCCATAATCTTAAATTACTCTCCACTGGATGTGAACCAACAGACAGCTAGGTGATGCCTCTTGGTAGAAAGGTGAGGTTCAAACTCTCTTCTTTTAAATCATTTTACTGGGGGCTCTTATCACAATCCATACATACATACATCATGTCAAGCACATCTGTACATGTGTTACCATCATCATTTTCCTTCTCTTTTTTTTTACCATCATCATTTTCAAAATATTTTCTTTCTACTTGAGTCCTTAGTATCAGCTCATTCCCCACCTCTACCCTACCTTCCTAATGAACACTTGATGATTTATAATTTTTTTTTCATGTCTTACACTGACCACTGTCTCCCTTCATCCACTTTCTGTTGTTCATCCCCCTGGAAGGGGGTTATATGTCAATCATTGTAATCAGTTCCCCATTTCTTCCCCCATCTTCCTCTTACCCTCCTGGCATCACTACTCTCATTATTGGTCCTGAAGGGTTCATCCGTCCTAGATTCCCTGTGTTTAGAGCTCTTATCTGTACCAGTGTACATAATCCAGTCTAGCCAAATTTGTAAGGTAGAATTGGAGTCATGATAGTGGGGTGGGGAGGAAGGATTAAAGAACTAGAGGAAAGTTGTATGTTTCATCAGTGCTATACTCCAACTTGACTAGCTTGTCTCTTCCTTGTGACCCTTTTGTGAAGGGATATCCAATTGTCTACAGATGGGCTTTGGATCTCCACTCTGCCCTCCCCCTCATTCACATTGATATGATTTTTTGTTCTGGATCTTTGATGCCTGATACCTGAAACCACTGACGCCTTATGATCACACAGGTTAGTGTGCTTCTTCCACGTGGGCTTGGTTGCTTCTCAGCTAGATGGCTGCTTGTTTATCTTCAAACCTTTAAGACCCCAGATGCTATATCTTTTGATATCCGGGCACCACAACACTATATATCTTGATAGCCAGGCACCATCTGCTCTCTTAATCACATTTGCTTGTGCACCCATTTTGCCTTCCGTGATCATGTTGGGAAGGTGAGCATCACAGAATGCCGGAGCCCAATTATATTCAATGAACTCAGGCCACTGCTTTCTTTCTTTTTAAACTCAGTCTCTTCCTATATCAGTAGTTAATGATATGCTTAAAATATTTTCTTTCCACTTCACTAAAGAACCACTTCACTTCCCAGGAGATATCATTCTTCTGGCTGAATAATGTATCAGCCAACATCCCTTGAGTTGGCTCTTACCAAGTGAGAGGTTTCCCTTGGTCTTTTCCCTACTAGACTACTCTGCTGATGAGCAGAATTTGATATAAGACTAGCCTCTCTGACTCCACCCAAGAGTGTTTAGTTAAAGAAGGATGAAGATAAATTTAGCTCTTGGCCTCTATAGAGTGGTTTTATGTCCTAATTTCCCAATGATGAAACTGGCTAAGTAAGTTGAAGGACATTATATAACAGAAAGTTACTGCAAAAGGCCTCCACCCCTACTCAGCCAGAAACGTCGGGGTTGTCTGGGAATCAAGAGGGGAGTCTCCCAAAAGCTAATGCTCATTTAGAGAATCTCTTCATACCAAAAAAGAAAATTTGGTTTATTTTCCTTCATCAAGTGCCTGCTGTGTTTCAGGTATAGTCCTGGGGATTTAATGGGAAGCATTACAGAGGTTACAGAGAAGTGGAGAAGGCATCAGGAGCTCTCAACTGCAAGTAATAAAACCCAACTAGTCCTGGTGGCATAGTGGTTATACATTGGGCTGCTAACCAAAAGGTTAGGAGTCCTAAACCACCCGTCAACAGAGTTGTTGTCTCTTTCTCATAAAGAGTTATTGTCTTGGAAACCCACAGGGGCAGCTCTACCCTGTCCTGTAGGGTTATTATGAATTGGAGTCAACTCAATAAGGGAGTGTGGCATAGTAGCTTTATAAAAAGTATTATTATTATTATTATTCAACACACACATGCGCACACATCTGTGGGTAAACAGTTCAGAGCAGTTGTGGAACCCCAACAATAGCATCAACATTCCTGGGGGGTTCCCTCCCCCACCGCAGCACTTCAGCATGGTAGCTTGTCAACGTTGTGCTCATGACCACGTTAGGAGACGGCTGCTTCCTCTCTAGATAGGATCGTCTGTGCGTAAGGCCAAAGGGAGGGTAGAGTGGTGCCAATTACATCGGGTTAGGCACACAAAAACTTTCTGGAAAGTCCCTCAGCAGACTGCCACTTAGACCTCCACTCTCCTTGCACGTGGGCTGGATTTGAGATTTGCATGTAGTGAATCCAATGAAAAGGAAGTGGTGGTGTGGAATGCCAGAGACTAAATCACAAAAGGCACTGCATTTCCTCCTCCCTCACTCTGGGAGATTTGCTCACTCCAGGGAGTTAGCTGCCAAGAGCACGCT
This sequence comes from Echinops telfairi, assembly GCF_000313985.2. Classification (NCBI taxonomy): domain Eukaryota; kingdom Metazoa; phylum Chordata; class Mammalia; order Afrosoricida; family Tenrecidae; genus Echinops; species Echinops telfairi. The sequence goes on along the minus strand of NW_022103968.1, from coordinate 36,473,269 downwards.
GGAAAAAACAAACAAAAAACTCTCTGGCGTGCAACTCATAGCAACCTATAGACTGGGTAGACCCCCCCACTCCCCACCCCCATGGGTTTCCAGGCACATTCTAGAAGCCTACAAAGATGTCCCTGCAGCAGGGAACTGAAAACAGCCTTCTGAGTGAGGCGTCTTGGAGCAGATTCTATATCCATTTATGCCCAAACCCACATTCAACTAGACTTAAGACCCTGGGCCAGAACCATTTAGCTAAGTTGCCCTTGAATTTCTGAAGGCCAGAAACTGAGCTAATAAATGTTTGGTGTTTAAAGTGACTAACCCTTGGTGTAATTTGTTATGCAGTGATAGATAATTAATAGAGCCTCCTAAGTCGGCATATGGCATAATAAGTTCATGTTCCACTTTATATTTGTCACTGTTTGACAAGGACCAATACTTAATCTTCACAAGCACCCTCGAAAGTAGAGATAAATGTTATCCTTATTTTACTGAGGAGGAAACCAATGTGCAAAGAAGCAAATTAATTTGTCCGAGGATGTATAGTCATTCTAACCCAGAAAATCTACTACTTGTAACTAGTTATAAGTACATTATACTATACCATATTATGCTATACTGCACTACACTGTACAAAGATAAGTATAAAAGTATTTCTATGAGGGCCCAGTTCACCCGTGCACAAGATTATTCCACACAAACCGTGTCTAAGTAGTCTCTGTGATCAGAGGATGGTTGACTTTCTCTCATGTAATACACTTCTCTTTCCTCATTAGGGGTTCCTTGAAAAAAAAATACCCTGTTTCCCCGAAAGTAAGACATCCCCTGAATATAAGACCTACTTACAGTTTTGCCTCTCACGGAAATATAAGGCATCCCCCAGAAAAAAAGACCTCCCCAAAAATAAGGGTTTGGATTGTTATGATGCTGTTCCAGAAGACATGACTGTCATTGAATAAATGAGTAAATGTACCATAGATTGTTGTACATGGAAATGATGATAGTAACAAGAAATTCTTGATACTGTAGGATTCACAGTTTGTCTGGTTATGCTGGTTTGTGATGACAACTACTACCGTACCGTATACAGGTAATAAATTTCCTTTTTTGCTGTTCAACAATAAATGTGTACCATATTCTTCTTCATGGAAAAATAAGATATCCCTGAAAATAAGACCTAGCGCATTTTGGGAAGCAAAAATTAATATAAGACACTGTCTTATTTTTGGGGACACAGGGTAGATCCAACCAAAACAGTGACTTCTGAGGATCCCTACTGGGCCAGTTAAACTCAAAGGCTGGAGGTCACCTCAGAAGATTATAAAGACTGTTGCTGGGCTTTTTTATTCCAAAGGAGTAAACGTGGTAGTATTTATTATTTCCTGGAGAACACAAGACAATCATGAGGCCTTTTAGGAAGAATTTTAAGAAAATTTTAAAATTGCATAGGTATGAAGAAGGCCAGGGAAGTTGCACTGAGGGATGTTTTCCGTCCAGAGAATGTTCCTGCTCGTTCTTTGAGGATAGCAAGGGCAGTCTAAGGACCATTTCCTTGAGAAACCTCACCCCATCCAGCTTACACCCATCATTGGGTCCTGTGGCCTTCTTTCTGTTCCCCAAACTCAAAGGAATTTTAAGAGCAGCATGATGTGAGTCCCTTGAGGATGTCAGAACTGCTGTTACGATGTATGATGTATAATGGATTGAAGAGAGCAGGATTTTTTGTGGAAGGATTAGATCGCTAGAAACTCCCGGAAACTCCAACTTCAGGAGTGTGTAGACCTAGATGGAGGATATGTTGAAAAACAATTACGCTTTGATATTTTTGTGTAATAAAGCCTCTTTGACTTTGTAGCTATACCTTCTGACTTTTCCTACTACCCTGGTGGCACAATGGTCAAGCACTCAGCTGATAACAGAAAGGTCATTGGTTTAAACCCATCCACAGCTCTGCAGGAAGAAAGACCTGGTACTTTTCTTCCATCGATATTACAGCCTTGGAAACTCTATGGGACAGTTGAACTCTGTCATATAGGGTTACCCTGGGTTGGAATTAACTCAGTGGCACACACACAACAATATACACTACACTGCACTACCCTATGCTATGCTGTTGAGCCCTGTTGACTCTGTTGTGTAACCACTGCACTAATAACTGCATAGTTGGCAGTTCAAACTCACCAGCCACTAAGCGGGAGAAATATGAGACTGTCTGCTTCCATAAAGAGTTCCGATGCCTTGGAAACCTTATGTGGGATCACTATGAGTCAGAGTCAACTTATTGCTGGGTTTGGTCTTAAGGTTTATACTAAACTAGTATGTGTATTTTGCAGATATTTTGATGTATTGTGTATTGTATGCATAGAAAAGGGATGGGAGATACATATCAAACTTACTTTTTTTCTCTACTTCTGTGTTGTTTGGGGGAATTTTACATTAAAGATGTCTTGATGTAAAATTAAACTGTGGTTATAATGTAATATTATAAACTATAATAAACTATGGATAACCTTGAGAAGACTAGAATTCCAGAACACTTCACTGCGCTCCTTAGGAACTTTTACATGGATCAAGAGGCAGTTGTGGAACAAAACAAGGGAACACTGCATGGTTTAAAATCAGGAAAGGTGTGCATCAGGGTTGTATCTTCTCACCATATTTGTTTAATCTGGATGCTGAGCAAATCATCAGAGAAGCTGGATCATATGAAGAAGAATGTGGCATCGGATTGGAGGGAGGCTTATTAGCAACCTGCGGTATGCAGATGACGACACAACCTTGTTTGCTGAAAAAGTGAGAATTGAAGCACTTGCTAGTGAAGATCAAGAATTACAGCCTGGATTACAACTCAACCCAAGGAAGACCCAACCCCTCACAACTGGACCCATAAGTAACATGGTAAGTGGAGAGAAGGTTGAAGTTGTCAAGGATTTTGTCTTACTTGGATCCATAATCAATGCTCATGGAAGCAGCAGTCAAAAGATTCAAAAGTTGTGTTTCATTAGATACATCTGCTGCACAAGACCTCTTTGAAATATTAAAGAGCAAGAATGTTACTAAGGTATACCTGGCCAAGCCATGGGATTCTCCATTACGTCATATGCATGTGAATGTTGGACATTGAATAAGGAAGACTGAAGAATTGCATTTGAATTGTGGTGCAGAAGAATGATGAAAGTACCATGGACTGCTAAAAGGACAAACCAATACGTATTGGAAGAAGTAAGGCCAGAGTACTCCCTAGAGGCAAGGATGGCGAGACTGGGTCTAACCTACTTTGGACACATTGTCACCAGTGGCTGGAGAAGGACTCTCGTCAGATCCGTATTATCTCTTCTCCTGCGCGTTGCAGGTCATACTGTGCTGCCGTGCTAGAAGCTATCGCATGCCCTGGGTTTTCAAATACCGTGCTTGGTAAAGTGGAAGGGCAGCAAAAATAGAGGAAGCCCCTCAACAAGATGAATTGACAATGGCCGCACTGCTGAGCTCAGACCTGGGAACAATTGGGAGGCTAGCCCAGCATCGTGCCGCGTCCCACAGAGTCACTGCGGGTCGGAGCCGACTCCACGGCACCTGACAACAGCAGCAATGTCACATTTCACAATGAACTTTTTATTTGAGTGGGCATGACTTTGTAGGCTACTGAAGTAGATGAAGTGTCAGACTGAGAACGGGCACATATGACCAAATAGAAGTCATTGGCTGGGATTCTGCTTAGGAGTGAATCTGTTCCACCACTTCTGTGGATTGGTAGAGACAGAGAAGGCTCTCTCAGCCCAACTCCTCCAGCCCTTGAACTAGTTCCTGCGGCAGGCAGACAAGGCACTGCTCTGACCCAAGGAATTATCTCAAGATACGACCATGTGTCCTGCCACCTCCTCCACAGCTGCCCACATGCTGTCAGAGTGTGATACGTGGTGTCCGAGCCAGAGGCCACCAGCAGAACAGTTGGCCTGGAGACAGGCAATCTATTTTCAGTCGGCATGAGCCTGGTTCAGAAATAGATTCTTCGTGCTGCGTGGTCGAGGGGTTTCTCCCCTCGTGACTAGAGCAGATCATGCAGCCACTGTGCTCCCTGACACTGTCCCTGTCACACAGGGAAGATAGATATATTTAGTACCTGGCTATGTGGCTGTCTCAGTAACTTCAGGGCATTGACCAAACCAAATCCTGTCTATTTTTATAAGCTCAGTTAATGGGGTGGTGATAAGAGTTATCTTTCTGATGCAAGACAAATCAGATGGGTCTGCTCCAGGGGCCAGTTGCAGTCTGCGCACAGGGTGATAGACGGCCTTGAGCTTGTGATCTGTTAGAAATCACACTACCACCCACTCTTCTTATAGAAGTGAGAAGTTCCAGTGTGGTGAGAGGCTCACCTAGTTTGAAAGAAAACGGCCATCAAATGTCAGTGCCAGATGCCTGGGAGGATGGGCCGTGGCGCTTTTTTCTTACTCTTAAAGGAAAAAGAGCCAGGGTTCAAGTAACAAATCCTGGTCCCTCAAATCACCTTTGCTCAAGCAAGCCCGACAGCAGGCCTCAGTAATCCACCCCTGTACCCGGTCCCAATGAGCCTTCTTAATGACCCATAGGAGACCATTCCTGGAAGCCTGTTCCTACCAGTCAATACTATTTGCTCACGAAAACAAAAACTATGAGCCATCCTTGTTCTAAAGAAACTGGGAATGTTTCTGGAGACTTGACTAGAAAAGACGGAGAACTCTTGATGTGTTCTAAGCATGGAGGTAAGGGAAGAGAGCCTGAGTGCATAACCACGGCAGGAAGGACTCGCTGGGGAGCAAATGCTGGGACTGGCACACTGGAATGGTAGAGACGTCAGGAACAAGACTGAGAGAATACCTGGCTCGCTTTGCATGTGGTACTGAACAAATCCCTTTACTACTCCGGTCCTCACATTTGTTGTTGTTAGAGGCTGTCGAGTTGGTTCTAACTCATAGCAACTTAAGTTTAACAACAACTTAATAGCACACACTAATCCAAAAGCCTTTGTGGACTCTTTTAGCTCTGAGATCCTATAATTCATGTTACTTACTATAGCATGGAATTCAGTGACTGATCACTGTATCACCGTCTAGTTTTCTCTTCAGGGATATGTGGGAGATGAAGCTAGACTTCCCAATATTCTTTCCATGTCTTTATCAACAAAAGAGAATTCCAATTGTTAGCTGAGCAATTGCCACTGAGCTAAAAGACTGCATTTCTCAAACTCACAGAGAGCGTAACTATGTAATAATCAATGAGGTGTAAGTGCAGTGCCATGTGGAACTTTGGGACACATTCCTTAAAATAGAAGCGCCCGGTGTAATGACTGATTTCTGTCTTCAAATTGTTTAGAGTCTAGTTTGAGAGAAGAAAGAAAACAGTGCTGGGAGAGCTAAGGCACAGCATGGACGTAAGTGCCTTTTTCTCTCATCAGTTGTTCTAGATGTTTCCTTTCAGTTTCTGGGAAGAAGAAAACAATTGGAAATATTCTAATTTATTCACTCAACAGACAGCAAGTACCTGCTGAGTCAGATCAAAATCTTGGCCTCAAGGTGCTTCTAATCCAACAAATCACACAGAGTTGGGCTAGTATTCACTTAAAAATCCTGTCTCACATAAGGTACCGATTTTCCACTTCTATTGAGCAGTGGGAAAAGTCCTGGTGGCATAATGGCTAAGCACTTGCCTGCTAACCGGAAGGTCAACAGTTCAAACCTATACACCACTCTGTGGGAGAAACATGTGTGTCCGTTCTGTAAAGGTTTCCAGCCTTGGAAGCCCTATGGAAAGTTCTGTTCTGCATTGTCACGATGAGTTTGAACCAACTCAATGGCAAGAGTTGGGTTGGGGTACCTCTTTTCAAGGAGGTTGTATTCTCCAGTTGAGGACGCCTTACCACCACATCTCACTTTTCCTACCCCAAACTACTTTAACTCTTACGTTAAACTACTACTTAGTCTATCAGTTCCTGCTTAACCTTGTAATTTTGGCCATGAGAGGTTGGGCTCTTGCCATAGAAACTGGAATACCCCCAAAGAGTCATATGTTTACATCATTCTTAGAAACAAATATTTAGTGAATGTATAAATGTACCTTAAGCTCCCCTGTTGGTAACTGGGGAAGAAAGAGGAAAAAAGAGGGGAGAAGAGATGAGGAGGGAAAAGTCAAACAAAAGCAAGTCCTATTTCAAACTTTTAAAAATACACAGGAAAGAAATGAGGAGCTGATACAAAGGCTCAAGTACAAAGGAAATGTTTTGAAAGGGATGATGGCAACATATATACAAATGTGCTTGACACGATGTATGGATAGTGATAAGAGTTGTAGGAGTCCCCAGCAAAATGATTTTTTTTTAAATACCCATTTTCTCTCTTTGTCTATTTGGCTTTCTAAAGTACAGCTATGAATATGACAAGATTTGGAAACAGTATCTTTGCAGATGTAGTTAGTTCTTATGTGATCACATTGAAACAGGGTCACTCCTAATCCCAAAATACTGGTGTCCCTGTAAGAGGAGAGAAGACACAGAGACAGTGAGACGCAGGGAAGATGGTCCCAAGAAGACAAGGGCAGAGATTATATCATACTGCCACAAGTCAAATAGCACCAGAAGCTAGGACAGCTATCAAAGGATCTGTCTCTAGAAACTTGGAAGAATGTATGGCCCTGTCAACAACCTGAATTTGGACTTGCAGCCTCCAAAAATGGGAGACAATAAATGTCTTTTATCTTAAATCACCTAAATTGAGGTAGTTAAGACCAAAAAATAATAGCTGTATTTGAATTAAGGTGTTGGAAAAGAATATTGAAAGAACTGTGAACTGCCAGAAAAATAAACAAAGCTGTCTTGGGGAAAGTACAACCAGAATGTTCTTTAGCTGCAAGGATAGGAGACTTTGTCTCATGGACTTTGGCCATGCTATAAAGATGGACTAGTCCCTGGAAAAAGACATTCTGCTTGATAAAGTAGAAGATCAGCAGAAAGAAAAAGGACAGAAGAGCCTCAACTAGATGGATTTTCACAGTGGTTGCAGCAATGGGTTCAAACATAACAATTGTGAGGGTGAAAAAGGACCAGGCAATGCTGTGTTCTGTTACATAATGAGGTTGCTATGTAGAACCAACTTGATTGCAGGCACACAAAAACAATAAAGCAACAGTTGTGGTGCCTCAGAAAGCGCAGAGAAACTGGACTGGTCATCAAGAGTAACCCTTACTATTATTGCTCATTAAGATGGAGGAAAACTTTACCCAAACTCCCATCAACCTCCCTTCATGTTTCCTTGGTTAGCATTATGTCACATGCTCACACCCCAAATAAGTGGCTGGCAGTGAGGATGGGATTATCATGATTGGTTCAGACCAATCCGGATTTATTCTCTGGAATAAAGGAGAGAAAGTCTTCCTTAAACCCTAGTTTCTCAAAGTTAAACACAACGAAGGTTCTTCCAGAAGAGAAATGGCCATTGGTTAGGCAGTGCACAATTCCACCAAATCATGTGGTTGGTGGGCGGGTGTCTTTCAGTTTTGATCTTTGTGCTTCAATTTCCTCACCTATAAAATAAGAAGAACCAAATAGATCTCTAAGTTACTGCTATTATATCAAGATTAATATCCACCTTCACAATTGATTCTGAGTGCTCAGCTGACCTTGAGGGGCCAAGCCAAGGATCCCGGCCGCAGCAATAAGAGACAGAGAAGGTCCACAAAGGATTACCAAGGTGGTCAGACTGTCGTGTCCTTGATGGGTGCATCCTTTTCTTCCAGGAAGCCCATTGACCTTTCCAAGGAAATGCAGATGCTCAGCCCTAACTAAATCTTATCCACCCACCAACCTACCCATTCATTTTTTATTTGATACTGGAGATCTAATTTGTGCTGGACCGCCACCTGGCTCTATATTGATGTTATTGTTATTAAGTATTGTCAAGTCAATTTCAATGTATTGCTATACAACTTGTTTTCTTGGCTATTATATTTATGGAAGCAAATTTCCAAGTCTGTCTCCTTCAAATCCTCTGGATAGGTTCAAACCACCAACCTCTTGTTTAAGAGTTGAATGTTCAACCATTGTAACACCAGGGCTCTTTACAAGGGTTGTGTTGTTGATTTTGTACTGTTAGATGCATCTAGTCAATTCTGACTTTCAGCATCTCGATGAACAGAACGAAACACTGCCAGTCCTGTACTTTCCTCACGAGTGTTGCTTTAGTTGGGCCCATTGTTACAGCCACTGGGTCAATCCATCTCATTAAAGATCTTCCTTTTTTTTTCTCTCTGACACTCTGCTTTACCAAGCATGATAACCTTCTCCAGGGATATTTCCCTCCTGACAACATGTCCATAGCACATAAGATGAAAATCAGACTATCCTCGCTCTAAGGAACATTCTGACTGTATTTCTCCCAAAATAAATTTGCCTGTTCTCCTGGCAGTCCGTTGTATATTCAATAGCCTGTGTCAAACACCATAATTCAAAGTCTTTCTTATTCATTTTCCAGCTTCTTTTTTAAAAAATCATCTTATTGGGGGCTTGTACAATTCTTATCACAATCCATACATACATCCATTGTGTCAAACACATTTATACATTTGTTGCCATCATCCTCAAAACATTTGCCTTCTACTTGAGCCCTTAATATCAGCTCCTCATTTTCCCCCTCCCTCATGAACCCTTCATAATTCATAAATTATAATTATTTTGTGACATCTTATTGTCCGACATGTCCCTTAACCCACTTTTCTGTTGCCCATCCCCCAAGGAGGAGGTTATATGTAGATCCCCACCTTCCCTCCACCCTCCAGGCATCGTCACTCTCAGCGTTGGTCCTGAAGGGGTAATCTGTCCTGTATTTCCCTGTGGTTCCAGTTCCTATCTGTACCAATGTACATCCTCTGGTCTAGCCAGATTTGTAAGGTAGAATTTGGATCATGATAGTTGGGGAAAGAAACATTTAAGAACTACAGAAAGTTGTATGTTTCATCATTGCTACCTGCACCCTGACTGGATCATCTCCTCCCCACAACCCTTCAGTAAGGATGTGTCTAGTTGCCTACAGATGGGCTTTGGGTCTCCACTCTGCACTCACCCTCATTTACAATGATATGATTTTTTGTTCTTTGATTCCTGATACCTGATCCCTTTAGCACCTCATGATCACACAGGCTGGTGTGCTTCTTTCATGTGAGCTTTGTTGCTTCTGAGCTAGATGGCTGCTTGTTTATCTTTAACCCTTTAAGACCCCAGATGCTATATCTTTTGATAGCTGGGCACCATCAACTTTCTTCACCACATTTTGCTTATGCACACATTTGTCTTCAGTGATCATATCAGGAAGGTAGGCACCCACTGATATGATTTTTTGTTCTTTGATGTCTGATAGCTGGTCCCTTCTACACCTCATGGTCACACAGGCTGGTGTGCTTCTTCCATGTAGGGTTTGATGCTTCTGAGCTAGATGGCTGCTTGTTTATCTGTAAGCCTTTAAGACCCCAGATGCTATATCTTTTGATAGCTGGGCGCCATCAGCTTTCTTCACCACATTTGCTTATGCACACATTTGTCTTCAGCAATCATGTTGGGAAGTTGTTCCAGGTTCTTTTTTCATTGTCTAGCTTTCACATATATATATGTGGCAATTGAACACACCATAGTCAGGTGCACTTTAGTTCTCAACGTGACACCTTTATTTTTTTAACACTTTAAAGAGGTCTTTTTCAGCAGATTTGCCCGATGCATTATGTTTGATTTCTTGACTGTTACTTCCAGGGGCAGTGCTACACTAATGGAAGAATTAGAAGATAGTGGTAAATGGAGCAAGAGAACATAAAAGCCAAGTTGCGTTTGCCCTTTGCCAGCCAAATAAAATCAAATTCACAGCTCATCTCCCTCAAGCCACTTCCTCCACTTCCTCTAGGCCCCGGCTCAGCCTGAAGCATGCACAGCCCTGAGAGCATGGGGTGCTGTGCCAGGAGACTGTGGAGTCACCAAAGAAACAAAGTGTATTTTTCTGAAACATCAAGATGATGTGAACAGGGTGATGGGGTTTGGGGGGATAAGTAATGGCATCAATCAATAGTTAAAGCATTCATTTAGCTCAAAGCCATCATAGGTTATATCAGAAAGCAAAGATAGTATACATTTTTAAAATGCATATCTCTAAGAAAGGCTACACTTCAAAGTATGACCCACAGATCCCTTGGAGAGAAACAGACATTCATCCTCTTTGGTCACTATGGCAACCATGAGACGAGCTCACCAGAACACATACACTTAAACCCCTGGCACTGCCTCTGACCAGCTTGACAGCTCAGGGTCTTTAAGCAAAACCTTTAATTTCCAGTTTTATCTTCTTTTAAAGGAAACTTCATTGTTAGATGGGGATTTTAACCACACTTACTTGATTGAATGAGTGTGAGGGGTAGAAGAAATAGCATGGGAGACTCAATGAAGATTAATTTTATTAAGTAATAACTGCTTGTTGTGTGGGGCTGAGTCAATTCTAACTCATAGCAACCGTAAATGACGGAGTAGAGCTGTCTCATAGAGTTTCCTGGGATATAATCTTTATAGGAGCAGATGGCCATGTCTTGTCTCCTGGGGAGCTGCCGGATGGGTTTAAACCCACTTACCTTTCAGCCAGCAGCCAACTCTTCACAGTAAACCTCACTATTGCTCCGTGATTAAGGTATCAACCCACCTCCCCATGTTAACTCTTTATGAGCCCCTTGTTCTTCCTCTAGAATCTAGAGGGGGCAATGGCAATGGCAATGGCTTGGTTATTGTGGTTGGGGGGACTAGTTGACGCGCAACAAGACTTAGCCATTTTAGATAGCAATTCCTTGTCCAAGTGACTGTCCATTTTAATTTCTTATTGGGGTATTTGCATATGCATCTCTGTGTTTTCCACTGTCATCCCGAGCGAGCAAACCATTCTGTATTAGCATGCAATTCAGTGATATTTCTAGTGCTACCATCCTAAACTGAAGGCAAAGTATCACTCTTGGTTGCCTCCAAAAACCATTTGGCACTGAGTAGGAAACTTCTTTATAAAGAGCTCAAGATAAGGCCTTTGGGCCAAACTAAAAACATGGGGCCTTTTCACCTTTCGAGGCATCTGCACCCTTTTCCACCAAAGGAAAGGATCAGGCCCCATGGTCTTTAAAGTTGCTTCATTTTCCATCAGAAAAATCACTCTTCAGCTCGTACAGATGACAGGCCTGGGGATGCCTCAGGGACCAAGACAGGCAAGGTCCTGCTCTCACGGAGGCTACATTCTGGCAGTGAAGGAAGCAGGTAGGTAATCAACAACCTCAGACAGTGGGGACCATCCTGAAAAAAAACCAGGCAGGATGATGAGCTCGATAGTGCCTTGGGTGGAAAAGACAGTGACATTTGTCTGAGAACTGAATGAGGGCTTAGACCTGGGGAGTTCTGAAGGCAGCCATTCTCAAGCAGAGGAAAAGCTTGGGGAATGTAAAACAGAAACCACTGAGCTGGCACAGACAAAGAAACGCTATCTTTATGTGCCCTGTGATGATGTCAAACTTCCAGATCCTGGTAGGAAGCACAACCCTGACTCCTCCTCGGCAAATATTTGCAAGGGCCAGGCTCCGCGCCTCAAAGTCTGAAACACTACTTGGAGCAAAGCATCCGCAGCCAGCCAAGAGGAATGCACGCTGCCCTTTCTGAGCTGCAGTGACCACGATAAATGAGGGGGGAATTTGGATGCTTGCCCTTGACTATAAGAGGAAGCACTTGGAAAGTGGACTGGGGCTCATGTTCAGAAGCTTATGTTTCACCAGCAACACAGTTTAGAAAAAATGGCCACTCCCATAGATTAGGGAGGGATTTGAGCCTCAGGACTGTCCTGCTGGATTCAGGGACAACTCAGCTTTCAGCCCAGATCTCTGAGCCTGGAACACAACACCCATTTCAGAGATGGAAGTCTGCAGCCTCTGCTTAGGGATAGGCTGAGGTAGCACAGGGGTGCCGAGTGAACACGGGGGCAGGGGGGGGGGTGCCTGAGGCAGCACACAGTGGAATGCTGGGGTCAAAGCGCCTGAAGCCCACCCCCCAGCAATGCCCAGGGGTTAGCGCATCTCTCCGCTAAGCGTCAAGGATAGTGTGGGCTTCTTCACCCACAATCTCATTGAATCTGCAACATAAGCACTTGGACAAAGGACTACTATTTTCCTCGATGCATAACTGAGGACCCAAGAAGTGTTACAGCTGTGCCCGTGGCTAGTCAGTCGGAGGTGAGATTCTAGCTTGGGTCTGGCTCTGCTTCTTCCTTGGTTGAGTGGTAATCGTCATCCTAATTGCTTTATCCACCTTGCACAGTTTTCAATCACAGCAGCTGTGGAGGCTGTTCTGCCCCTACAGAGCAGACTAGAACTGCCCCGTGTGGGTTTCCGAGACGGTAACTCTTTCCAGGAGTAGAAAGCCTTGTCTTTGTCCCACAGAAGACCGAGAGAAGAGGAGGTCGCTTGCTCTCCAGATGGGAGACCTGAGCTTGATTCCCAGCCAAAGCACTCATGGGCAGCCACCACCCATCTGTCAGTGGAGATGGGTATGTTGCTATGATGCTGAACGGGTTTCAGCAGGGCTTCCAGAGCAAGACAGACTAGGAAAAAAGACCCGGCGATCTACTTCTGAAAACCCTGTGGATCCCAAAGGCCAGTCTGCCATTGATCCTGGGGATGGTGAAGAGCCAGGGGTTGGAGGCAGCTCGATGACAGCTACCAAGAACGACCCCCTTTTCCAGGGTCTGCTGATCTCAGCACGGTTCCTGGAAGCTTTGTGGGTGCATTTTCTGGAACACCCCCCACACCACCCTCCTCTCCCTATACAGAAAGGACACTTGTCTGTACCACCACAGCTGCCCCTGAAATTCCTGTCCACACTGCCGCCTGGGGTGATGCCCCCCATGGCACCTTTCTCCAGAGCCGTCTTCTATCCCAGCCTTACTGGGAAGTCTTGGCTTGAGACCAGCAGGATGGGGCGGGTGTGTGGAAACTCTGAGGAGATGCTTGTGCTTTCTTGGGAAAAAATCCAAACTGCGATTTGATGGGAGTTATAAATTATGTGCCCAGAGAAGGCTCCGTTTAGAAAGAAAAAGGGGGCGAAAATCACTTCCTATTTGCCTAGTGAGCTGAGTCGGCCGAGCCGGGGCCAAATCCCACATATTTGGCTTAATTTTCTAGGCTTGCAAAACAGGCCCATGCTCCAGAAGGCTGCAAAACAGCCGGTATCTCTCTACAGGCCCTTCTTTCCTGTCCCTTATGCTCCAGCCTGGGTCTGTGACTTGACTTCTTGGGCCTGGGAAGCTGGGAGTCAGAGGAAGTTGAGTCACATGAGCTTTCTGCACAGTGGGTTTCCCACTCCCTGCCCTTTCAGTCCCGTGAAGCCCAATTGTTAGAAGGGCTAACCAGATGACACTAACTCCAGGAAGCCCTCCTTACCTCGCCTCTGAATGGATCAGAGTGCTTTCCCAGGGGCTTCCACAGCACCTCAGACTTGCCTCTCTGTATAACTGACCTGAGCACTAGTACATCCCACAACCTCCTTGAGGCCAGGAACAATGTGGGATTGGGTTGCTATGCACAACTATTGGTCGCTCCCCATCTACAGGAAAGAAGAGTGGTAAAAATGGAAGGACAGATGGAAGCAATTAGTTCGATGGATTAATGGACAGTGTGAACATCAGTCTTCACAACCCCTAGAGCAGAAGAACTAGATGGTACCCAGCTCTCAGTATCAAGTACTGTACTCTGAAAAGGATCATATTAGAAGGTCCAGCATAGAGTGGGGAAAACGTGGTATAAAACAAAAAATCATTAAAAAATACTAGGCTACTGATTGTATAGAGACTGGTAGAAACCTCAATACGGTGGCTCTTAGACACCCTTCAAGTCTGCACCTGGACTCACTTCCATGGCTTAATTTTCAGCCAGATAAGAGCTATGTCTATCAGTGGAACAATAATGCACATAGAATAATTAACCATGTAAAACCAAAAGAGCAACAATGACCAACAGATAAAGTTCACAAGGGTTAGGAAATAAGCAGGAACAGACACAGAAAGCATAGTGTCTTAAGTCTGGTTCTCCAGAGATGTAAAATCAGTGGCACTTATAAATGTACATATAAAAAGAAATTTATATCAAGAAAATGGCTCACATGGTTGTATAAGCAGGCAAGTCCAAGTCCATAGGTCAGTTATGAGGCTGGAAGCTTTTCCTGACTGGAGTAGCTGTGGGGCTTAGGATCAGCAGGAAGACCACAGGCTGGTGGTTACAAAAGTGAATGAATCCAAGCCAACAGGGCAGGTGTGTTGTTCCAGAGAGACAAATCCTAGATCAGCAGGTCAGGTGACAGGTCACTGATAACACCCACGATCAGCAGGCAGTTAACTCAACTCCAAGAAAATGGAGGTTAATGACCCAGATGCAGGATCCAGAGCCAATAACAAGCCTTTCCATAGCATCCACTTTTTAAAAAATCATTTTACTGGGGGCACGTACAACTTTTATCACAATCCACACATACATCCATTGTGTCAAGCACTTTTGTACATTTGTTTCCCTCATCATTCTGAAAACATTTGCTTTCTACTTGAGCCCTTGGTATCAGCTCCTCATTTTTCCCCTCCCTGCCCGCTTCCCCCTCCCTCATGAACCCTTGATAA
>NW_022103968.1:36441573-36458041 GCF_000313985.2 Echinops telfairi | reverse complement strand
GCTGGTGTGCTTCTTCCATGTGGGCTTTGTTGTTTCTCAGTTAGATGGCCACTTGTTTATCTTTAAGCCTATAGGACCCCAGATAGAAAGCAGGTTACATTCCTGAGGAAACTTCCCTTCAATTGATTGTATCAGGGCTGTGACCAAAGTAAGGACTTTGAATCTCACCCTAATCATCTTACAACTGATTGCCTGTGACTTCACTGTGTCAGGTCAGGTCTGAGGGATTTCTAGATGTTAACTCAAACCTCTGAAAATCCTGGGTCAGCCAAGTAGTCACAAAACCTCACACACACAGAGAAGACGTGAGATAAATGCTGCTTCACTGTGAGGGTTACATTGATGAGATGAAACAAACCATGTATGAATTATTGAATGGTAAGTTGATCTGCTCTGTAAACCTTCACCCAATTCACAGTGAAAAGTTGTTGTTGTTGTTGTTGCTGTTTTAAGGTGTAAACTGTTTATAATTTCTCCCAATTCAGTTTCTGCCTTCCATCTCTTTGCTCACTCAACACCCCTCTTTCCACTTCCACCCCTGTTAGTCTTGGAGAAAACAACCTCTTTTCTCCCAGGAAGTCTCTTCTAATCCCACTAAGATCACCTACCTCTCCCACTCTTCCCCATTTGGTGGGGTGTGGCGGGGTAGTTGCTATTAGTTGCCAAGAAATTGGTTCCAACTCCTGGTGGCCTTAATGTAACCATTTAACAGAGTGAAACTACTAGTTCCTTAGGCCATCATCATGATCATTGGTACATTTAAGTCTGTTACTGCATTTGCTGTGTCCATCCATCTTATTGTGAGTGTTTCCCTCGTTTTCACTGAGCCTCTTCTTTACGAAAACATGGTGTCCTTTTTCTAGGGATTGGTCTTTCCTAATGAGACACCCAAAGCAAATGAGATACAAGTTTGTCATCCTCATTTCTAAGGAGCATTCTGGTTGTGTTTCTTCAAAGACTGACATGTTGTCTCTTGGTTCCAGAACCCAAACCAGCAAAACAAAACCCACTGCCATGCAGTCAATTCTACTCCCGTGGGCCACAGACAGGGCTTCAGGTGCTGTACATCTATCTTTACAGGAGCAGACAGCATCAGCTTTCTCCCAGGGAGCGCCTGGTGATTCTACAGCACTGGCCTTGCAGTTAGCAGCCCAATGCCTATCCCCCAGAGTTACCAGAACTAGGGACCCTTTATCTCCAGTACCATGACACCTGCCATGCTAATCACTGTCTTACCGCACAGTCTCTAGGAAGTGTTTATATAGCTGTTCCCAGCTCTCCAGACTGCAGGCTACTTGGGAGCAGGAACTTGTCTTAATCAGCCCTGTATCCCCAGCACTTAGCATGCATGGTGCCTGACACGCAGCAGCTGTTCAATACATGCTTGTTGAATTAATTCATTAACTAACATGTGGAAGATAAGAATAGCAAACGATGTCATGGGACAGAGTGATTAAAATCCCAGAAAATGTCATGAGCTCAGAGGAAGGAGCAATGGCTATGGTATGGAGTGACACAAATTGAAGAGGGGCCACTGTGACAAGAGAAAATGACCTGAGGTACATACAGCACAAAAGGTCAGATGTCAAATGACACATACGGTAGTAGGGGAAACATCTGGGCACAAACACCACAAATCAGACCATGATATGCTTCTCTCTGGTTTTAGAAGAAAAAAAATCCAGACATTTTACCAAGGCTCAGGGAGCCACAACTGGGCACTTGCCTCTTAACCAAAAGGTTGGAAGGTCTTCCCCACCCAGCTGCTCCTGGAAAGAAAAGCCTAGCAATCTACAGCCCTGAAGACTGCAGCCTAGACGTGTTCTTCGGGATGGTTCTACTCTGCCCTGTGGGTCTCTGTACGTTGGAAAGGACTGACCAGCCACCAACAGTGCAAGTCCTTGTGGAGTTCCCCACGCCCTCAATGCTGCAAAGAGGGAAGCTGAGCCCTATAGTGACTTTTACAGGAACGCTGTGGTCAATGTTTTTACTTAAAACCCTGCTTTCTAGTTTTTTTTTTTAACTACATCATCCAACAAATCTTAGGTCATGTTTTCACTTTAAATGGATTTGACTTCAATTTCAAGTCTCTAGTATGGTTCCACCGGGCGCTGGGGTTTGTTTGTTTGTTTTTTTTCTTATGTGAACTGATTCCTATGAACCTTCCATTATCTAACACAGTGGGGATGCTTGTTTTTTTCCATCACGATCCAAGTAAAAGTTGCCCTTTTTCGTGCTGAAGGCACCTATTTTGAGGTTGTTTATCTTTTAAATGGTTCTGGAACCTTAATATGACAGCCTCCAAGCCGGCTCTCTTGAGAATCCGGGACAGAGAGTGGTTTGTTCCTTCCATCAGAGACAGCTCTCTTCCTGTCATTGGGCCAGGGATAATTCGACGTGGTGCTTGACCAGAAATTACGATCTGACGGGAGAGATGTGCGCACCCAACATCATTGCTATTGGTTTTGGTGTTAGGGGCCATCGGATCGGTTCCGACGCTATGGACAACAGAGCAAACCCCAGAGCTACAACCTCCTCACAATTATTTTTATGTCTAAGCCATTACGTCAGTCCATCTCCTTGAGGGCCTTCCTCTTTGTCGCTGCCCAGACTACTTAACCAAGCACGAAATTTCTTCTCCAGAGACTGGTCTCTACTAACAACATGCTCAAAGCCTGTGAGACAAAGTCTGGTCATCCTTGACTCTAAGGAGTGTTCTGGTTGAACTTCTTCCAAGACAGATTTGCTTGTTCTTTTGGCAGTCCATGGTACTTTCAATATTCTTCACCTGACAGCTTCCAATTTTCCGAAATTCATACTTCATGCATGTCAAGTTCTAATTATGGATTGTTGGTGTTAGCTGCACTCAGCTCATGGTGAGCCCAGGCACAATAGAACCAAACGTTGTCCAGTCCTGTGCCATCCCTCATAATTGATCGCTTATTAGACTGTTGTGATCCATCTGGTTTTCATTGGCCAAATCTTGGAAGTACATACCAGTCCTTTCTTCCTCATCTCTGTTAGTCTAGGAACTCTCCTGAAGCCTGCTCAGGATCATCGCACCTCCAAGGTGGTGGTTGTTGTTACGTTCTGTTAAGTTGGTTCCAACTCATAGCAACCCTGTCCACAGCACAATGAAATGGCCTGGTCCTTCACCATCTGTGTTAGACAGGGTTGACTATAGAAACAAATCCAGAGACACTTACACGTGTGTAAAGAGGGAGCTTCATATGTATACTGAGAAAAACATCCCAGCCCAGTCGAATCAGGTCCATAAGTCTGATATTAGCCCATATGTTTGATACTAGTCCATAAATTCCTCTTCAGACTCACAGTGTACATGTAATGAGGCCGAATACAGGAAGATCACAAGGCGGTGGGTGGAAAGTCTTGTGGATCCAATGTCAGCGGAAGCATCTCAGCGCTGGCTCCTCCAGCTCTCTGTGTGTGGTTCCTGATAAGGAAAGTTAAGCAGAGAGAGAGAGTTGGCCACCTCTAGGTCGAAAGAGAGGAAGTTTCCAGAATCGTCATAAGAAGGCCACACCCAAAAGAAGGCATCATTGGGCTGTCACCTGATTGACAAGCTACACTCCGCCCCTTCACTCTTAATATCCTCAAGTGGGCACAAGATTATGTAACTATCACACCATCCACACAATTGTTCTTATGTTTAAGCCCATTGTTGCAGCCACTGTGCCGATGCTTTTAGGTCATGTGCTATGGATTAGGCACGGTGTTAGCCACTTGACATCCTTTTCTTCTTATTTTCTCAAGAGTCATATGGAGTAGATGGTATTTCTCCATTTCATTAATGAGAAAACTACAGTTGAAAGAGACCAATGCCTCAACGGACATTGGGCCTCTACTCAAGTACTCCCTCAATGCAAGAACACTTTGTTCTAATAACCTGGCATTCCGGGATGCTCACCTTCTCGACACCATCACCGAAGACAATATGGATGCATAATCAAATGTGGTGAAGAAAGCAGATGGTGCCTGCCTATCAAAAGGTACAGTGCCTGGGGTCTTAAAGGTTAGAAGATAAACAAGAAGCCATCTAGCTGGGAAGCAACAAACCCACATGGAAGAAGCTCACCAGCCTGTGTGATCATGAGGTGTCAATGCGATCAGGTATCAGGCATCAAAGACCCAGAACAAATAATTATGTCATTGTGAATTGGGAGGGAGTGCGGAGTGGAGACCCAAAGCCCATCTGTAGACAATTTGACATGCCCTCACAGCGGGGTCATAGGGAAGAGATGAGCCAGTCAGAGTGCAGTATAGCAATGATGAAACATACAATTTTTCTCTAGCTCTTTAATGCCTCCTCCCCTCCAATATCATGACCCCAATTCTACCTCACAAATCCGGCTAGACCAGAGCATGTACACAGAATAAGAGCTGGAAACACAGGGAATCCAGGACAGATTAAACCCTTCAGGATCAATAATGAGAGTAGTGATACCAGGAGGGGAAAGGGAAGGTGGGAGGAGAGAGGGGGAACAGATCACAATGATCTACATAAAACTGCTTCCCAGAGGGATGGACAACAGGAAAGTGGGTGAAGGGAGATATCAGTCAGTGTAAGACATGAAAAAATAACGATAATTTATAAATGATCAAGGGTTCATGAGGGAGGGGGGGAAGGGAGGGGGAGAAATGAGGAACCAATACCAAGGGCTGAAGTAGAAAGAAAATGTTTTGAAAATGATGATGGCAGCAAATGTACAAATGTGCTTGACACAATGGATGGATGGATGAATTATGATAAGAGCTACATAAATAAACCCCCAATAAAATGATTTTTTAAAAAAGAAAGAGACCAGTGACTCACCCATGTCTCACATCAAGTGAGGAGCAGACCTCTGTGTTACATCTCAGTCTAAGGCAAAAGAATCAACCATACAAAGTAAGAAAAACAATTGCTTTATACATTCTGAAGAGGGGGAGCTATCCCACAATTCATTTTGTCCATCCTCACCCCCATGAAATGAGATAAAGCAAGAATTAAGACTTGTTGATCATCTGTGCTTGCCAGACTTTCCTTCAACTCAACTTCTCATGACAACCCATGAAGGGAAGAATGCAGTGACATACCTGCAAGGCAGGCAGTACAACTCCACATTTCAGTGGGAGTTTAGAGATACTCAGAGATGCCAGTGAAGGTGTGCTGTGCCACAGGTGGTTAGAGGAAGAACCAACATTCTAACTCTACCGTGTTGCAAAGCTCTTTTACCCCACTAGAAACCATGAGTGTCACATGATCCAGTTTATTGCTTATGATCTAAGATTACTTAGAAAGGACTTCAGAAGTTCCATGCAGTAGAGAAGGGCTTGTCCTGAGACAAGAGCTCATAGGAAATCTATGAAAGAGTCTCTAAAAAGGCTGGTGAGAATGGAGCCAGGAGACTGGGACCAACAGCCAGCCAGGTGCACGACAGCAGAACAGGTCTGCACAAAATATATCAGATATCACCAGATGTCACAGCCCACACAAAAATGAGGCATGAGTCAAAGTCAGATTCCCAAAAGGCCTAACTAAACCCACTTTACATACAGTGAAAAGTACATAGCCAAAGTCAAAAATAAAGGAACTAGCAAGAACCATTAATTATGGATCCAAATCGGGAGCCGCACAGAGTGCCAACAGGAAGGTCAGAGGAAGCCAACTGAAAGAACAAGGCTGGTTCCACCCCGCCGGCCTTAACACAGAGCAGGCAGGTTGCTACAGCACAGAGAATCCCTTTCACATTTATATGTAAAACATTCCAAGCCAACAACATGCATCTGGAAAGGTGGAGGAAGGAAATGAAGGACAGAGCAGTGGGAGCAATTACAATGGTCCCTTTGCCATTGCAGTCAACCCATCAGCACATGTTCCTGGGTGAACATGAGCTGGGAGACATGCTGGTGCCTCGCTCAGCTCCCTCTGACTCCTCTTACTGAAACAATCTCATCTCATGACATTAGAAGTGGTTCTATTGTACGTATGTAGCACCTTTGGGCTGTTGCGCCCTGTGCTACCATGGCAGTCAGCGAACTAATGTCTGATAGTGTTGCTGCTCTCAAGTCTTTGGTCCTTGAACCTAGGAGCAGAATTGCTGGATCACACGGTAATTCTATGATGAACTTTTTAGTGATTGCACCATTTAACAATCCCACCAGCCCTAAATAAGGGTTCTAATTTCTCCACTTCCTCACCAGCACTTGTTGTAATCTCCTTTTTTAATGACAACGACTATAAAGTGATACATCACCTTGTAACTTTAATTTGCATCTCCCAGGAACCCTGGTGGTATAACAGTTAAACTCTCAGCTGCTAGCAAAATGTTTACAGTTCAAACCCATCCAGCTTCTATATGACCTAAAGATCCACTACCATAAAGATTACAGCCTAGAAAACCCTGTCGGGACGGACGTTGTGCTCTGTCACGGTGGGGTAGGCTGTTTTGACTTGAAAATCTACTTAACAGCACATAACAACAACAATGGCTAAGGAGATATTGCTCAGCCATAAAAAGATAAGAAGTTATGACACATGATACATCACAGATCAATCTTGAAAGCAAATATTATGTCAATCAACTTACATGAAATATCTAGGATCGATAAGTGTACAGAGACCAAAGTTGATGCGTGGTTCCTAAGGGTAAAACAGAGGAAGAAAGGAAGATTCCTTCTTGGAGGTGAGGGGGGAATTTGGAAACAGATCATCGGAATGGGCAAGGACCATGACAAGCATAACTAAGGCCCCTGAACTGTGCACAGAGAGAATGTTGAAAAGGCGAACCCCTGACATGGAAGTGAAATTCTGAGATGATTTGGCACCAAGGAGTTACTTCTAGGAACCCTCTTGAAATATTTCCCCAAATAATCCAGTGGCCCTGCAGCAGAAATGGGTGGAGGCGTTCAGGGAAAAGATACATATTTGGGGCAAAGAAAAGCTTTAAATGTGAAAACGGAAGGATAATGTCTTTATAGCTTATCTTTCCAGCAATCTTCTTCACTGTTCTTGTGCAGCATAGCCACTTCCCCAGGGAGCATGTCTCTCCAACTAAACTGGAAGAATCATACCATTTTCAACTACCCCTCACAGTGACACTTTACAGATAGTAGAGACCCCAAAGAGCTCAATACAAGCTTTCCCAGGACACACATGAAAAAAGTTCAATTACCACAAAGACTGAACAAAAAAATAAAAATAGCCTCCTCTTGGTGATTAATTTTTTTAAGAGTTATTTGGAGGAAACCAGCATATACATTTTCAGTTTTGTAATCATCAACTATTCTCAGCCATCCTGGGAAACATGAACCTGGACAAGTTCCAAGAGCTTTAGCAACAAGCCGGCAGCTCCCTACCAGGGCCCCCAATTCTCTGATGGGGCCAGAATCCCAGAGACAAAACACGCACTGTCTTCTGAAGCTGGAATCCCAAGGACCAAAGGAGTGCTAATGAGAAACCTCAATGCCAGGGTGTCCTATTGAGTTAGGAAGGCCCAGTCCATTACCAGTCTGTATCTCTACGCCAGCCCAGGTTGCCAGAGACACATGACAAACATACACAGTGGCTTCTGAAAGGGTCACACACTTGACTCTTGAACACCAAGATAATGGGCATCTTCAGCGGGGAGTGTGGGAAAGGGCACAGACTGCAGAATGTTTGCTGAGCTGATAAGCAGTGCCCTGCAAGTCAGAGTGAGCACGCACCAACTCCTGCGCATGGCCGGCAGAGTTCTCTGCATGAAGAACGAATGAGTGAGCCAAACCTTTTGGTCTCCTTCTAATTCCACATTTCCCAAAGGCCTCCTCCAGAGCCCAATTGGCATGTGGAGATGTAATCTCAGAATAGCAATATCAAAAATCCAAACTCGCTGCCCTCGAGTCAATGCTGACTCACAGTGACCCTCTGTGGGTTTTTGAGACTGGAACTGTTTACAGGAGTAGAAAGCCCAGGCTTTCTCCTGCAAAGCTGCTGATGGTTTCGAACTGCTGAGCCTCTGGATCACAGCCCAACACATAACCACTACACCAAGTATCAGGAGGATCACTTATATTTCTGAAAGCTGTTGGTGTGTGTGCCATCGAGCCTGACTTAGCAAACCCACAGGAAAGAGCAGAATGTGTCATAGGGTGTATGAGGCTGCAATCTTTACGGGAGCTGATCAGCGGATCTTTTTGCCTGTGGGTTTAGATTGCCAGCCTCTTGGTGAACAGCCAAGCACTTAGCCATTGCACCACAAGATGCCTCAAAAATCCTAAGAAGAGGTAGCATTTCTCTGTGCTCCACCCAGAATTACCGTTGAATGTTTCCTGCGTCAAGAACGTCTTCGGGTGACAAAGGGACACAGCCATTCACTGAGCTCTGGGCAGAGCCACGTGCTCAATGCTGCATGCCCATCACCTCCCTCACCCTCCCAAGGACTGGATCACATCCCAACCTCATGAGTCTCACTTTCCTGATGGGGAATCAGACTCAGAGAAAGAACAGGTTAGCAGTTCTCAAAAGGTGGTCCTTATAGGAGCAACCATATCTCTGACAACGTGTTAGAAATGAGAATCCACAGATCTCCACCTGGACCCACTGAATCCGAAAGTCAGGGGGCAGGCAATGTTTTTAACAAGGCCTCTCAGGACTTCTGCTGCATGCTATAGTGGGAACTAACAACGATGCCTCCTAAAATTGATTGGAGTGATGACTGCACAACTCTTTTTAATGTGTTTGAACTATTGACTTGTATGGCAGGTGAACTATATACCCCTAAAATATAAATGATCGATGACCAGGTAACTTAGTTCCAATCCTATAATCCGCAGGATCTAAACAACAGCAGTTTAATGCCAGAGGCCTGATATGAACTACTGTGCTATGAACTTTCATGGACACAAGATATAAAGAATTTCTCTCTGACCTAGGGTCCCTGAGTTTCCAGTCCACCAGAGACTCTTCAGAAGAAAGGCCTGGTAAACTACTTCAAAAGTATCAGCCGTTGACAATTCTGTGGCACACAGTTCTACTCTGAACCTCATGGGGTTGTCATGAATCTGAATCTACCCCACGGCACCTCGTTGCGTTGGGATACTTTCCTCCTGCCTACAATGGTCATGAGTTAGGAATGACTCGATGGCAGCTACCAGCAACAATAGCAACCACATACTCCAGATTGAATCAGCATCCAATCATTGTTTGGCCTCAGAAAACTGCTTGCTGTTGTTTTTAGATGCCGCCCAAGCTGTTCTGACTCATAGCAACCCTATGTACAGGGGAACGAAGCACTGCCTCATCCTGCACCATCCTGACCATTGTTCCCAGGTTTGAGCCCATTGTGGCAGCCACTGTGTCAATGCATCTTTTCCAGGGCCTTCCTCTTTCTCACTGTCCCTCCATTTTACCGAGCATGATGTTCTTCTCCAGGGTACCTGGTCTCTCCTGACAACATGATACATAAGATGAAATCTTACCATGCTTGCCTCTAAGTGCATTTAGGCTGTACTTCTTTCCAGACAGATTTGTTTGTTCTTTTGGCAGTCCATGGTACGTCCAATATTCTTTACCAGCACCATCATTCAATTGCATTGATTCTTCTTCAGTCTTCCTTATTCAATGTCCAACTTCCACATGAATATGATGCAATGGAGAATGCCATGGCATGGGTCAGGTGCACCTTAGTCCGCAAAGTCACATCCTTGCTTTGTAACACTTTCAAGAAATTGTTTGAAGCAGATTGACTCAATGCAGTACGTCATTTGACCTCTTTCTTGACTGCTGCCTCATGAACATTGATTGTTGATGCAAGCAAGACAAAATCCTTGACAAATTCAGTCTGTCTCTTTGACCATGATGTTACCCACTGGTCCAGTTGTAAAGATATTATTTTTATTTACATTGAATTAAATACAATGCAGGAATCCGTACTGAAGGCTGCAATCCTTGACCTTCATCAGCAAGGGCTTCAAGTCTCCCTCACTCCAAGCAAGGTTGTGTCATCTGCTGATCGCAAGTTGTTTATAAGCCTTCCTCCTGGTGCCACATCCTTCTTCATATAATCCAGCTACTCTGATTCTTTGCTCAGCATACAGATTGAATTAGTATAGCAGGAGGGTACAACCCTGATGCACACCTTTCCTGATTTTAAACCATATGGTATTCCCTTGTTCTGTTCACACAACTGCTTCTTGATCCATGTACTAGTTCTACATGAGCACAA
This sequence comes from Echinops telfairi, assembly GCF_000313985.2. NCBI lineage: Eukaryota > Metazoa > Chordata > Mammalia > Afrosoricida > Tenrecidae > Echinops > Echinops telfairi. The sequence goes on along the minus strand of NW_022103968.1, from coordinate 36,447,836 downwards.
TGAAGTGTTCTCAATTCCCATTCTCTTCAAGGTTATCAGAGTTTATTGTGGTCCACACAATCTAATGCATTTTCATAGTCAATAAAACACAAAGAACCATCTTTCTGGTATTCTCTGCTTTCAACCAAGAGATGTCTGAAATTAGCAATGATATCCCTTGTTCCACATCCTCTTCTGAATCCAGCTTGAGCTCTGGCAGCTCCCTGTCAATGCATTGCTACAACTGTTGTTGGATGATCTTCAGCAAAATTGTACTTGCATGTGGTATCAATGATTGTGTTCTATAATTTGAACATTCTGTTTGGTCACCTTTCTTTGGAATGGGTACAAGTGTGGATCTCTTCCAATCTGTTGGCAAAGTAGCTGCCTTCCAAATTTCCTGGCACAGATGAGTGAGTGCTTCCAGTGCTTCATCAGCTTGTTGAAACATTTCGAGTGGCATTCTAATTGGTATTCCACAAGCGGTGGGAAAACTGCCTAGTCTAAGACAAAAGGGAAGAAGGGACTGACCTTTTCTACATTAAAGCTTCTTTCTCTCCAGTGTAGCTTCTTGCTAACTTTGTAAGGTATAGTCCCATTCCTCACTGGAATATAGACTTCCTGACATCTACACACCCACCCCACTCTAGCTCCTCAAAGAGGTAACACCTAGACCTTATGGAATCTTCATTTAAAATCCCAGAGGGCAGGCAGAATAACTTAGAGGGATGAAGTACAGAGTAGCTGATAATAAAAAAAAATTTTAAGGCATTTATTTATACAAGAAGAAGTTAGACAACAGAAGGTTTTGTGCAGTGGTATCTACTACAGGACCACTTCCAAAATTCTCAGGGATACATCAGCAAGACCATCTAGGTTAGGGTGTGTTCAAACCAATCCACTCATGACTGACTCAGTGAAATGAGAGCAGATATGAATTTGTAAAATCTGAGTGTATCAGAATGATAACGGAAACAATAACAACCAAAAAAGTATAGGCCAAAACCCTGGGCTTGGAAGACTCAGAAGAGGCACAGGGAGCCCTTTTACGAGCCTGAGGAGGGAGACGGGGTTATTGTCAGGGTCGTGGGGGGCAACACACATTCAATGCCGCCCAGTTGACCGCCATCTTTACATCAGGCATCGCTGTTTCCAACTTTGTCATTGGTCAAAAGAGTTGATTGTTATGCTTTGAGCATGCCACCCTTGTTTTCTAAGAGGAAGGTTAAGTTTCTAGCAGGATGTTGAACCATAAAATGTCCCGTTCCAGCTGTTGTTCCAGTGCACCTACATTTTACAAATGTGGGTCTCTTCCGGTTTCCCTGTACCAGCCATGACTGAACCAGAATGAATTGTCTTGGAACTTTGGTTTTCACTATTGCTGATGATCAGAATTGACTGATGCTTGTCAAAACTAGAGCCTCCCAAAGTTCATGCAGGATATACTGAATCTGGAAGTGGTCCAGGTAAATGAATGTCAACAGGCATTTCTGTGATTATGATGTAACCAACCCTCCAAAGCACTCAAATTTGGGAACACAATTCTAGCCAGCCCTTGTAGAATGCTCAATATCCAGCCAAGTGCCTCTAAAGGAGTACCCAAGCTCCCTGCACCACTCCAGTTCTCAGCTCAAGTTACTTGCCTCTAGAGTAATGCACAATATCTCCCCAGATCTGTATTTGCACTCATATCCCAGGTTACCTTCATTAGTCCACAACCAGCACTAACAAATCTGGGAAACTTGAATTCCAAGCTAGATTATTTCCTTGAATAAGAATAAAACTGACTCATATTCGCAGAGATCCATATCTACTAATCCAAGAATCTCTCCCTTTCAAAGAAAGGTAGACAGTGAGGTCACTAAGATCTGGTGCCCATGCCCAACTCAAAGAGACACCCTTGTTATTCTGTGCTGAGTTGCATGGAACCTCGAATTGACTGGGGGGAGGTGGGGGCTAAAAAGAAAATTGCCATGGAAGAGTGTCAGGGCAACTTTCCTATCTAGACCATGCTTCCTTCCCAGTCCCTCCATACAGACGCCTTACAAGCAGCCCAAGACTGCGAAGAGAATGGTAGCTACCACAATTGTACTTGCCAGCCAAGAAGTGTTGCAAGGAAGCATTCAACCAAGGTAGAATGAGTCTCGGACTAAACAGCTAGGCTCAACAGCTAGATGTACCTCTTGGAGTTCCCGTTTCTTCATCTGTTCTGTTCTCGTATTGATTTAGTTACAAGGGACAGAGAGTCACTCCAGTCAGACCAGGCAAAGAAAGATAGACTCCCTGCAATGATACAGTAATTCGGGGGTATGAAAGAATCCATTTGGCTTCCTGGGAACCAGAAAGCTATTGAGAACTGAGTATCAGGCTGCATGATTCATCTCATCTCCGTATACCTCTGATCACTTTCCTCTTTTCTCTCGGTTCAGGGAACTTCCTCTGTCGTTATGTCAGCATGTACAGTGTATACAGCAAGCATAGTCATTGGGATAGTTAAGGTTTATTGCGCCAGCCTGGCCAATAAACACATGTGGGGTTAATTGAAGGGCGAAGAGATAAATGGCTCGGTGAACCTCGCCTTTCTAGTTCTCGGGTCTCTTACTTTCTGATGGTCGGACCAGGGTGCAGCTGCCTTAGCCACTTCCCTGTTTCAGCTGGCAAGGCTCACTTCCTGCAAGACATCCCCGAGGAGAAGCCACATGAACCTACCCCAATACAGCCCTGGGCACCAGAGCAGCCACGTGGAGACCCCTGTCAGCACTGAGATGCTTACACGTTCACAGGTTCAGCTTTCCTCCTGTGGTCAGCATCATTGCATGTGTTTTGTGAGATTGAGGAGGACTTTGTAGATTGGTGGCGGACATATAGGCTAATGTTGGACTTATGGGCTTGGACGGCACTGGGTTGGGATGCTTTTTAAATGTCCACTTACCCTTTATATAAAACTCTCTCATATACATATGAGTTTCTGTGGATTTGTTTCTCTAGTCTACCCAGACGAACAGTCACCATGGGACCCAAGCTTATTACATGGCCTTTCATCTCAATCCCTTACCTAATGGAAGGTTCTCAACCTTCCTAATGCTGCAGCCCTTTAATACAGTTCCTCGTCTTGTGGTGACCCCCCAACCATAACATTATTTTTTTTTGCTCCTTCATAACTGTAATTTTGCTACTGTTATCAATTGGGTGACCCCTGTGAAAGGGTCATTTGACCCCAAAGGGGTCGTGACCCACAGGTTGAGAATCGCTGCCTTACAGACAAATGGCTCAGTCCTTCAATGTCCCAAGTTCAAATTCCCAAGAGAGGATCTGAACTAATCTTGGGCCTAGGCACTCTTCCTTCATCCATTTAATTGTGACTGAGGAGTAGACCACATAGGTACCTCAGTCTGGCATCTCATCAACAGCTGTGGGTGGAACATCACCAGAGAAGGGTGCTGGGTGTGAGCAGCATCCCAAGACATGTCTGATAGAGTAATACCTAAAAGCTATCATCATTTTTCAAGCATCTACAGAATACAGACATGGAACAACATAAATGCATGTAACCTTCACTTCAAACATTTGAGGTAGTTATTGCAGATACAAGAACTGACATCACTTACCTAAGGTTACACTATATAGTTATTAAAGGGTGGAGCAGGGATTCCAACTCAAGTTGGCCACTTTCCACAGCTGGAGCACGCTCTTCTACCGCCCCTCCCTTCCCCCCCAGAGAGGGCCAGGGGATCGTAGTAGCTTATCAAGTCAAGAAAATCTGGAGGTTTCTGATCTCTATTTTTCCTTCTCCTACCAGATTATCTTGAAGATAAAATGAACAGCAGACAGTGAGTGCCTTAGGAATGCTGTGCAAAGATGAATGTGAAGTCTTGAATAGGTCTGCCGCAGCCATTGACAGTTGGCGATTATTCACTAGGCATTTCCCGAAGGGCAGCTGAACATTTTTCAGCTCTGCTCTGTGGTCAGACTTGGTTGTGGCCACAGCAAGGATCTTAGCAGCTGTCCAAGACCCCCTGGAAGGATCCGCCCACAGCTTACAGTTCAGTAGCGTGGCCCCACATAAACAAGATCGGCATTCTCAACTCTGCGCTTGGCACTCCAAGGCAGACAACTGTTTGAATTGGAGTCACTTTCTTGTTTTTCACTAAGAAACTTGGCCTCTAGTGCTAAAGGGGTTGGTTAACGGAGCTCAAGTTGAGCATAACAGAACATAAACCACAGTCACAGGTAACTCAACTGCAATGCCACTCTTCAAGCCCCAAGATGGGGTTCAGGACCATGGGGTTTTTACCCAAAAGGGGAGGTATGCTTGCAGGGACTTGTCCACACTCTGATGTGGTGAGGAGGATAGGTTTAAACTTAAGCTATGGGACAGGCTTGAGTTTGGCCCTCAGGACTGGACCTCTGATGGTGTCGTCAGGACATCCACCTCACAATGACTGAATAGCTACTGAAGCTGGGCCCTGGACCAGATAAGGAGAGAGGGAAGCATCCCCCACTGAGCAGAACAGGTATAATAGAGTGAATTTCCTACCTCCTTCCATAGCCTGCTGTCTCTCCATCAGAAACTCAAGTAGCCTCAGAGAGCTCACTGAAGTATGAAGTGGTAGACTCTTACTTCACAAACCAGCTGCACAGGCGCCTGTGAGTTTATTAGAAATGCAGAAGTTCTGGCTTCACTTAGACCCAACCAATCAGAATCTGCATTTGAACAAGAGCCCTGGATTATTCAAACATGCATTAAAGTTTGAGAGGCATGATAACCGAAGGTATCTGGCAGTCCAGGATGAACACTGGACCCGCTGGTAAAAGCTATGGGTGGAGTCCCAATGGGACTAGCCAGTTTTGGGTACTTGGGTAAGACTAATAAGGAAATAGGCATGCTCAGAACTAATACGAATAGATTACATTAGTGAAGCTTCACTATGTTCAAGGCCCTAACTAGTTACTTGGTATAGATCAACTCTCCTGTTAGGAAGAAAACCTATTGATAATTCCATTTTACCAATGACAAGACGGAAATACAGAGATGTTAAGTAGCTTGCCCAAAGCCATCAGACAATAACTAGTTGAGTTGGGATTTGAACTCAGAAAGCCTGGTTCCACAGTTATACAGTGCTTCTCAGAACCAAGGCAGGGAGTCATCACAATATTGGAACAAGTACGAGAAGCCCTACCACGGGAGTAATTCAATCTGAGTTCAGGGTTTGAAGAAAGTTTTATAAAGGGAGTTTTGAAATGTCTTTGAACAAGGGTAAGAGTTTGACAGGAAGTATAAGTTGTTGTGTCTTCCATGGATAAGAAGCTGCTCCCATAACTAAGATTGAGTTTCCAGGCAGTTCCACACTCCTGTGTCTATATTTCTCTCTACCGGGAACATCTTCACCCTCCCCACTTCCCCTTTTCTCCTGGGTACCTGAGTACACTTGGGAAATTGTCCCTCAGACCTCTTTACAAGACACCTCTCCAGCCCAACACACAGTCAAGTCTCCTTTCCAAACTCTCCAGCACCCGTTGTTTTTCCTTCATGACACGATGCCAGTTTATGGTCAGGCATTTGTTGTGAGAGAATCTCTTAACGTCTGACTCTCTCACTGGGCTGGCTTGAAGCCATTTTTTTCCCTCTCTCTGGGGTCTAGCACAGGGCCTGGCACACAGTCAGCACTCAGTCACTGTCAAGTAGAAGTGCAGCGAAGATCTTTTGTGAATCTCACTTATCACCACCCATCCCTCCATCTGTACAGAAACCAAAGAATAGGCTGTGACCCAAAGAGGCAAACACCCTCCCCTTGATTACCTGATAAACGAAATGCTGCCAAACCCGCACACCTTGCCAAACCCGCACACCATTTCAACTCATTCCTACTGTGCGCCCACGTGGGCAGAGACAAATTGCTGTTTACACTTCTAATGAAACTTACTTACATAAAGTCATACTGTTATCATCCAAACATCATATATTTAAATTAAAAGTAGAGAAGAAGTTCCAATGCACTGGCTTCTCCAGAAATCTCAATCAAAAGGAATGAAACCGTGCCAGTGTAAGGCATGGCAATGCTAGTTCCAACACCAGGAACCGTGGCCTAAAGGGGGAAATACTTCAGAATTATACACAAGTATATACTCCTTTGCTCCCTTCCTTTCTCCCTCCCTCCCTCTCTCCCTCTCTCCTTTCCTTCTTCTTTTTTAAAAAATCATTTTATTAGGGGCTCATACTACTCTTATCACAATCCATACACACATCAATTGTGTAAAGCGCATTTGTACATTCATTGCCCTCA
>NW_022103968.1:36398338-36439768 GCF_000313985.2 Echinops telfairi | reverse complement strand
ACACTGTCACTGGTGTTGTCCCCCGCAGGGCCATGGGTCAGTGAGGGGCATCATGTCTCGTAGTGGGGCTGGCCATGTGGTCCTCTCTGTGGACTGGCTTCTCTAATTGGGGTCATCGTCCTCAAGGCCTGGTGGGCCAGGATGTGCTCCAGTCTCTCCTCCTCCCCCTTCATCTGCTCCCATGTGCTCTGGTCAGATATATCCTTCTCCCGAAGCTGCAGATTCAGTGCCATCCTTTGAAATAAATTCTTCTCAGGGGAGGGGCAGGTCTCCTTTCCTTCTTTAATATTTTATTGCTAGTGATAACATTGTCCTGTGTAATTTATTGATGTTATTCTCCAATGTTCAGTTTCATGATTAATTGTTCAAAACACTGCTGTATAGATTTTGTTTTCTAAATTAAATTGGGGCTTTGGCTACTTGAAAATATAGACTCAAATACTGATCACTTCTCTAAGGTCGGTAGTCCAATTTGGGAATCAGTGGAATGTGACTGGAAAATATATGGGGGAAAAAGAAAAGGCCCCAAAGGCAACTCTCACTAATTTTCTGGCTGGAAATGCCACCCTCACTCCCAGGAATAACCCAGAACCTTCGACACAGGGAGTTATTACCAACACGGCAAATGCCACCATCATCCAACTCTGCTCCGTTATCAGAGTGTTTGTGATGGATGCATTTGCTACGTATGAATGCACTAGAACGTATCTGTCATTTTATATGTCATGTCTCCAATCCGCAAAGATAAAGGTTGGCTTGATAACGGTATTGATCATGAAAGACACTAAAAAAATAAGGAACGTGAAGTCAGAGCTGACTCAGCAATGAACCCTGTGGTAAGTCAAGGACTGGCTGCAATCAATTCAACAAACGTTAGCAAGTAAATTCTCTTCTTAATGTTACGACTTTCTTTCAGAAGCCTGCATTATTTTGATAAGGGATTCGTTTCATGATCAATGAAAAGGAAAATTGCAATTTGGAGCCCTGGCTTGAGTGGTCTGCTTGTAAACCCTTGATCACGGGCCATTTGGCTTTGATGGTGTTTATATAAAGGCTTTTCTTTCTCATATCGGGTTTGTCAAAGCTGCAATTCTTCTCCTTGAGGGTCTAGTTCCAGGTTACTTGTTTACCAAGTCTCTGTTGGTCTTTACCCCCAAATATAAATACATCTCCAGCTTTGATTTGGGGCCCAGGATTTCTAAACGCAAGTCAGACTGGAGAGTGGTGCTCTTTCCTGTAGACAGGCATTATCAGATCCCATCACACATAGTGATTATGTGAAAATAACCTCACTGGAAAACCAGTAAGAAGCCCAGCTTTGGGACCGGTGACAGGGAAAACAAATCATAAATATAGCTGGCTGTCAGCTCTTCTGGAAGAGCCTTCTTTTATTCTCCAAATATGGCAAAGGATCTGCTAAGAAATATTCCATTCTCCTGTAATTTTGGACTGCCTGAAGCACATATAATTGGAAGCAGACTTATCCAGTAGTGCAGTGCAGTCCTGTTGGTTGACTCGAAGTCACAAAAAATTGATTTGAGAAGGAGGGATTTCTCTGGACAAAAGAATAATCATGTTAGCAGTTAGCCTTTGAGAAATTTGCATTTTATGCACAAGGACACAGGAAGTTTATGAAATTTCACTTCTACAGTGGTCAATCTCCCAGCTAAGTCTGAGCCCCCATTGAAAAGAAAGGGAGATGATTCATTTATTGTCTCAGTTCAACCCTTCGCCTTCTAGTCTCCTGTCCCATGCAAGGCCCTACCACCTACTTATTATTGAGGGCCAGGTCTTGTGGTAAGGGCTTTGCGTGCAACCACCTAATAAGGCAAGAACGATATCCGGTCCATTTTATAGATAAGGAAAATGAGGCTCAAAAGGATCAACAGCTTGGCCAGGCTCACTCCGTTTATGAAAGTCAGGTCCCACACTTAGATCCAGTGTGTCTGACTCCTGGCGCTAGACTAACTTACCTCCCCAACTTTGGTTTGTTGACCACGGGGCTCAGGCCAGCATGTTTTTGGTGTGCCCACATGGAAGTTTTCCTTTCCCACTAACCTCCCCATCTCCTTCCGGGTGAAGAAAGCTTCCTCCGGGCTTGTGTTCTCGGCTCCATCCTGTGTCACTATGTGTGGCAAATGTCACCCCCTAACAGAGGGACAGAATCAGCAAACATTGTCAGGCTTGGTTCTTCATGTCTGACAAGGAGGGAGTCTAAATGTTCCTCGTGTTCCCATCTCGAGATGTAAATATGATCATAAAAGTAACAAGCTAAATCATTGATCCAAAGATGTCGTTATTCTGCTACAAACTAATGCATGGATTACACCTTGAAAATGTATGCTAAATGAAATAAGCAGGCACAAAGGGACAAAAATTATATGACCTGCTGTATGAAATATCTAAACTAGACAAACAAGTAAGCAGCCAGTTTATTAGTGGTTAAGCAGAGCACAGGGGTGTCTTGTTAACACGGTGTTGGCTGCTAACGGGAAGGGCGGAATGTCAAAGCCACTAGTTGCTCTGCATGAGAAAGACCTAGCAGCCTGCTCTGTAAGAATCACAGCTCGGAAAGCCTGATGTGCAGTAACCCACCACAACGAGCTCCCACAACCACATGTACTAATTAACGTGAGTGCAGCCATTTGCTATTCGGCCAAGCAGGGCTACTTGGCAACTACTGTCCCTCCTTCTAGAACTGCTGGCCTATTGCAAGTTATTTTTTGAAGCTTTTGTTCTTTAGCCATATTCTGGGGCAACTGGTACAGATATTCATCATTCCATAGTTCAATATCATCAAACAGTATGGCACGATTGGTACCACCATCAGTTCCAAAACCTTTTCTTCCTTCTTGAACTCTTTGATGTCAGCTCCCCTTTACCTCCCTTCCCCCACTGCACTCCCGCAGAACCCTCATTCTACTTGCTGTCTCGATAGGTTCATCAATCCTGGCTTTCATAGACTGAAAAAAAAGAACGTATAACAAAAACTCAAGAGGGCTACCCACAATGACAAATCACATCAGAGATAAGCCCTAATATGTAAAACAAACACGCACACACAAAAAACCCCACAGAAAATGTTGAAACCCAGAGCAGGCCCAATGTGTATCAGTGGGGAATCAAGTGACAAGGTTCTAACCTGAATGTTCAGGTTTGATCTCCAATGGTCATCTCGCCAATACTCTCTGGTAACCAATTTATTCCCATCCCTCCATTATGGCTAGAGGAAAGTCACCGGAGGCTTATTTCCTGTGTAGGCTTCACAACTGTATTTTGGGCTTCCACTATCATCCACAGCAAACCAAAATCTCACAGTTTAAGCTCTGATACTATTCCCTCTTTCAGCTTTCGATTATATGATTCACAACCCTTAGGTCACAGATGTTGGTGTGCGTCCTCCAGGCGGACTTAGTTGACAGCTCATTTAGATGGCTGCTTGTTTGGAAACAAGCTTTTAAGACCCCCAGATGTTATTCATCTGATGGCTTGGCACCATCTAATTCCTTCACCACACTTTGCTATGGCACCCATCTCTTCTGTGCTTCCTTCATGAAGGTGAGCATCGTGCAGGGCTGTGATGTAAGAACTAATTGTTCTTAAATTGAGCTAGGATTTAGTGTGAGCCCTAAATCCATTCCTAGAGCTATGTTTTTTAATTTGCCTTTAGCTCCCCTTAGACACCTCCCTGTTAATTTATGGTAGAGAGTTGCATCTGTCATATCCCTAGAGCATAAAGATCTTCCACTAATATTATCATTGATTGGGTCCTGGTACTAATTTTTTAAACACTGTTGAGAGCGGGATAGTGGACCAGTATAGGCTAACTTCATATCACAATATTAGAACTATTTGCTTGTACAGAATAACTCCTTACTATATACACAAACAATGGGAGTTGGTTGTCAGGAAAAATTTACAAGAATATTCACTGACAATGTCAATCACAGGTCTGCCGGAATACTATCTGTACATCTTAGTACAGCAAATAGGGCCCTGAGGTACTAAGTCGATGTCTGTCCACCCACCAACAGTTCCATCAATACTCTCCGTACAGTTGTCTTCTGCTTCTTCAACACCACAAATGTTCAGTCTTAAGTCTTCAGGTTATAGGTGTGCTTGAGGTAAAGTCTAGTTCACCTGGTGGAGTTTCCACATTGGATCCCTCTGGTTTGGCCTTGGAAGCGTGTTGTGAGCCTTGAAGATCCAGGATTCAATGGCCCAGTGTTCTATGCCTTAAAGCCTTTAAACTTCTTATCAACTGTGTAAAGAAAGCAAGCTTAGGAGTAATGGCAAGCTGTTATCAAATTGCCAGCCTTTGTCAATAAGATGGACAGGCCCCCTGAAACTCAAGGAGAACTATAAAAGCATTTTACCTATTCGAGACTGATAATGCATGGACCTCCATCTAGGAAGGAAAGAGAAGCCGTGGAGTGTACAGTCAGCTACTTACTGAAAGGCTAGTGGGTGGAACCCACTGCGGGAGAAAGTCCCAGCCATCCGCACCCACAAAGATTACAGCCCGGAAATCCTAGAGGACAGTTCGATTCAACAGGAGGTGAAAATCAACTTGATTCAGGGATTTCCAAAAACCTTCCAGTACCCAAAATGAAATTCCACCACTTAGATCAAGAATCTCCCAGAGGCATTCAGTGACCATTTTGACAGCAGGGAATATAACTTGAACTTTTTTAATAATGCAAGGTGACCAGTATGAAACTCAGCAATTATACTACACATAAGAGCCCTTACAGATTACTTGGTTTTTAAAACATTCAGGCTTCTTGTGTTTTTATATGTTCACACACTAATTTTTTAAAAACTTTTTAATTGTGAATTAGAGGGTGCTTCTTGCATTTTTAAACTCGGCTTTTCTTGTCACCCTTTATTGGATACTTAGCAATTTGTCTTCACTGTTGCCGTTGTGACTATCCCCACCACAGGCCAAACACAAACATTGCTGTGCACACACCTGCCCTAAAACCCACCCCGCTATCTACAAGTCTGTTCTGATTCACACAGCCCCATAGCATTTCTGAGGCTGTACATCCTTATGGAGGTAGGCGGATTCTTCTTTCTCTGGTCACCAGCCCTTTCAACACACATAGATTCTTCCTAACCCTTCAGCAGGTTAGGACACAAGAAGTAACTTGATTAGAACTGTGTGCTAAGTAAGAGTGAGTAGACTCTGGGTAAGGAAACATAAGGAAAATTCCTCTTTATAGTGGAAAAGCATTTTTTAATCGTTTGATCGGCATATGCCTCACATGGCATACAATGCAATCGTCCAGTCATATTAAGAAGAGCTGTACAAAAAAAAATAAGAGCTGTACAGTCATCACCACAATTAATTTCAGCCCCATTTCCCCCCAACCTTCCCTGCCATGCCCCTAGGTAATTATTCATTTAAGAAAATCATTGTGCTGGGAGTTCTGACAGCTCTTATCACAATCCATACACACATCCATTGTGTCATGCACATTTGTAGCCCTGAGGTAATTATTAATCCGGCTACTATCTCTATAGAGTTACCTCGTCTGGATTTCATATATAGAAAATCATACAAACAGGGAGCAAAGAAATAGACAAAGCAGAGGGGAAAACATCTATCAAAAATAAAACAGAAAATGTTGAAAACTGAAACAATTTTAAAATGGGTCAAAAGAAAAATCAAGTGATAAATTATTACATTTTTAAGTCCCAGTCGTCTATAGCACACAGCCTGAGTCCCCAAGGGCTGGATAGAAACTTGGTCAAAAGTGTCCAATTAGGATCATAGTATTGGGCATATTCTCCCCTTGCTTTCTATAATGGATAAGCTTTTATTCAAGTTCTTTATTCTCCATTACCCAGAATCAGCCGATTCTGATTCCTAGTGACCCTACAGGACAAAGTAGAACTAATTGCCTCTGTGTGTTTCAAGAGGCTGTAAATGTTTGCAAGAGAGGAGAGTCTCATCTTTCTCCTGCAGAGCAGCTTCGGGAGTTGGACTCCTGACTTAGCAGCCTAAGAATGCATACGGCTTGCAGTTAGCAGCCCAGTGCATCCTCCACGATGCATAATCCCCTAGGACTTCTACATCACTAGAATTATGCCTGCTCAGAAATCATCGTCGTTCAGTTACAAGCACTTTTAAAAAAAAAAAAAAGAAGAAGGACTTGACTTCTGTCTAGTGGGTTAATCATCAAAATTGGATTTCCCATGAAGAGATAAAAACTCATTAACTTAGCCAAATAAAATCACTGACCTTCACTTCTTGGCCATTACTGCCAATGATAGAACAAACAACAAGAAACAAAGAGCCACAAATGCTATGCTCTTGACCCTGACACGAGTTGATTAGAGACACCAAGGGCATTTGTGCACCCAGCCACAGAGTATGGACCTTTCATCTAAGCACCAAGCCACTTTGCTTTTCTCACAATCCATACATCCATCCATTGTGTCGAGCACATTTGTACGTATGTTGCCATCATCCTTTTTCAAAGCATTTTCTTTCTACTTGAGCCCTTGGTATTATTATTTTCATATCTTACAGCATCTGCTGTCTCCCTTTACCCATATTTCTGTTGTTTGTCACCCTGAGGGGGCTGGTGTTAGTATGTTGATCATTGCGACTGGCTCTCCCTTTCTCCCCCCACCTTCCCTCTACCCTCATGGTATCGCTACTCCCATTATTGTTCCTGAGGGGTTTATCTGTCCTGGATTCTGAATGTCTAGAGCTCTTATCTGCACCAGTGTCCATGCTCTGGTCTAGTCAGATTTGTAAGGTAGAAGTGGGGTCATCAGAGTGGGAGGAAGGAACTAGAGGACTATTGTATGTTCGCTGGTGCTATACTGCACCCTGGCTGGCTCATCCTTTTCTTGTGACCCTTCTGTGAGGGGATGTCCAATTGTCTACAGATGATTTTGGGTCTCCACTGCCCCACTTCATTTGCACCGTTATGATTGTTTGTTTGGGTCTTCTGCCCATCACTTTCTTGTAGTGTATTATCTTCCTCTTCACCCAAGTTAACACCCATCTACACTCTAACTTATTGCTCCCCCTCCCCTCCCTCCTCTTCCCACTGCTGGCTGTTTCTTTGGGCATAAAAACCTTTATTGTTTTTCTTTTATAACAGTGGTCTCAAACAATATGTGTCCTTTTGTGATTAATTACCTTCACTCAGCAAAATGTCCTCCAAATCCATCCAGGTCATGAGGTGTTTCACAATTTCATCACTAGTCTTCAGCGATACATACTATTCCATTGTGTGTGTGTACCAAGTGTATTTATCTCTTCTTCCACTGGTGAGCATTTAGGTTTTTTCCATTCTCCTACTATTGTGAATAGTTGTGTTAGTCGGGGTAGACTACAGAAACAAATTCATAAATATGCATATGTGTATAAGAGAGAATTTTATATAAAGGGTAATTGTACATTATGAAAACATCCCAGCCCAGTCCAGATCAAGTCCATAGTTCAATATTAGCCCATATGTCCGATACCAACCTATAAGTCCTCTTCAGACTCACGAAATACATGCAATGATGCCGAATGCAGAAAGATCACAAGCCAGTGGGTTAGAAGTCTTCTGGATCCAGTGGCGTTGTAAGCATCTCAGTGCTGCGTGGCTTCTCCAGCTCCAGAGGTCTGGTCGCATCAGGGCAGGTCCATGTGGCTTCTCCAGCTCAGGGTTCTTGCATAGTCCATGTGTCTTGTCGGCTGCAATGTCTCCCAGAGAGTGAGAGAGAGAACGTCTCTCCCGCCTTCCAAGGAGGAAATCCAGGAATTTCCAGAATCCTTAGGGGAAGGCCATGTCCACACAGAGGGCTCATTACTTATATCCTGCTTGACAGACTCACCCTTACATTCTTTTTTTTTTTTAAACATTTTATTAGGGGCTCGTACAACTGTTATCACAATCCATACACACATCAATTGTGTAAAGCGCATTTGTACATCATTCTCAAAACATTTTCTCTCCACTTAAACCCCCGACATTAGGTCCTCATTTTTCCCCTCCCTCCCCGCTCCCCCCTCCCTCATGAGCCCTTGATAGTTTATAAATTGGTATTTTGTCATATCTTGCCCTGTCCGACTGCCACAATAGTGCTACCATGAACATAGGTGTGCAGAAAGGCTTTGTTCCTTATAGGGAGTAGAGAGGTTGCTGAATCAGATGGTATTTTGCTCCATGGCGTTTTAATGGCTGACTTTTCAGAAGTAAATAAGCAGATCTCTCTTTCGAGGCACTTCCAGTGAACTCAAACCTCCAACGTTTCTGGCAGCAGCTAAGCACATGAACCATTAACACTATGGAGAGAACCAATGCTTAACCTGGGCATTTATGCCTGTCCACCTGGGCTAGCACAGTGAACCTCCACTGGATGGCCTACTTCCCTCATCTCTCCTGGGGCTCCCTGCCAAACTGTCCAGCCTTCTGCTCTCGTTGCATTGCTTCCACTTAATGTTAACTTTGTCTCTGTGTTACTTCCAGGGAAAAGACTACTTTCTTCAACCTCCAGCATTCAGTTGCAACTTAACCTTGCTGCAGCCCCGCAGCCCTGTTGCCAAGCACATTTATCTCTGTTTTCCCACCATACCGTGGTCCTTGCCCCTTCTGCCACTTCTTGCTTTGTCTCATGCTCTTGGACCCTTCTGGGACATCCTCGCCTTTCTTCTCTGTTCCAGTGGCACTCATCCTGAGTAGACAGAGGGCTGAAATGTTCAATGAGCAACCGCTATGCAACCGTTGACCTCACTCTGTCCAGAGGAAAGACGAGTGATGAAAGTCAAAAGACACATAGAAACAATCTATTAAACTAATGGGTCAGACAAACATCGATGTCCACATCCCTAAGACCACAAGAACTAGATGGTGCCCAGCTACCACTACCAGCTTCTCTGAAAAGGATCCCATTCCAAGGTCTTTGATAGAGTGGGAGGAAACTGTGGAACCAAACCAAACCATCAAAGAGACCAGGATTACTGCATGTAGAAAGAGATAGGTGGGACCCTAGAGACTGGGTGGTCCCTTGTCACCTTGCAGGTCTGGCACTGAGCTCAGCCCTATGGTAGAACACTCAACCACTTAAGATCAAAAGTGTCGCATTTACCCAACAGCAAAGTGCAGAGGGCTGGGAAAGGAGGAGGAAGTGGGATCCATGATGGTGCCCTGAGGGTTGTAATGAGTGTGTTGCCAAAAAATGTGTAGGAATTGTTGGGTGCACAACTGATGATCTGCTCTCAACATGGTCACCTACTTCACAATAAGAAGGGTTGTTTTAATTACTCTCATCTTTCCCAGCTCCACTCGTGAAGCCAATCTCAGCACTCTCTAAGAGCTGTTCCTTTCATTCATCTCTTTACGATTCTGAAAGCTTTAAGGGGCCCCTTTTTGTTCCAACTGTCCCTGCATAGGCTCTGGAGTAGAGCAAAGATCTTAAGTGAAACGTCTTTGATGGCTCCTGCCCAATTGTATTCCCTTTAAGCACTAACATAGGAGTACATGCCCTTATAAAGGACGAAGACCTGACAAATGGTGTGGTGTGTGTTTGGATAAATGGCAATCCTTCCCTTAGACTCCTGTGCTGCCCCTGGAGCTTCAGAAAGAGGGTGCGTGTGGGCTATCGTTATTGCAGGGTGCCACGAAGTCCATTCCGAGTCACAGTGACCCCATGTGACAGCCCCTTCCTCGTCCTGGCTACACAGCCTTCACAGAGGCAGATTGCCAGGTCTGTCTGTCTTCCTCAGAGCTGTAGGCTGGGTTTGAACCACCAACTTTCCAGTTAGCATCTGAGCTCTACCTGTGGGGCCACCAAGGCTCTTTGGATGTAGGCTGGGTTCCCAAATTCCTAGCAAAAAAAGGGCAAACTAGCCTCTTTCCCACCCCCACTCCACCCCAGTCTTGCCAGAGAGTACTTAAAATGCCTTTCAGCATGTTCATCTTTTCATTGGAAAGGAAGTCAGTCTTGACATTATGTTTCTCCCATTTTATTAAGGATGGAAGTCATCCCAGGAAGGGGAACCATTGTTTCCAAAGGACGACAGGAGGGAGTGGAGGTGGAGTGGAGGATTTCTCATCCCTCTTCTTGGGCCAGCTTCACCCTTTGAAGAGAACAAGCCCAGCTTTCATAGTAAATTATTTCAGGCTGTATCTGCCAGCACGCTGCAATCCTGGGCTGAGGCAATACCCGGAAGGATTTAGTGATAGTTCAAGGTCAGACAAAGAGTCCAGACAGCACTGGCGGGAAGTAGTGGCATTCAGATAGCTGAAAGATAAGAGGATGAGAGACAGGCTGTGTGTGTGTGTGTGTGTGTGTGTGTGTGTGTGTGTGTGTGTGTTTAAATGGACTTTCAGAAGAAGCTGAACATGTGATTTTCCCTTTCTCTGTCTCTTTTACTTGGTTTCTCTCCCTCTTCCTCTTTCTCTCTCTGTATCTGTGTGTGTGTGTGTGTGTGTGTGTGTGTCTCCTCACTCTTCCTCTGTGTCACATTTTCTCTCTTTTTGTGACTTTTGTCCTTGCCCATCTTCTTCTCCTTCTCTTGGTCTCTCTCTCTCTCTCTCTCTTAGTGTGTGAATAGGTGTGTGCATGTGTGTGTATGTCTCCTCTCTCCTCCCTCTCTCTGTCTCTGTCTCTCTCTCACACACACACAAACACACATACACTCACACTCAGCACACTCCTATATGGAAGCAAAGTCCTTGCTTCCCCTCCCCAACTGCAGTACTCTTGACTCCCCAAGGCCAGTCTAGAAATAAACAGTAAGTTCCAGAACCTGCCGGTGGCCCATCAGTAACGCTTGCATTGTCATAGCTGTAAGTGTACAAATCCTCACAATTAGCCTCACTTGAGGGTTTGCAAAATCCTTTGTAATCTGGTTTGCAAGCCATAATTCATCTCCATCTGATTCCTACATCACACGCAAAAAGGCCACAGCCCTCCTCTCACCAAGTCCCATAAACAGAATTATGGACACTGCACACCCACATCTTCAAAGGACTGATCTTTAAGTACTATAAGTGTCAGGTCACACTACTCAAAAATACTGCCTATGGAGTCAGCTGCTTTCATCTTACAGCATATCTAACTTCCCTAATAATCTGATGTACGGTCTATGAAACATTTGCTCAGTGCTTCCCATGCATGATCTCATTGAAATCCCACAATCGTCCTGAGGGGTCTAGATGACTGAGCTTATTGTAGAGAGGAGCAAAAGGAAGCGTGCTCTTATGTTGCTTGTATAGACTGTGGAGTGCTGAGTTTTGAACCCAAGTTTGTATGATTATGCTGCACATGTTTTTAACCACTGCCCTGATGTCTCTTTGGCATCTAAGATTCTAGAGCATCTACTGGTAGGTCGAGTCAGACAACTGGAACACCAGGAAGACTAACCAATTAAGTTTACAATGGTGTCTTTTTCTTTCCACTTCAATCAAGATTTATTTTACTACCCTCTAAACTAGGCACCATCAACAGATCGATCAATACGACAGCCATGTCTTACAATATCCAGGCCAGTTAGGGAAGACAGTCCACAAATGAATACATACTATTAGATGCACATGCCATCGCTCCGAGGGGTTTCAAATCCACACGGAGCAAGCATGCAAGTCAATTTCCTTTTCTCCAAACTGCCCTTAACTGTACGCTCCATCCTCTTCATTTCTCTTTAAGAGATCTCAGACACATGTCACCCCCTGACACTTTCAAGTCTTAAATTTTAATCTAGATCAAGAAGGAAAAGAAGGAAAGCTTAGTTCCGGTTGATTTAAATGTCCATCTCATCTCTGGCTCCTTTGTCTCAGAAGCCGACATGGGTTTCAGGTCACTGGTTATTCCCCTGGGGACCTGCCTCCTTGTCTGAGCTGCAGTTCCCTCTGTGTTAGGAGCAGTGATAGACAGAGAGGTGGTTTGAGAACCTTCTCTGCACGTCTCAAGTCTATGGGTGGGCCACCCATAGCCCACCCATAGCCCACCTCACAGGCTCTCTTAGTGATAAAGACCCTTCCACAGGGCGACTATCTTGAATAGAGACCAGGAAGTCAGGCCCAAGCAAGTGCCTTCCTGTATATGCGTTTGTCCCCAGAGAAATTCAAGCATCTTGTCAGAACAGGCCTTAGGACATCCTGCCTCCCTGCCTCCCCTTCGGGATGTGAACCGCCACAGGACAAACAGCAAGAGTGCTGCCAAGCAGCTATCCAGCCCAGAAATATGCTTTCAGTGATCTCTCAGCACACTCTCAACTCTCCCTCAGCCCATTCAAGGAAGGAGATAGCAACCCTCCCCTCCCCAGAGAGAGAAGACGTTCACTGGGAACTGCATCTCCCACACTTGAGGACTCTGGAGAGCTTCACCCCTTCTCCAAGCCAACCTTCTCTTCTAGGCTGAGCTGGGGCAGAAGAGATAGGATTGGGTCCCATTCTGCATTAGTCTTGGGGAGCTCTCTTCAGAAACATTTCTTCCATCACCCTTGGACCTTGCCGCCCATTGTAAGACAACAGAAAATAGATGCTAGGGAGAAATTTACAACTGTGAGCTACATGATGATGGGAAAAGAACAAGGTTCTCCAGGAAAAAAATATCCATAAATGGAATTCTTGGGTTCATATCCCAATTCTGCCCTTACCTAACTTGTGTGACTTAGGCAGGTTACTTAGCTTCTCTGTGCCTCACCTTCCTTAATTGTAAGACGGTGCTGACAATACCGTTTCCCCGAAAGTAAGACATCCCCCGAAAATAAGACCTACTTACAGTTTTGCCTTTCGCTGAAATATAAGGCACCCCCAGAAAATAAGACCTCCCGAAAATAAGGTCCCTCAAAGCTACCGTAACTCTGTACTCTGGACCGTAGTGGTGGGTGCCGCTGCGCAGCTCACTGTTGGCCGCAGCGCAGCCAGAGCAGACAGGAAGTGTGAGGTCTCTTTTAATAAAACAATACATGTGTACCATATTCTTCTTTATGGAAAAATAAGACATCCCCTGAAAATAAGACCTAGCGCATCTTTGAGAGCAAAAATTAATAGACACTGTCTTATTTTGGGGGAAACAGGGTAGTACCCATCTCATAGAAAAAGTCAACATGGTGCCGACCCATTTTTAAAAAGCTCAATAAATATAAATTCCAGGAGGACATGGATTGGTGGACCCAGGCATTTCAATAGCCATGAACATTAGTAAAATAATTGTGTTAGTCTGGGGAGACTAGAGAAACAAACTCATAAACATGCTCAGAGCAATTCGTTTTAAATTTCTGACTGAATGATTCCCTCACTGCTGGTGAGAGAAGTTCTGGTGGCAAATGAAAACTGTTCACTAGCAGTCCCCAGATGCGCCACCTGGACCACTGGCACACAGTCTGCCCTGGAAGGATCTCAGCTCAGAAGTCTTCTAGGAAGAAGAAAGCTGCTTTTCTGCAAAGGCAGTGCAAAGACCAAAGTTCTCTACCCTGCTCACTCCCCCTGGAACAGGACCCCTGCTCCCCACTCAAGGTAAACCTATAAAACTCTACAGAAGGCACCTTTGATCCTCTGCCCCCCAAGAGCTCCTCTCTAAGTACTCGGGTGCCTGAGGAACCACTGGCTCACCCACTTTTTTGGAAAGCAGCTAGAGCAAGGACCAGGCTAAGGAAGAGTGTGGCAGCAAAGTGGGCCGGGAAAGAAGTGGTTGGTTTTGTCCTGTCAACAAACTTGCTTCGTTGAGACTTCTCCACCATACTGCCTCCCACCCCACCCCCAAAGCAGTGGCGGGGACACAAAAAACCAAAAAACCCTCACTGTCATGAATCGATGCCTATTCATAGTGACCATAGAGAGCAGGGCAGAACTCCCACTATGGATTTCTGAGACCGCAACTCTGCCTCATCTTTCTCCCCGAGAAGCTGGTGGTTTCCAACCACTGACCTTGTGGTTCACAGTCCAATACATAACCACTATGCCACCAGAGCACAAGAAAGAAGTAGTAAATAAAGGTGGTTGAAAGGAGGATCTTTAAGTCCTCAAGGAACCAAAAGGCTGAGACGCGAAAAAGAGGACTTGAAGGCTCCCAGCATCATGGGCCCAGAGCAAACGTGTAAATAGCCAGTCTCATTCTTTCCGTCCTGGCTCCGTCTGTCCCTGCCAGGGACATCATTTTCATGCAGTAGACACTCTAGCCCACATGCCCAAGGGCAAAGGCCTGCCTGCCCTTCATCCCTAGAATAACAATCTCCAACACTGGGAATAGATGTAGTTCTTTGTCAGGAAGCTACACCCAAAGCAGAAGCAGGAAATGGGCTCAAGATGTCTCTGAAACTAATTCCAGGAACCAGAGTGCAGGGAGCATGATCTAGAAGGGGCGGGGACTAAAGTTAGTCCAGGGAGACTAAAGAAACAAATCCAAAGACGCTCATGTATGTAAGAGTGTTTTATATTAAAGAGTAGTTACATTAAGAAAGCATCTTAGCCCAGTCCAGATCAAGTCCATAATAAGTCTGATGTTAACCCATATGTCTGATGCTAGTCCATAAATTCCTCTCCGACTCACGCAGCACATGCAATGATGCTGAATGCAGGAAGATCACAGGCCAGTCGGTGGAACATCCGTAGATCCAATGACAGTGGCTGTATCTCCAGGGCTCTGGTTGCCATCAGCATGGCTCTATCTGGCTTGTCAATGGATGGCGAAACAGACAGAGAGTGTGTCCCGCCTCCACGGAGGAAGACAGGCTGTGATCTGATTCACAAGCTAGCCTCCACCCCTTCATTCTATTGATCAAGTTGACATGAAAGTATGAAACTACCGCAGGGAGACATGCATAGACTCCGGATGGATACTTTCCTTTGACCTCAATGACTTTTTTTCCCAATCATTTTATTGGGGGCTCTTACAGCTCTTAACACAATCCATACATCCATCCATTGTGTTGAGCACATTTGTACATATGTTGCCATCATCATTTTCAAAATATTTTCTTTCTACTTGAGTTCTCGGTATCAGCTCCTCATTTCCACCCCACCCCCCCTCATGAACCCTTGATAAATTATAAATTATTATTATTTTCATATCTTATATCACCCATTGTCTCCCTTCATCTACTTTTCTGTTGTTCATCCCCCGTGGGGGGCAATATATGTCCATCATTGTGATCCGTTCCCCCTTTCTACCGGCACCTTCTCCCTACCCTCCTGGTATCACTACTCTCATTATTGGTCCTGAGGGTTTATCTGTCCTGGATTTTGTGTGTCAAGATCTCTTATCTGTACCAATGTACATACTCTGATCTAACCAGGTTTGGAAGGTAAAATTGGGGTCATGATAGTGGGGTGGGGGGTGAGGGGGTGAGCATTAAAGAACAAAGGAAAGTTATATTCTATCTGTGTTATACTGCACCCTGACTGGCTCATCTCTTCCTTGTGATTCTTCTGTGAGGGGATGTCCAATTGTCTACTGATGGACTTTGAGTCTCCACTCTGCCCTCCTCCTCATTCACATCAATATGATTTTTCGTTTTGGGTCTTTGATGCCTGATAGCTGACCCCATTGACACCTCATGGTCACACAGGCTGGTATGCTTCTACATGGGCTTTGTTGTTTCTCAGCTAGATGGCTGCTTGTTTACCAGACATTATACTTTTTGATAGCCAGGCACCATCAGCTTTCTTCACCACAGTTGCTTATGCACTCGTTTTGTCTCAGTGATCGTGTCAAGAAGGTGAGCATCACAGAATGCCAGGTTATTAGAACAAAGTGTTCTTCTATTGAGGGAGTACTCGAGTGGAGGAGGCCCAATGTCCATCTGCTACCTTAATACTTAACCTATAAATATATATACATAGATCTATGTCCCCATGATTATATATAAATATATTTACATATGTGCATGCCTGTATTTATACCTCTATAAATGTCCTTTGCCTCCGAGTTCTTTCCTCTATTTCCTTTTATTTTACTCTGGCCCTATTATCATGTTCAACTTTCATTTGGCTTTCAGTAATTCCTCTCGGCTGCATTGCCCTTGATCAAGTCCCACCAGGCATCCTACACCCTCCTCACCAACGACTTTAGATCACTCGTTCCCATGTCCCGGGGTTTGTTGGCTCCCCCGCTCCTTTCCCCTACTTCCCCCTCTCCTGTGTCTCCCCCGGAACTGTTGGTCCCCTCCAGATTGTTTATCACACCTATCTTATCTAGACAGACATGCAAAAACAATAATAAACACAAAAACAAAACAACAAAAAAGAAAAGCCGATAAATAGTTCCAGGTCTGTTTGTTGAACGTTATGACTGTTTTCTGGTCGAGTCTGATGGGGTGCCAAGGCCTGGCCCCAAAGTCTATTTTTGGGATTCCTCGGGGACTTCATTGCTCTGCTCCCCTTGCTGCTCTGTTCACGCCTTTAGTGTTTCACCCCAGTGTGATGGGGTCAGATCAGGCGCAATTCCCGCACTGTGTCTCCAGTGTTGTTGCTCCCAGTGCTATGGGTCAGTGAGGGACATCATGTCTCCTGGTGGGGCAGGCCCTATTGTCCTCTCTGTGCATTGGCTGCTCTAAGCAGGCATCTCATCCTCATCCTCAGGGCTTGGTGGGCCGGGATGTGCTCCACTCTCTTTCTCTCTCCTTCCCTCTTAGTTTGCTCCTGTGTGTTCTGATCAGACATACCCCTCTCCCTGAGCTGTAGCTTCAATGCTGTCCTCTGTAGTGCATTCTTCTTGAGGGGTCCACGTAGTTGGGATTGGGGCCAACTCCACAGACCTCTCTATTGGGTCACTGCTTCATGTCAGTATGTTGCATTCACGTCTTGGTGCACCGGGTTGAGGTCTGGTCCCTCTCTCCCTCTCCTTTATGACTGTCTCCCCACTGGTCCTGGGGGAATTCCGGGAGCTGCCCCTCCTAGCCTGGTCTATTTGGGGGACTCTTCAGGGGCTTTGTGGCTTGGCTTTGCTCCTGTTGCTGATCTGCCGTGTGTCCCCAGGATTGTCCTCTGTTGAGGTATGAGCCAGTGAGGGGACATCATGTCTCAAGCAATCGTTGGCCCTACAGTCCTCTCTGGGCCTCAGCAGCTCCATGCAGGGACGTCCTTCAGGCTGGTGTGCTGATATAGGGTCTAGACCGCCCCTTTCTCTTTTTCCTGCTTGGTTTATTTCCATGTGGGTGTGGCGTGCCAGCCCCTCTCCCAACCTGTAGGTATAGGATTGTTCTCTGTAGCACATGCTTCTTGGGATGGGGGTCAGTTTGCCTCTGATTAGAGTCAGCCCTGTAGCCCAATATTTTCATCCAGTTCTTCACGTGGTTACGTTGCCTTCAGGGTTTGATGCGCCATGGTGGGGTCTGCACGCACACTCCCAAATCTGTGGAGACATAACCAATACTCTCCCTCTGGGTGGGTTAGTGCCCTGTTCCCCCTGTGTCATCCTCTCCTTTCCCCCGCCTTTTCTCCCTCTCCCTTCCACCTTTCCCCTTCTCAAAGACTTTTTCAGCTAAGGGGAGGGATATGGTTGGAGGGAAGTCAGGGCCCTCTAAGATGCTGGGCCTGAGGAGAAGGGGCCTGAGGGCGGTCAAACAAAACACTGCTGTCCAGGTGAGTCAAACCAATAGCAACCCTGAAGACAGGGTAAAATTCTCCCAAGAGCTTCTAAGGCTTGGAACCTTTCCAGAAGTAGATGCCACATCTTTCTCTTCCAGATCAACTCGTGATACTCTGTGCTTATCTCTGAAGTACCAGAAAGTGGAACTGGGACAAGTGGATAGAAGTTAGGAGGAACAATAGTACTTAGAGAATCTGCGCACAGACACATTTACAAAGCCAGCTCTACACTCATCTATAATTCCAATTATCTGTACAATAATTTCTGTGGTTGTATGGATTGCCACTTCTATGTATACAAAATATATAATCTGCCTCTTAAATGTATACAAAAATATAAGCTGCCTCTTAAATCTTGACAGAATTCTTTATTTCTGTCTGTGGTTCCCATGTCCCAGGCTAAAACCATGGCGTCGTCTTTGACTCTGTCCTTTCCATCTTTCCCAATACTTACTCTCTCTCTCTCAATTTTTAAAAAATATACTAAAGTAAAATTAAACCTGTTTGCAAGGAAATGCTAAACCATGAAACTCTTAGCCAAAAATACATGATCCACTTCTCTATCATATCTTTAATCACAGGCATCCTGGGGCTTAATACAGCGACAGCAGGCCCTTAAGAGAATCACAACTCAGCTGGAGTGTTAATTGACAGATGTTACTTCCAACATGAAGCTCTAAGATCTGAAAACAGTATTTATGACAGTGATAGTCTACATGAGAATAATTTATATGTGCCCAGAGAATGTCTGTTGTTTGGTGCCCTGGGATTGTTTTGGGTGTTTTTTGTGTGTTTTTTTGTTTGGGGGGGGGGGTGTTTGTTTGTTTGTTAAGTTGTCTGCTAAGGTTCTGGTAGGAAGAAGACGAAGATTCTAGCTAGATGCTAGGGCTCTGGTTTTACGTGATCTAAAAACTTAGAGTAACAGATGCCACAAGAGTGTGTCATAAATCAAGAGATAGATACATGAACAAGCAGTTTATTCACTGTTCACTATAAAAAGATTATTTCGTTAGGCTGCATCACACAGCAGAGTACATCAAACGATTCTCAAACCCCTGTGTGTGGATAGTTCCAGCTGTTTTTAATCACTTTCGATGTGGGCAGCCTTATAAATGAGTGGGTTAAACGACGGCTGGAGGAGTAGGATCAGTGTGTGACTCACCAGTGCCACTGACTCAGGGAACCTTACCTGTCATGAGCTGTTAATGCCTAGATCCATTGACACTGCAGGAGTGGGGCAAATACGTGACAAGAAGCTGCACGTAAATAAAACTGAAAAAAAACTAGGTCATGTTCCTAAAAAAAAAAAAATGAAGAAGCTGCCCTGGCAAACAACCAGGAGCCTCTAGTGCCCAACCGAGTAGCCTCTGGATCTTTGTTTTCAAGCAAGCTAAAAACAAATAGTGATATAATGGATGTGGACCTGATCCCAAGGGAGGAGGCCACCTCTTTAGACACTGCTTTGATACACTCTTCCTGTAGATAAATAAAAGTGTGACAAACTGCAGGGGGATCTGCAAAGGGGGCTGTCCCTGTGGTGGTGGTACCAGCAGGGAGCCTTCCATCATTCTGTTGTCATTTAGATTATCAAGGAAAAGTGGTTTGATTTTACTTCCATTTTATCATGTTAATTATTTTCTCATATGGTCATACCAATCTCACTCTCCCCAGCAAGGCAGGAGACCCACTGTCAACAAGCTCTCAGCACTTGCAGTTTTCAGTTGTTTTAATGTTTGCCATTCAGGTGGATGTAAAGCACTATCTCATTGGAGTTTTAATGTGCATTTCCCTGAGTAGTCATGAAGTGAAGAACTGTTTTCATATGTTTATTGGCCACTCAGGAATAGTATAACGTGAAATATCCATCCAGTCTTTGTGTCTGTTTTTCTATAGATTTTTATATATATATAAATATATATATCAGAGTTCTGCAGAGGGTTTCCAAAAGTTCATGTAAAACGGAATTCAAAGATAGTGCAGTGTTCCCAGTAACATTTGTAAGTGCCCTCATATGTCTGGAAACCAGTCCTTTGTCAGCTATAGCTTCTCCAGGTTTGTAGCTGACCTTTCCTCTTCTTCTTAAGTTGTCTTTTTGGGTTTAGAAAGTTCAAAATTTTAATGTGGTTAGCGTCATCAGCTGTTTCTTTTGGTTTGTTTGGTTTGTTTTTTTCCTTTGCAACTCCTGTATTTCCTCCAAAAAATTCTAAAAGTTTTTCGTTTAACATGGAATTAGTCCCTGAAACTGTTTTTTTCCTGTAATACATGTGGCGGGGGCCTATGTTCAGTTCTTGTCCATGTGAATAACTATTCCAGCACCAGTTCTTGTGACACCTTTTCTTTTCTCACCATTTCCAGCTCTATTATAGATCAAGGCTTATATGTGTGGGCTGGCCTCTGGGCTCTCTACTTATTTCACTGGAAAATCATTCATTCCTTAGCTTGTACCACGTTGCTTTCTATAATTTTATAAGAAGTCTTGGTAGTTGCTAGAGCAGGTCCCTCCATCTCCCTTTGTTGTTGTTTTGGTTTTCCTTCAAGAGAGTCTTGCTTGGCTCTCAACCCTTTCTGTTTCCACACACATTTTAGAAACAATTTGTTGAGTTCCAGAAAAAAGAAAAACCGTGTTGGGAACCTTGATTTTGATTGACATTACATAAAGTCTGTGGAGAAATAGTTTCAGGATGTTGAGTCTTCTTAATTATGAAATCAACTCAACAACAGCTAACAATTTGGAATCATTTTTCTTTTTTGAAATCATTTTATTGGGGGCTCTTACAGCTCTTATATCAACCCATACATCAGTTGTATCCAACATATTTATACATATGTTGCCATCATCCTTTTCAAAATATTTCCTTTCTACTTGAGCCCTTGGTATCAGCTCATTTTTTTCTTCCCTCCTCTACCCTCCCTCTCTCAAGAACCCTTAATAATTTATAAATTATTATTATCTTTATATCTTACACCAGCCACTATCTCCCCTCCCTTCACCTATGTTTCTGTTGTTCGTCCCCCTGGGGGGCAGGCGTTATACATTAATCACTGTGATCAGTTCTCCTTTCTCACCCCATCTTCCCCCTACCCTCGTGGTATCCCTACTCCCATTATTTTTCCTGAGCAGTTTATCTGTCCTGGATTCTATGTGTCAAGAGCTTTTGACTTCAGCAATCTTGTTGGGAAGGTGAGCATCATGGAATGCAAGTTAAATAGAACAAAGTGTTCTTGCATTGAGGGAGTACTTGAGTGGAGGCTCAATGTCCATCTGCTACCTTAATACTTAACCTATAAATATATGCACATAGATCTATGTACCCATGGCTATATATAAATATATTTACATATGTGCGTGCCTATATTTATATCTCTTTAAATGTCCTTTGCCTCCTAGTTCTTTCCTCTATTTCCTTTTACTTTACTCTTATCCCGTTATCATGTTCAACCTTCATTTGGCTTTCAATAATTCCTCTTGGCTACATTGCCCTTGATCAAGCACCCCCCAGACATTCTATGCCCTCCTGGCCATCAATTTTAGATCACTTGTTGCTTCTTTGTCCCTGTGTTTGTTGGCTCCCACCTTTGGAATCATTTTTCAATGGTAAGTCCCTTTAAATGCCTTTCAGTATGTCTTTTATCATTTTTCCATAAAGATTTTGTGGTTATATTTAGTCCAAAGAATTGTATACTGTTAGGTCTATTTTTTTAATATTTTAGTTACATTTTCTGCTGATGCCTTAAATAATAGATAGACAGTTCACTTTTGGATGCTAACCTTTGTGTTAGTTATCTATTTCTAAGTAACAAAGTATCCCAAACTTTGTGGCTACAGTTTCTCAGAGTGCGAAAGGAGCAGCTTAGCCGGGAGGAGTTGCCTTAGTATCTTGCACAGAGTTATAAATGGGGTGCCAGTGAAGAAATCTAAAAGCACTCCATGACTTGTCAAGAGGCCTCCGTTCCTCACTATGTGGTTCTTCCAATAGGACTGTTCATAAGGCAGGTGACTTCCTGCAGGACAAGTGACTCCAAGACAGAAATAACAACCAAGATGAAAGACATGTGTCATTTATAACCCAATCTTCGAAGTGATGTACCATAGTTTCTGCCATATTCTATTGGTCACACAAACCAACTTGTAGGAAATGAGTTTTGGAAGGTGGGAGTCATCTTGTAGGGTAACGACCACACTTTTATGTCTAACAACTTTGACAAGCTCTCAGGTATATGCCAATAATTTGATGGTTGTTGGTAGGTGCCGTTGAGTTAGTTCTGACTCATAGCTTACCTGTGTGCGAGAGAACAAAACACTGCCCCAGCCTGCACTGTCCTCACAATGGCTCTTATGTTTGAGCCCATTGTTGCAGCCGCGTGTCATCCATCTTGTCAAAGGCCTTCCTCTTTTTCTCTGCCCCGTTACTTTCTCAGCATGCCACCCTTCTGCAGGGACTGATTTGTACTGATAACATGTCCAACGTATGTGAAACGAAGTCTCACCATCCTTGCCTTTAAGGAGCAGTCTGACTGTACTTCTTCCAAAACAGATGTGTTGGTTCTTTTGGCAGTCCGTGGTACTTACAATATTCTTCACCAGCACCATAATTCGAATAGACTGATTCTTTCTTATTCAATGTCCAACTTTCACATGCATATGAGGTGGTTGAAATGTCAGGTTCACCTTAGTCCTCAAAGTCACATCCTTGCTTTTCAACACTCTAAAGAGGTCTTGTGCAGCAGATTTCTTTTACCCAATGCAATGCATCACTTGATTTGTTGGCTGCTGCTTCCATGAGCATTGATGGTGGATCCAAGCCAGACAAAATCCTCGACAACTTCCATCCTTTCTCTGTTTATCATGATGATACCTATTAGTCCAGTTTTGGTCTTCTTTACATTGAGTTGTAATCCTGTCTTCTCTTCATCAGCAGGTACCTTCAAGTCCTCCTCACTTTTAGCAAGTAAGGTTGTGTCATCTGCACATCACAGGTTGTTAATGAACCTTCCTCCAATCTTGTATTCTTCTTCATACAATCCAGCTTCTCTGATCATTTGCTCAGTGAACAGACTGAATAAATATGGTGAGAGGATGTAACCTCAATGCTTATCTTTCCTGATTTTAAACCACGCAACACGCCCTTGTTCTATTCTCACAACTGCCTCTTAATTCGTGTATAAGTTCTGCAGGAGCACAATGAACTGTTCTGAGATTCCCATTGTCCCCAGTACTATCCATAATGAGTTATGCTCCACCCATTCAAATGCCTTTGCAAATCTAATGGTAGATTAAACTGAATGGTAAATCTGCATTTTCTATGAACCAAACATAAAATCTGTAAATAATAAAATGTCCTGCCCCATTTGAATTCATTTCTTGTTTCATTTCATTGACTAGGACTTCTGGCACAATGTTTAAAAGAAGTGGTAATAGAATCCCATTGTAAAGATAGTTTCAACATGTACTTATTTACTGTAGTATGATATTTGTGGTATAGTTTTGGTAGATATCTTTTAATCAAATTAAGGAAGTTCCCCTCTATTCCTAGTTCAAAAGGACTTCTCCATTCATGGTGGTATGTTTTTCCTTCTTTAATATATTTTTGTGGCAAATAATAGTAATTGATGTTGAATGTTGAAATAATCTTACATTCTTATAATAAACACAATCTGATCATAATACAATATTTATTTTTTACATATAGCTGTATTCCTGTTAATAATTTGTTGTTCATAAATTTTTGTATCTATTCATAAGTAAAATTGGCTTGTAATTTTCCTTTTATATATTGTTTTTGTAGAGCTCTGGTGGTGCTATTGAGTAAACATTGGACTGCTAACCACAAAGTTACTGGTTCAAACCCACCAGCCACTCCATGGGAGAAAGATGAGGCTATCTGCTCCCATAAAGGTTTACAGACTCTGAAACCTATCTAGGATCACTTAGAGTCAGAATCAACTTAGTTGGGCATATTGTTTTTATAAGACTTTATCAAGGTCATCTAATTCATAAATGAGTTATGTTCCCTTTTTAAATATTCTCTGGAATATTCTATATAATACTGAAAATATGTTAACCTTGAATGTTAGATAAAACTTGCCTATAAAACTGTCTCAAGGAGCCCTACTGGCATAGTGGTTGTGCGTTGAACTGTGATCCGTATGGTCGGCAGTTCAAAACTACTAGCAGCTCTGAGGGAGAAAGACTGGGCTTTCTACTCCAGGAAACAGTTACAGTCTTTGGAAACCCACAGCTGGGTCACTGTGATTCAGCACTGCCTTGATGGCAGTGAGTTGAATTATAAAACTGTCTGAGCTAGGTATTTTGTGGTTGGATTTTAAACTGCAGTTAAATATCTTCAATGTTTCTCAAACTTATCAGGTTTTCTGTTTCTTCTCTAGACTATTCTGATGCAGTATCTTTCTCTAGAAATTTGCCTCATTTTATGTTTTCAGATTTATTAGCATGAGGTTGTTCATAGTACCACCCCTCGTTTTTCAGTTTCTTTAGCACCTTTTAATATCCCCATTATATTTTAATCTTCTCAATTTTACCTTCATATATCTTGTAGAAGATTTGTCTCTTTATTGTGAACTCTTGTTTGATGAAAATTCTTGAGGCTCAGGCACATGCTTATAAAAAACATTTCTGTTTGCTTTTGCTAAGCACCTGTGGGCACTGAAACCAGGAACCATTTTTTAATAAATTCTTGGCTTGAGTTTTTTCAGAACATGTAAAATGTAAGATCATATTGCAAATCCATGTATGGGACAATATTGAGTTATGAATTTTCAGAAGTTTGTTGTTGAGACAGTCATCTTATTTAGTGGAATTTCTTTGTAAGGAGGGTTACTTTCTTTTCTAACTGAGAGTGTAGCCTTTCTTGGCCCTGGTCCCATGTTGAGTAGTCATTTTAATTATCACCATAATATGCTCTAATCCTTCATCTTTCTCCCTTTCTCAGCCATAGCTGTTAAAACCAAATGTTGGTTTTCTAGGGATTAGCAAGTGAGCTCTGAACAAATGCCAATGTCACTGCACATTTACCCCTCTGGTGTATTGCTTTTGATTTTCAGGGTCTTTAAGGGAGCACAAGAGGTCTTTAGCCGAGCACTGATGGTGCAGTAGTTGTGCATTGGGCTGCAATCCACAGTCAGCAGTTCGAAACCACCAGCACCTCAGTAGGACAAAGACTGGGCTTAGTCTCTGAAAGCCACAGAGTCAGCATTGTGAGTCAGCATTGACTAATGGCAATGAGTTTGAGATTGGAAGAGGCCTTTTATACTCAACTCAACAGTGCCTTAAAATTTATAATTAGAAAATATTTGATCTAGTGTTTTTATTTGTGTTATAGTGGAAAGGTTTGGGGTAATTATATCTAGACTTTATATTTAATTTTTACATTTTCAACGTCAAAGTCATCTTGGTCATGTTGTGCAGGTTTTAACTTAGAAAATAATATCAAATTTGTATAGGTACTAAACTAATTCCTAAAATGTTTTCAGGGATCATAAATGAAATCACTTTCCATTCCAGACAAGGATCCTGAATATACTCTTCAATTATCACAATAACAAATTATAGTTTTAATATTTTCCTTGGATTTCTAGTGGGGGAAATCACTTAAGGTCAAGCCCTGGACTAAAAGCTTTATGTAAGTTATATCACTTAAAATATAATGTGTGATGGATGGATGGATGGATTGTGATAAGAGTTGTACGAGCCCCCAATAAAGTGATTTAAGAAAAAGAGAGAGTTACAGTCCCAAGGGCTCAAATAGAAAGTAAATGTTTAGAAATTGATGATGGTAACATGTGTACAAATATGCTTGATACAATTGATGTATGGAATGTTATGAGAGCTGTAAGAGCCCCCAATACAGTGATTTAAACACACACCCCATATATATCTATATATGTGTGTATAATGTGTGAAGTTGTAGCCAAGCAGCTTATGATAAACCGGTGCACTTGATGAGGACTCAAAAAGTCATATATTTCTTAATTGCCTGAAGACATTCGAGAGCTACCGGGGCTGAAGAGATGGGGAAATTAGACAGCGATCAAAGATCAGATCGGTTTCCCCTCCTGAATAAGATAAATAGCTGAGGGCCACCAATGCTAGCACCATTCCAGATCAATGAAACAAGCTAGGGCGAGGGAAACACAAAAGGAAATTATTTTAAAGCATTAGAGAGCTACAGAAGGAACTAGGACTGCAGAGGTGAAGTGAGCTGACACGCTGCAGCCATGTGGTACTTGGCTGTGCTTGCCGAATCTGGTCAAGGGCAAGCAGTTGAAAAGCTGGGGTTTGCCTGGGCAAAGGGCCACAGGCATCGACAGAGCTACTGTCTCATAGAGCAGAAAACAAAACTGAACTCTCCGGGAGACAACATCCTGGTGAGGAGGAGGGGCAGCAAACTGGACCTGGCAGTGCATTTCCCCCTCAAGACATTGGCCATGTTCTGACGCTGCACAGAGTAAGAGGCAAAGAGGCTCAGCAGAAAACCTCTGAAAAACACAGTGGAGTTCTGGGCGGTCTGGGTGTGTGGAAGAACCCAGGATTAGAGTTTAAACGCGTCAATCAGCTTCGGACTCACCCTCCTCCCACAGGCTCTCAAGTAAATGTAACTGATAACATCTTCAAAGACCGCATTTCCAAACAAGGTCAAGTTCACATTCACTGAGGATTAGGACTTCCACATATCTTTTTAGGGGACACGATTCAATTTATTACATACCTAAGTATGAACGGTCAGGAAAGAGAAAGAGGGATTAGGAAAACTAAGAAGTAAGGTTCGGGTTAAGGGAAAGATGATACTGGGGGGAAAGGAGAGAAAGAACCAAGAGGTCAGACTTTGCTATTTCTGTAACCTTGAGCAAGTTTCAGCCACGCTGGGCCTCCACTTCATCATCTATAAAAAGCAGTGGGTGGAGGACTCTTTGGAACCATTAAATGGCTCTGGTCTGTGAACAGGGGCAGTTATAGACTTCACACCGCATTAGGATAAGGGCCTCAACCTTGACTGCATGTCAGAACCACGTGGGAATCTTTTAAACAGTCCAGGGCCCAGCCCACAGCTCGGAACAATTAACTCAGAATCTCTGGGGCGAGGACTCAGGCATCCTCATGTTGTAAAACTCACCAGGTGAATCCTACTGCTATCAGCCAATCTAACAGCAAGCATCCATTCCTTGTCAGAAAAAAAGGGGCCAGTCCATGTGTGGGGAGTCATCAAGACAGGATATGGGACACTGGTCTGAGTTTGGGATCCCTGACCACTAAGAAGAATGTGTGTTCAGGCCACACTCTCAGTAGTTGCTTAAAACATGTAGAGCAGGGAGATGAAAATTGAGCTACCAAGGGCTCAAGGAAAAAGAAAATGTTTTGAGAATGATGTAGGCAACAAATGTACAAATGTGCTTGACCCAATGGATGGATGGATGGATTGTGATAAAAGTTGTACGAGCCCCCAATAAAATGATTTTTGAAAGAAAATTGAGGAGGAGCTTTCATTGCAGATTAAAGGACAACCCAAGTACTTTTGCATTCCTATCGAGGAAGATTCCGTTTACTAAGCACGTAGGAATCTCTAACTTTTCCATTTGGGGACAAACTTAAAAGAGAGCCATATGTCCTTCCTTAAATTTAACCAATTGGGGATGAAAGGCAAAATATCATGCATCCCAACTTCAAGTAATTCTCCCATGGTCCATCTTAAAAGAAGAATTGCTTCTGCAGTTATATGAAGTGTGTATGATTCTATGTACAGAAATGGCCCCAGAAACACACTGCTCTGTGACTGGGTCTTCTTTCATGGGCAGCTCAGAGACAAGCTGGACAGCTAGAGCTGACCAGAGTCATGCCTGCCTGGAGATCAGTCCTTTTTTAAGAAGGGGGCTTTCTAGAGAAACAGCATTTCTATGGGAGATCTCCAAGGAGAATGTCTAGCAGAGGAACACCAGGTAAAAAGTCACCATCCAGCCAGGACCCTGGCATGAGACATTGAAGAGGCATTTCCATTCTCTAGCTCTTTAGTCAGTTTGTTTCTTCTCAAAACATTTTTTACTTGAGCCCTCTAGCTCTTTGGTCAGTTTGTTTCTTCCTTTATAAAGTTAAGCAGTTGAGCCCCATGGTCTTCAGGTTCCCAATTAGATTCAAATTCTATCCCACCCACCCAATCCCATGAGAAGAGGGAGTTCTCCCTTATGGAACCATCATCATGGATAGAGAGAGGAAATGAAATAGAGATCTTGAACTCAAACACCTACAGAGGCCAGGTGGGTGGCATAGGACAGTAAGCCAGGGGGTAGGGATAGTGAAGAACACAAGATCCCATCTAAAGGGGTGGGGAACACTCAACTCAGATCATTGTCATCATGAGAGATCGATCCAATTTTGGCGGGGGTGGGGGTGAGTTCAGATTTTTAATAGTTTGTTGATTGTTTAATCTTGGCAATCAATTCTTTTTTACAATAAATAAAGGCAACTTGGCAGGTGGAACAAAATGCATCAGTGGCCAGATATGATCAACCTCTGATATGGAAGATATATGATAAAAATGTATTCTTTATCACTGAGTCTACAGCTTGATCATTCCTTTTATCCTGAGTTTAAGAGTTACTGTGCAGAAGCTGTTTCTGGAATCTTTGGCAAGAGGCACGGTACGAGTTCATAGAACTGCTACTCAACGACCTCAGCTCCCTCCCTGTGGTCCTGAAGCAGCAATGAGTTTGGCCCCTTCAAGAAGGTGTTGGAATAAGAGCTGAAACCCACTCAGCCGTCTCATACCATCTCCTCCACTAGTCACCATTGTAAAGCTGAGAAGTAACCCCAAGCTGAACTACAATCAAGCAGTGTGTGTGTGTGTGTGTGTGCGCGCGCGCGCGCGCGCAGCATCCACAGGTGGAGGCAGTTGAGGGGAATATCACGCTCGTGTACACCGCTACCTGCAAAGATCAGGTGTTAGTAATTCGATCACTGACGAGGTTAGGACCATGTGAATATCCTCATGCAGAACCAATTTCTGGGCTGAGCATGCTCTGCTCAGTTGTTAGGTAAGCCAAACAGGAAACTCCCAGTTCATGGTTCTTACTTGTCTAACTGTGGTTTGAAAAAAGAAAACATACTCAGGTCTTATATCAAACATATTTATTCTTAAAGTGAGCAGCTCATAAAGAATAGCTATAGGAAAGTGTAATATTTACAGTAAAAAAAAAACACCTGTGGGTGCTAGCCAAACTTCAAATACTGTCATAGCAGGGTCATTCCAGTAGCATTTTTCTGGCATGGCAGCTAGAAACAAACATTTAGGGACTCTTGTCCTTGAGAATGGGTGGATATTACAAAACGGATTTATGCCCACTCCAAAAAAATTATTATTACAACACATCCAAAACAATGCATATCCATTTAAAAAGAAACATCTTGCTTTCAAAGAAACTAAGTCAAAAGACAGTCAAGGCAAAATAGGCAAGAGATAGATTGCTTCATCTATGTGTAAGGCACCGGATTCTTACATAGAGAATCCTAGTGTCAGCCCTCACTTCAATCATCACATTGAAAAAGTGTGGCGACAAATAACAAGTCACCTTCAATATGAAGGATGCAAGTTACTGATACTGACAATGCTCTCATAGATACAACAGCATTGCCGGAGGAATGCCAGTCTACAGAGTGGACCTTCTTAGGAGGTTAGCAGATACCCAGTCAGGCTTTGGGGTTAAGTAACTAGTGTTCTGGCTTAATCAAGGCACTTGTAAAGAGTGATCTTTGACATGACCCAGAGCCCCTCCAAATTCCTAGCCATTGACGATGTGGTGGATTTTGGTTACACTGAGACCCCAAGCATGATGCCTTTATTATAATATGAAGACCGCATCCAAGCTCGCTAAATGTTGCCCACATCATGATTGCTTATGAACCACATTTGAACAGAAAGGCTTCCCTTGAGATTTTGATTCTCCTGTTATAATTTACCTTTCTCCAACATCGTTCCATATCCCTTAAAGCTTACTATTTTTCCCCCACAAGGATACAGAATGGATCTTCCCCTCTCCCCCCTTCAAATGATTTTCCCAGACAAGAACTGGAAATCACAAAATAACCTTCCATTTTCTCACCAACAATTAAGTACCAGACCTCCTGCTCACAGCCTGATTCGCTGTGGAGACTTTTGTGCATACTTTTCAGACGTTTCTCGTACCATTAGCCCAGCTTCCCATCACCACCAGTTGTCCTTTATCAGCCTTTCCTTGCCCAACGTGAGAGTTAGTGAATTGAGAAGGGGGAAAGGTATTGAAAAAGTTTTACTTTTCTAAAAATAGGCCTCAGTCTGTTACTTTTTCCTCCTCGAATGCAAACTTGGACGGTGTCAACCCTCCTGACCCCAAATCCACATTCTGAAGTGGCTATCTTCTTTGTAGTCCGGTCTTAAAAGCTCAAACCTAAACCTACTGAAGGAAATTAGTGAAGACTGACTAATATTGAGCAACACAGTCCTAGAATTACATCAGGGACGATAACAGATCAAGACCAGTCACTAGGTTACTCAATTCAACGATAAGAGGCTAAATTCTCTATTCTCCCCCAACTCTGCCATTCTGGGAAGAACCCACTAGCCAGCCTCGGACTTCCAAAGACTGGTGACTCCAGCTCAGTTTTGGGGGGCACATGGTGGAATGCACAGTCCTTGTATGCCATCTGCGTCTGCACCCCATCAGGTTTCCACTGCACATGGACAATTCGGTAATTTTGACCCTCGTTGTTGTCCCAGAACACCTGCCCATTGGCATGGTAAGAGATGCAGAACTCGATTTTCTCCTCTGTTGGGATGACTTGGGGTAAGTCAATGGCAAATGAGAAGGTGTCGCTATCGGAGCCACCATACACATTTTTCATGTATACACAGTCCACATCGGTGTGGCTTTTCCAAGTGTCAAAAGTGACACGGACCTGAACTTTCTTCTGAAAGCTCACGTTTTTCACTTTCACAGTTCCGGTCACTGCTCGTTCCTGCAAGGTGCAGTTTTCCAGACACACAAAGTTCTTCTGAAAGTGGTTGCGGAACGTCAGGTAGTCGGAGGAAGGCTGTGGGAAATCCAAAATCAAGTTTTTCTCCTCGTGGAGCTTTAGGCTGGAGGAGATGTCGTTCAGGTCCAAGAGATCAAACTGGAGATCCCAGGCTGGGTCTTCCGGGAGGTCAGAGAAGACGTGGATGGCAGTGAGAGACAGGCCCTTGGAGTCTGCAAATACGACCCGCTTCTTGGCTTGGTTGTGGGAGCGCTTCCAGCCGTTCTGGGACTTGGCTTCCTGTTTCATATTGAGGCATGATTTCAGAGGCTTCAATTTGTTCACAAAATTTCTTCGCTGAAAGTCATCATACGGACCCAGGAAGCTCTTTAGAGGTGGTGAATGAGCCAAGCAGAACCTCATGGCTACATCCACTGGCATGACTGAGCTTGTCAAAGGCCGTGGATCTAACACCTGGATCATTCTGGAATGGAATAGGAAGATGGGGTTATCATTCGAGGTCTGGAATATTCTTCTACGATCTCAAATACATACTTGCATGTACTACTTCTGCACTGACTGATTTACAGCAGTGCCGTAATTATGAGTTGCCATTATATGTAGCAAAAGAGAACATATGAAGTTATCTATATTCTAGGTTCAGCTCCACCCTTAACTGGCTACAAGGATGCAGATTAGCTGCTTCAAATACATGGAGTCTCAGTTTCACAATCCGAGAACTAAAGAGGCTGGACTTGATCACCTCTAATACAGCCTTAGGAACCTATTGCTCTGTACTGGACTACAATTCCTGGGCCATGGAGCCACTGAGGCAGAACCTCCGGGTGTGAGTCCAGTATGTGCGTGCTTTCTTAAAGCTTCTTGAGCGCTTCTTGTAAGCCTTGGCTCCACCCCCTGAATCCCTTCCTTTGCTGATTTTCCTATTGATTATGCTTCTCTGGAAAAGGAATCTATCTATTTAGGAAACAAAAGCAATATGCATTCTCATGGAGTTTTGAGTCTGTGACGTTTTGAGGGTGTGAAGACTGGAAAGAGTGAAGTCAAGGGGTCATTTTTGCACTTGAACTATTGTGCCCTTC
The DNA here is from genome assembly GCF_000313985.2 of Echinops telfairi. Lineage (NCBI taxonomy): Eukaryota > Metazoa > Chordata > Mammalia > Afrosoricida > Tenrecidae > Echinops > Echinops telfairi. The sequence continues at coordinate 36,408,125 of NW_022103968.1, read as the reverse complement.
CTCATTTTTCACAAATGTGTGACGGGAAAGTCAGCAATGTGCATGCTTCAAAATACTTTGCATAATCTGTATTTAATGAAGAAAGAAGTCCAATACAGGTCCACATGTAAGTGGAGGGAAAACGGATTACCTAAAAAGTAGACCATTTCTGAAATATGTTGGGTAGTCCCTGAGTAATAAATAAGATATATTCCAAGTGTATGAATATCTTTAAATTGAATTTGTAGGTAAGGAACAGGTGCATATGCAAAAAGCTCTTAGTTTACTTTACTTCAGTGCCCCCAAAACAAAAAACCTCAAAGCTTTTCAATGATTTAAGAGCTGCTCATACAGCAAGTGAAAGTGGATGGGCTAAGAATTTGTTGGGAGTAAGGGGGTTGGTTGTATTCAAAGTGAGGTCAATTTTGACTAAAATTTAAAGGGAAAATATGATTTGTCAGTAAGTCTGGTCGTTGGAACCTGGGAACTTACTACATACAGTCTTTAGAATTGGGGGGAATTTTCTAGGAAATACACCAAAACATTAACAATTGTCTCTAGGTGATAGGATTGTAGGTGATCTGTTTTTGTCTTTCTTATATTTCTTTAGTATTTTCTAATGCCTTTGGGGATGAACATATTATTTTTGTAACTAGAAAGACGATAAAGGGATTTATTCTATTACACTCAGCAATTTAAATCTAAAAGTGTCTGTCAATACGTGGTGGACAGCCCCCACTTCACCCCAACCCCTGGCCCTGGCATTTAGCCATCAGTAGATATTACCAAGCTTACAGAACTGGGCCTTCTTTCACTACCTTGCCCTTATAGATAAGAGGCGTGTGCATTCTGTACATGACAGGATCTTCAGTACACTGCTCACAGGAGCGGTAGTCATGTCCGCAAGTGGTTAGTATCTCAAAATGGACTATCAGGAGAATTCGCGGAATTTATGAACTCTGGGATTTTTTTCTGGGAGCCCTACAAACTTAGAACAAACAAGGCTAAGGGAGTATCTGTGAGTCTAATCATAGTTGCCAAGTTGAATTTTTAGTGATGGCTGCTGCTAAATGATGCCTGAAGAAGCTATTTAAAGTTGCTGTTATTTCTTTTTGCATTTATAGAAAGATGGGTTCAGTGTTGAGGGGCTGCTCTACAATTTTCCTTCCTAGCCAAGAGTGAAAAAATGATAGTTTGCTCAAACTCTGAGACCGAGTTAGTTGTGGCAAATCTGTGAAAAGTGAAGAACTATCAAAGGTAAACAAGGATCCAGTCATTGTTTAGGCTTGGTTTTTGTTTTGTTTTTCCAAGCTAAGCTTCCTAACCAGTGATGTCAGCGTTACCAACTGTTCTTACAAGTTAACCCACCTGAGTTCTTGGGACTTAAATCAAAGCCTAAGAATCAATGAGGAAATCAATGAGCTGATGCTGCTGGCGCACACGCAGTTTCTGGTTTAGGCTGCCGGTTGATTATCAAACAGGCTCTATTCCCAAGTCCTCCCAAACCTCTCTGCCCCCAAGGTGCCCAGTACCTATTAACTCGGTAGTCAGTCCACCTGTCCTCCCTATGCAGGGGCGTCGGGGGAGGGAGGTAAGGAGTACCCAGGGGCAACCCCTACATTGCGCCTCGCCCTTAACTACGCGATGACAGCTGCCACACTTCCGCAGAAACTCCTGCTCCCCTCTGGTCCCGCTGTCACAGCCCGGCGCCTGGCACCTGTGTGGCGCCTGGGGATGCCACCCCGCGCCTCTTTGGAGTTGCAGCGGAGGCGGGCCAGTGTCCCCTCGGACTCCGTCCCTCGCTAGCCTCGGCCCCTAGGGTCTCCATCCAGCCGCAGCGGTGCCCGGAGGACCCGCAGCCCGCCTGCCCTGCAGCGTCGGTGGCGAACGTACCTGGTGCAGCTCATGGGGCAGAGCGAGGGGTCCGGGCGGGCCGTGGGCACCGGCACGCCAGCTGTCAGCGCAATTCGCACCGGGTGCGGAGCCCTCAACCTCCGCGGTGCCCCCAGGCGGATGGCGGGGCCCCGAGAGCCCGCGGGCCCACTTATCTTCTCCGAACCACGTGAACGAATCGTGCGGACCAATCGCCGGGCCGCCTGCCCCACGGCCCGACCAACCAGCGCCGAGCTGGGGCGCGAGCCCTCGCCGGGGGCACGTGATCACCGCGGGGGCCGGAGGGGCCCGGCGCCGAGAGCTGGCGGCCGGGCGAGGCTGCGCGGTCGCTCCCTGCAGAAAGTCGCGAGCCGCAGCCCGGCGGGGCGCCAGCTCCGGTGGCCGCAGGCCCGGAGAGGGCCCTGTCTCTCACGGACGCCGAGCCCAGAAAGGTGAGGCTCGCTGCAGCGCATCCGTGCCGGACGTGTTTGTAGGGTTCTTCGTTGGCTGGTGCCCTGGCACCCTCTCCGCCCCGCCCCCCTGTCCCACCCCCACCCCCGCCGTAGCCGGGTGGACTCAGAAGTTGGCTGCTGTGGGATAAAGTGCATCTGTCTGTGCACCACACACCAGACAGGAATTGCTGGTTTCCCTAACAAGTGAACGCCTGCCGGCCCCCTAAAGCAATAAGATGACACGGTTCGTTTTCAAAGGCATTTGTTTGTTTGTTTGCTTCCACCTGCCCTTCCATTTTCTCTGTGGAAGAGGAAACGAACACCAGAAACGGCCAGTTCGCTCACGGAGTGAGCAAGAGCCGACCAAAACCGCGCCACTCCATGGGGTGTCCTGTGACAAGGATGTGGAAATCGCAATGCTGAAAGAGCACGTTGGTGTTTCACGACTCCTTTGCGGGCTTATGATTACTTTATTGTGTTCTTTCGTGTCCTTGGGGAAAATTTGTAGACTATCCGTTACAGGTATAACATCAAATTTCTATGTCAAGTATATTCATTTTATGTATTGAAACCCACATCCTACTTCTGTCCTATAAACTTAGATAGCCAACAGTCAATTGAAAATGCAAAGGATCAACATCCCCGTAACGTTTTAAGTAACTGTCAAACAGTGGGATTGTTAAAGCTGAGTTTTTAGAGTGAAGAAAAGTAAATGCATGCTGAATATCACTGGGAGAGATACTTAAGACTTGGGGCTTTGCTTTTTAAGTGAAATGTCCAACTAATGGTCTTCTAGCCCCTTGACCCAACCCAAACTAACCTTGATCTCTTCTTTACTAAACATGCTGCCCTTCTCCAGGGACTGTTCCTTTCTGGTAACATGCCCAAAGGGTCTGAGGCTAACCAACCAGAAGAGCCAACCAGAAATCTGTAGTCTTGGAAAAAGTATGCTAAAAAGTCTCTGAGAAACAAGGCCGCCAACAGTTTGCTGTCTCATGTACTTTATGTCACATAATTGTTTTATAGCCATAAGCAATTAGAATGACAGAGGTGGCAAGTTCCTTAGGTGTCATTTTGGCTTCCAATACCCGATTTCCCAAATGAGCAATGTCGACCTGCTTGCCAGGGCCTTGTTAGGTTCGAGCCAAAACTGGAAACCTGGGTAGGATGATGTTATGGAGAGACAACATAATATTTTATTGTGATCCCTCTTGTCCAAGAATGAGGCAATTAAGAAATCAAACTGCGCAGTGCATTGGGAAAATCTGCTGCAAAAGACCTCTTTAATGTACTCACACAAAAGGTCTCACTTGGAAGGCTAAGGTGCACCCGAACCATGCCAAGCTATTTTCAATTGCAAACATATGCATATGAAGCAGGAGTAAGAAGAACCAAAGAAGTGGAAACTAGTGAATATATACCATAGCCTGTCAGAAGAACAAACAAATCTGTGTTGGAAAAAGTACCCTAACAATGTTCCTTAGACGCAAGGATGGTGAGACGTTGGATGTGTTATCGGAAGGGACCAACCCCTGGAGAAGCAAACCACGCTTGGGAAAGTAGAGGGCCGGGAAAAGAGAAGACCCTCAAGGAGATGAATTGACGCAATGGCCACAACGGTCAGCCCACAGTGGCGAGAACAGAGCAGCGTTTAGTTCTGTTGTTCATGAGATGATTGTACTATGCATTAGAACCAACTACATGGCACCTGCAACAAAAGCATTTGGGAAAAGGGCAAGATGTACATGCATTGAAAATGGAATATGCCCCACCAAAATGCCAACGGTGCTGTTTGTGGACGAAACACAACCTCACCACCATCAGGTTAATTCTGACCCGTAGTGACCCTCGGGGACTGATTAGAACCCTGTGGGTTTCTGAGACTGTAAATCCTCACGGGAGCGGAAAGCCTCACCTTTCTCCCTCAGAGTAGCTGGTGGGTTTGAACTGCTGACTTTAGAGATTAACAGCCCAATGCATAACCCACTGTGCCATCGGGGCTCATTTGTTTGAGAATGGTGAGACTAAAAGGCATTTTGTTTGTTTGGTCACTTTGTTTCTTTGTATTTTTTATTTATCTACAAAGAAATTGAAGACTTCTATAGTTAAGGAAAAAATGTAAGGGTTTAAAACCTTCAGACTCAGCTGACATGAAGAGTCTACCTACTAGATTCAAGGGACAGTGATGGAGGTTTTCACGTACCTCATGCCACTTCCAGCCCTTGGAGGTTGCCCTTGCTTCCCTACATCCTGTTTGCTCTCCTGCCCCCTGGTGCCGACTCATGCCACACAAACTGCTCTCTCTTGTGTGACTCAAACAGAAGATTCAGGAAAACAGCACCCTTTCCTAAGAGGACTCAAATTCCAATGAGCATTCAAGACCCTGACCCCTCACTTCCGTCTTCTCCTTGGCATTTAATGCCCTTCGTTATAGGAGGAATTGGCATGGAATCAGTGAACTAGATCAGGAGCTACAAACAAAGAAGATGTAGTGAATGTGGACTTGTGGGAGCTTTGTTATTTTTGGGAGACTTTTCTCCAAGTGCATCCAGGCATTGTGCTACTTGTCCGAAGAAACTATCTGTCTACAAGAGTTTCTCCAGCTGGGCAATATTTCCAGTGCTGTGTTAGGGTTGCCAGGACTCAAAAGCCACACACAGTATATTGACCTTGAGGATGTTATCATCTTTATTTTATAAAAGGAGATTAAACTCATGAAATACCAGGGACCATTTTTAAAGAGCTACTAGATAAAGGGACCAATGCGGTCTCTTGCGTAATTCACTCAGTACATTACTATATAGAAAAATCAGTCAATCCCTTGTTAAAAAAAAATCCTGGGGTATGAATCCCAGGTTTGCCAACTCATTCTACAATTTTGTCTTTTTAAGTGTCCAGTCAAGAATGTACTTGAGAATTCGACCTTAATTTATTTATATAAAAAGTCGGTACTTTTACCATAATTAGTTATAACTCGGGATGAACCTCTGACCTTCATGCCCCACAGTCCAGACTCTAGAGTGAGGAAGGTTGAGAACTGCTCATTTTGATGAATGGGGTTGGACTTTTATTTGTGAGAACAGAGAAATAGCAGTTCCCATGGCCTAGTGAATAATAAACTCGGTGGTACAGCAATTCATTCTTCCTGCTTTAGTCATATTGGATGCAACTATCAATATTAGGAAATGAGTATAATTTTAAAAAACAAAATAAAACCCTTAAACCCTTATTCAGTTGACCCTTGAACAACATGGGTTTGAACTGCACAGGTCCACTTATAAACGGATTTTTTAATGCTGTGTGACTAATTTGTCTCCCCAGTAAACTGAATATGATCTGTTAGGGTTCACTTGCATTTTCAATCATGTTTATAGGAATACCATGAACTTTGAATCACGCCGTGGGACCGAGGTGGAGCGTCACTAGAGGTACTGGAAGTGCTCCCAAGAGACAGAGTGAGATCTGGCATGACAAGTAAGAGTTGATTTGCTGGAAATTTACTGTAAATCAAGGTCAGCAATTGCCCAGAATTTCAAGAGAAATTAATTCAGTGGAAAAACCATTGTCAAAAAGAAAAAGAAATCTGTGAAGCTAGTGCTACACTTTGGGGGAAACACCTTCTTATCTCATATTGAAAATGGGCAGGCACAGAAAATGCTGTCTTGGCATGCTTCCAGGCTATAAGATTTGGGTTGTTTTGTTTTATATTCTGTTTATGTTTACATGCATCTTATATTTTCCTGACAATGAAATAAAGTTTTGGGCCTTTTTCCAGAAAAGAAAATGGGCAGGATATACTCCATGTAACATACGAAATATGTATGTGTTAATAGACATTTAAATTTTCTGTAGGGTTCTGGTCAACCATTTTTAAGGAGTCAAAAGCTGTATTCAGATTTTCACCAGCACAGGGATCGTTGCCTCATCCTTGTGTTGTTCACAGGTCAAATGCATAGTGTTTACTTTGGGCAAGGCACTGTTCTAAGCTGCTTATAAATATTTGCTCATTTAATCTTTATAAGAATCCGGTGAGATAGAAGCCATGATTATTATGGGGGGCACCAGCCTCCCCACAACTGAATGGGTCCAAGGGGAAATTGTATAACTGAGAGGAAAATTAAATGAACATCAGACAAGGTATGCAAGGACTCACTTCTTCCGTGAAGACCGGAATCAGAGCGAGGGGCATGTATTCTCTCGCAGGCTTATATAATCTCGGGCATGGAAGCCACCGTAAACACATACATACCAGGAAGGGGTTGTATTAGAGACATACACATAACAGGAGGGGGACGAGCTAGGGGTATACACACAATAAGAAGGGAGGTTCTAGAGGTGTACAGGTGACAGAAAGGTACATACCCAACAAGATGGACAGATTCTAGAGCTAAATTGGTGGCCCAACCTTCGTTGGCTCTGAGCCGACTTGACCTTAACTGTTCCTGAGCTCTTCTCCAGGGGAATAATCTAAGATCCTGTTCAGAAGGGAGTGCGACTTACTTAGGGTGGGACAGACAATGTAGTTTGACTCTTCTCAATGGCAGACAGCCTTTAGGCAGATCGCCTTCCAGCAGTTAACTTTCAAGAGTATAGTAAGCAACCATGTGCTTGCAAGTAGCACCTGAAAATTGGCATTGTTACGGGGGACATCATGAGGAATAACTTTTACTTAGTAGAATGTGACTGGGATGCATCTTCAACTCGAGAACATGAAGGTCTCCCTCCACAAGAGCCCCAGCCTCTCAGGCTCCTTAACAAATGAACATAGAGAATTTGTCTACCTATACTCTCTTCCTTCTCAGGTCCCACAATTATTACCCTTACTTCACTAAGAAGGAAACTCAGTTGTGAGAGATTAATTTTTTCAAGACTCTACTGGTGGTGGGAGAAAAACAGGCACTCTACTCCTATACAGAGTTACAATCTCAGAAACTCGCAGGGCATGTTCCACCCTGTTGCTCAGTGACAACCTCAATGGCATTAGCTCATTGGCAGGAAGCTTGGTTTGGGGAATAAGCATGACAGATGGGAGAAGAAGGATTCAAACTCATGCCATTGGTTTCTGGAGTCCGTACTCTAAGTGTATACTCACTGCAATCCAGTCAGTTCTGACTCATAACAACCCCTTAAGACAGAGGAGAGCTGCCCCTTTGGGTTCCGAAGGCTGTCGATCTTTACGGGAGTGGAAGGCCTTAGCGTTCTCCAGAGGAGCAGCTGGTGGGTGGTTAGCAGCCCAATTCATAACACACTACAGCACCAGGTCTTCTTCTAAGTGTATGAGCTGCTCTTAAACACCAGCAACGGTCCCTGCCAGAACAGCAACGGAGCTCTGAAGAAGGCCTGTTGTTATTGTGGGCCATCAAGTTGTCCAACTCCTAGCGAGCCTATGGCAGCATATAGCTACCTCGATAGGATTTCCTTGGGTGTAATCATTTCAGAGTGAAAAAGATGGTGCTTTCTATGCCCATCAAGAGTCACAGTCCTGGAAACCCACAAAGGCAGTGCTCTGCTGTCCTACAGGGTCCGTGGAGATCAGAGTAGACTTCATAGCAGTGAATGAATCATTTCAGGAACAGAAATTTTGGTAAGTTTGAACCAACACCCTTTGGGCTAAACGACATACACAAGAGAAGGGCTGCTTATGGAATATCTGTGAAGCTTCAAGGTGAGTGGAATCTAGGAAGAGTAGGGAAATGGGAAGAATTTCAATATGATGGAGTATTATCTTTAGAAGATAAGAAGCAACTGTGTCTCCCACCCAATGAGAGAGCAATTGATACCACAAGTGAAATGCCAGCCATTCCTCTCAATGAATATATTTGCAATGAACAAGAGAATGGAGCTGCAAGTGTCGCCTGAGTAAATTATGCTACTAACCATTGAGTTGGCACTAAATGGATTGTCAAGTATTATTTTAATGATTTTTTTTAGTTTTATTTTACTTTTTACCTCACACTACACTTTGAAAACCTCTTTCTAAGAGCAGAATCCATCTAGGTGACTACACGGAGGCACGGTACTCCTTACCTACAGCTCACCGTTCCAGACAGTGCAGAGAAGAGACTGACGATGAAGGAAAACAATGGGGGGCCCAGAAAAAGACAAACATGGACCCTCTAATCTGTTGGGAAGAATGACATTGATATAAAAAGGCAAGTAAAAATACCAGATAGGCTGAGTGTCAAGTGGGTCATGTGAATGTACACGCATTTGCTACATGTATTAGAGTACTTTGGAAAAAGGAGAGTCCTCTAGGGGCCAGAATGGCCAGAGAAGGCCAAGACATGTTGGGTAACTGAGTAGAATTATTTAGCTGACTTGGCAAGAAGTGAAGATTTCAGCTGGGGTGTACTGAGGAAAGGGTCAAATGAAAGAGAATCTTAAATGTAAAGGTGAAAAAAATTTTTTTTAATCTGCCTGAATTGGGAGAATTCTTTTGGAAACCATAATCTAATAAGACTCTACTAGCCAAAATATAGACAAAACTAACAAACTAACAACAAAAAGACAAATAAGCCAAACATAGCATGGACAAAGAACTTGAAAGGGTATTTCCCCAAAAGACATTTAAATGGCCACCAAACACATGAGATGACTATCAATGTCATTAGCCACCAGAGAAATTTAAGTAAAAGCCACAATGAGCTAGTGTCCCACAAACAAACGCAGAAAGTAGCAAATGCTAGCAAAGATGAGGAGAAATTGGTACACTTACCCCTTGATGATGAAGACGCAAATGGTACAGCCATTGTGGAAAATAGTGTGGCAGTTCCTAAAACATAAAAATGGAATTACCACAAACAAAGTGCACTGTCATCAAGTGAATTACAACTCATGGCAACCTCACAGACAGAGCAGAACTACCCCTGTGAGTTTCTAAGACCCCATTCCCCTGCAGAGCAGATCCTGGTTTCGAACTGCTGACCTTACCATTTGCAGCCCAACAAATTACCCATGATGCCACCAGAACTGCCATATAAACAGCAATTCTACTCCTAGGTATATACCACCCTCAGGAGATAAAGAAAAAGCAACAACTTGGAAGCAGGGATTCAGAGACTTGTATACCTATGTTCATGACAGCATTATTCACAATAGCTAGAAGGTGGAAACAACATAAATGCTCAACAACAGAAGACTGACTGAAAAAAAAATGCAGTCCATAAATCCGAGAGTACATAAAAATGGATTGCTACTGAGGTTCTAGTTGATACATGCCCAGATTTATTCCAAACAAAACATGTCTAAACATGATAGCTGCAGCTGGTCTTTTTCAACAATATATTTGTCTTAGTTTTGTTAGGGTGCCTTCCAATAAAAGCGGGGAGGATTTTTTTTAAATTATTTTATTGAGGGCTCATACAATTCTTATCACAGTCCATACATACATCCATTGAGTCAAGCACATATGTACACCTGTTGCCCTCATCAATCTCAAAACATTTGCCCTCTACTTTAGCCCTCAATATCATTTGCTCATTTTC
>NW_022103968.1:36395965-36397305 GCF_000313985.2 Echinops telfairi | reverse complement strand
CCCCACACTCTTATATAAATATATTTACATATGTACATTCTAGTCTTAAAACCTCTATACATACCCTTTGTCACCTAGTTCTTTCCTCTATTTCCCTTTACTTTCCTCTTGTCCCACTATCATGGTCAGCCTTCATTTGGGTTTCAGTGATTTCTCTCGGTTACATTGCCCTTGCTGAATCCCTACCAGGCCTCTCGCACCCTCCTTGCCACTGATTTTGGATCACTTGTTGCTCCCCTGTCCCTGGGTTGGTCAGCACCACCTCCTCATCCCTGCCTCCCCCTCTCCCGTGTCCCCCTGGAACCCGGAACCATTGGTCCCGTTGTTTTCTCCTCCAGACTATTCATCCAGTCTGTCTTATCTAAATAGATCTGTAGAGATAATAATATGCATAAAAAAACAAGCCATAGCAAGATAGGCAATCAGTGAGAACACAGCGATAGCAACAAAAAAGGAAACCAATTACCCATAGAAGAATAAGTGAATTAAACGAAAAATAAATTTTAAGCAGAAAGAAAAACCTGTAAATAGATCAAGGTCTGATTTTTTATCTCTAGGCGTGTCCTTCAGTCAGGACCGATGGGGTACCATGCTCTGGCCCCCAAGTCTGTCCTTTGTACTCCCTCGGGGTCTCTCAGCTCTGCTCCCACGGTTGCTTTGCCGCACGCTTTTTGTGGTTTGCTTCGGTATCTCAGGGTCAGTCTGGGCCAGTCCCGACACTGAGTCTCCAGCGTTGTCCCCCTTAGAGCCCAGGGCCATCAAGGGATGGCGTGTCTCGTAGTGGGATCAGCCATATTGTCCACTCTGTCCACAGGTTGTTCAGAGCGGGGATGTCATCCTCCAGGCCTGGTGGGTCAGGATGTGCTCCACTCTCTTCCTCCCCCTAAGTGCTCCCATTTGCTCTGATCAGACATGCCCCTCTCCCCTAACTGCAGCTTCATTGCCGTCCTCTCAAGTAGCTTCTTCTGCTGGGAGGGGCTGTTGTCCACATAGCTGGCATGGGGGCTGAGCCCTCAGGCCCCTCCACTGGCTCCCCACTCCTTGCCAACAAGCTGTATTCATCTGGCATTGGCTTTAAATCTGGTCCCTCTTTCCCTGTGGAGACACAAATAATACCCTTCCCCTTCCCTTGGGTGGTCCGTGCCCTATTCCCCGTCATCTCTCTTTTTTTTTTCCTTTACCCGTTCCTCAACCACCACCACCCCGCTTTGTGGTTGGCTACCCTACGTACCCCTGGATTTGGTCTGGCACCTGTCATACTACCTGGACTTTACCCCTAGAGAGTTTGTATACAGTAGCTTTTTCCCTGTGCCCCTTTTGCATTTACCTTTCTGTTCTTT
>NW_022103968.1:36337552-36395388 GCF_000313985.2 Echinops telfairi | reverse complement strand
CCTCCAACACTTGTTGCTTTCTGATTTTTTGAATTGGGCTATCTTTGAGGGTGTTAGGTGGTATCTCATAGTTGTTTTGATTTGCATTTCTCTTATGACTAATGATCGGGAACATTTTCCCATATGTTTATTGGCCATTCGGGTTTCAGGCTCTATGAAACTTCTGTTCAGGTCCTTTTCCCACCTCCTCAGTGGGCAGCTAGCTTTTCTCTTATTGTGAGCTTGCAAGGTATTGTAGATTTTAGTAATAGACACAAGTGGGGTTAATTGAAGGGTGGAGGGATAAATGGCTCGGTGAGCCTCACCTTTCTAGTTCTCGTGTCTCTTGCTTTCTGATGGTCGGACCAGGGTGTAGCTGCCTCAGCAGCTCCCTGCTTCAGCTAGCAAGGCTTACTTCCTGCAAGACATCCCCAAGGGGAAGCCATATGGACCTACTCCGATACAACCCTGGGTGCTGGAGCAGCTATGTGGAAACCCTGCCAGCGCTGAGATGCTTACACATTCACTGACTCGGCTTTCCTCCTGCAGTCGGCATCATTGTGTCTGTTTTGTGAGATGGAGGAAGACTTTGTGGATCGGTGTCAGCCATACGGATTAATGGGTTAATGTTGGGCTTGTAGGCTTGTGCAGCACTGGGTTGGGATGTTTTCTTGATGAGCACTTAACCTTTATATAAAACTCTCTCTTATACATGAGCTTCTGTGTATTTGTTTCTCTAAAGTACTCAGACTAACACATGGAGGCCCTTACAGCTCTTATAACAATCCATACATCAATTGTATCTATTCTGGAAGAAGTACAGTCAGAATTTTCATTAGATGCAAGGGTGATTTCATCTCACAAACTGTTGATATGTTATCTGGAGAAGCCAGTTCCTGGAAGAGGACACTGCGCTCTGTAGAGCAAAAGGCAGTGAAAAAGGGAAAAATCCTCAAAAATCTCAGGCTCCACGAGCCTCAGACCAGAAAAGCTAGATGATGCCTGGCCACCACTATCCACTTTGCAGAAAAGGATCCCGTTAGAAGGTCCTGGGTAGAATGGGAGAAAAGTGTGGAACAAAACTCAAAATTATAAAAGAGACCAGGCTTACTGGTCAGAAAGATATAGGTGGGATGCACAAGACTATGGTCCTTAGTCGTCCTTCAGGTCTGGAACGGAACTCACCCTTGTGGTAGACGAATCAACCATCTAATATCAAAAGTGCAGCATTTATCCAATGACAGAATTCAGAGGGCTAGGGAAAAAAGTAGGAACAGAAACCGAAAACATAATGAGAAAGGGGAATAAGTGATAGTACATTGAGAGGATTGCTATGGACGAATTGAAACAAAATGTGTATGAATTATTGAATGTAAAACTGATCATATGCTTTGTGAAACTCCACTCCATTAAAAATAATGTTTGTTGAAATGTCCTATAGTCTTATTTGACCATTAGGAGATTCAGGTTTTTACCTACGATTGTCAAGACCAACTCTAATCAAAGTTTGGTGGCTGGTGATCATGTGAGGAAGAAGAGCAATAGAGACTCTGTTTGTAAGTAAATAACTGTACAATTAATTGTTATGTATTTAGTAGATGCATATCAAGAGATTAAACAGAGGGTACTACGAAAGTATATTGGTAAAAGACCATGACTGAGAGAATCCAGAAAGGCTTCCTCCCTGAATAAACTAGTCTCACACTGAGACCAGAGGGCTGAGCAGGCATTGGCTGCTATGTGAAGACAGGCGAGGGAAGCAGGAAAGAAAGGATGACTGTGAGGTGCAAGGTGCCTTAGAGAACCTGTAAGAGGGCTTACTGGAGACCTTCCAATTGCCTCTCTAATGCTTTTGCACCCCCTTTCCCAATGTATTTTGTGCTTACGAAGCTGACCTGTGTGGACATCCCCAATGGACTCAAATGCCCTCTGGTTTCCAGTTTGTTTGGGCCAATGAGAAGCACTGGAAGAATGGCAAAGGATGAGAGTCATTTCTTCTCTCAGCTTCCATTCGAAGCTTCCTTTACCTATGCTTCACGTAGCAGGTGAAGGTGCTTGTGGCTGGCTTCACCCTTCCGTTACGGCTCTCCTTTGTCTGCTCACATCTGGGGCGGTAACAGCTCTCAGCGTTCACACACCTTTGCGATGTTAGTTTCCTGTCTCGGGCCAGATGAAGACAAGGGCCTGGCACTGCTCCTCAGAGGCTCCGTGCCACTGTCTCTGAGGCATCAGACAGAGACCTTGGACATGTTCTTGCAAGGTCCTTGGGGTTTCTCACTCTGCTGTTGTTTCAAAGAGCTCATCCCTATAACCAGGGGGGTAGAAACAAAAACAGAGCAACCCCTCCTCTTAGGGTTGCACACACACTGTTCACGTAGTCCCACACAGTCATTTGGTGGAAGCTACAGGGACTTGGGTAGAAGAGCCATAGTAAGAAATTGCACTTCTTCACAATGACATTGTACTAAGAGGTACAAGAAGTCAATCAGACTCCATCAAGATTTTCAACATAGCACATTTGATTGTGTAGCTTCAACTAGAGACAAGGCTCAACTCCTTACTCTAGCTTCCAAGACATACACCACTGGTCACTGAAGTCTCTTCTCATCCACCTTTTTTTTTTTTTTTTGCCGAGCTTAAGTGATTACCTTACCAATCACAGTAATCTTTGTACCTCGTAAACTCTATCTGGACTATTCTTTCTTTCCATCAATTCCTACCCATCCTCCAAGACCCAACTCAAAAGATAGTAATCATACAACATTTTCTAAGACCTTACTCTTTTTCAGGCACTATATATACTACCAGAAGAATCCCTGATGAGTTATGCATTGCACTGCTAACTAAAAGGTCAGCAATTCTAAACCACCAGCCACTTTGTGGGAGAAAGATGAGGCTTTCTACTCCTGTAAAGAGTTACAGTCTAGGAAATCCACAAGGGCAGTTCTAGTCTGTCCTAGAGAGTCAGTGTGTTAGACAGGGTTCTCTCAACTTAATGGCAGTAAGTTTGATTTGATGCTACCAGAATTAGTTCACTTAATTTGCTTACCTATAAGGTAAGTACTGGAGGAGCTATGATGGTGTAGTAGTTACACGTTGGGCTTTGATCTGCAAGGTCAACAGTTTAAAAACACCAGCCACTCCTCAGAAGACATACTTGACTTTCTACTCTTGTTAACAGTTGCAGTCTTGGAAACCCACAGGGGCAGCTCTACCCTATCCCATAGGGTCGCTGTGAGTCAGCATTGACTTGAAGGCAGTGAAAGAGAGAAGCAAGTATCATGAGCGCCACTTAACTCTTACACAGAGCTTACATACCCAAAGTCACTGAACTTGTATCCCAGCATGATGACTTCAGTATCCTTCTGTTTCATCTATTTATCAAGGAATACTGAAATCATTTCCTCAATAGGAAACGAAAGTAGACAAAGTAAGAAACTAGTTCATATCAACCTCCTTCACAGAGCTTTGCTGTATTACCCACACTATCATTTCTGTCTTAAACTCTTGAGGCACTTTGCAATGCATTGTTCATTCTCTGCTTCATGTGATAGCTGTTTGGCTGTGTTGTATTTTTTTATTATATTATGTGTGTGTTTATGTGTATAAAATAAACAACAGAGGCAATCTGGTTCTAATTCACCACTGATTACCCCAAATCATCTGCCAAGGGCTCCCTGACAACCATTCCCTGACAATTTCTTGTTTCAAGTAAGAACTTTCAAAACAGTTCATGAACAAACCCAGACATGCCTACAGCAGAACTATCAAGGAGCTCAGCCAGTAATGAGGAGTGATAGAGTGACTGTTATCGTTTGCTCAGACCACATCAGTGGGACCTCCAGCCAGCACAGGGTCAGTTATCTCTCGGGCACCAGATTTTCTGGGTCGTTTTCAGTTTAAACACAGAGACTCTGCACACTGCTGAGAAGGAAAAAAAAAATTAGATGTCTGCTTCTTGCAAGTAGATAGTTAGGAAAAGCAATCATGGTGGTAGAAAGTTGTGGGTTTGAGAAGCCACCACATCCAGTGCTACCCTTTATGACTTAGTAACCAGTCATCCATTAGTACCTAACTTCATTGAGCTACAGATTCCTCATCTGTAAAAGTAATTAAGAGCAATTAAGGTGGGGTTGTGAGGATTAAATAAGACACCATAGTAAGCTGACTGGGTAGTAAATGGTAGTTACAATTAGGTGTGAAAGTAGCGTATTAGGCGCACTACATCTTAGGATGGTCGTTGCCAAAGAGGAGAACTACAAGAGAGCAAGAGGATCGTGCCACTTGCTGTTGAAGGAGCTGGAGACATGCAGCCAATGAAAACTCAAGGAATGCACAAGAGCCATCTTCAAAGACCCTTCAATATTACATGTGGAAGAAAGAGCAGACTTCTCTGTGACTCCAAAGCTGAATTTGGGCCAAACAGTGTCATTCTAAATACATAAAATTTGGATTAATAAAGAGAAAACTTTCTAAAAACGAAATGTCCAATAAGGCTTTAAAAAAAAACAAAACTAGTGAGCGTTTGCTCATTGGACATGTTTGGGCAAAAGTTGAAACATACATCAGAAATGTTGAAGACAGCACATGAGAGGCCGACTTAAGAGGCAAGCAAGCTTCATTCCAATACAAAGATTCCCTTATTCTGTTGTCCAGAAGCCCAAACATCCACTGTAAATTTGGGTAATGAGAGATCCCAGAATTTCATGCCCTGAATCATTAATTCTGGAGTGGCACAAAAGGAGCCCCGAAAGTTCCATGGTAAAGTATTTGGTTGTTAACCCCCAAAAAAAGGCTAACTACCTGAATGTAGTTCGACCCCACCAGCTGCTCCATGGGAAAAGATGTACTAGTCTGCTTCCCTCAAAATTAGCAGTCTGGGAAACTCTTCAGGGTTGTTCTACAATGTCCCGCAGGATTGCTATGAATCAAAATCATCCAGGTCTTAGCTTGGTATTGGGGTAGCAGGAATTGATTTATTATCTCTCCAGTCAATAGATTCATAGTTTCCTGAACTTGAATAAGTCCTGTGATCTGATTAAATGTCTTTGACCAGAAGAACAACCTTACATCTCTTAGGCAATTAGCAATTCACACAAGAAAAATGATCATACTTAGTAGGCATTAATACATAAAGTGATTCCCTTGAATACCCAAACTTCGGGCACCACCACATTAAGTACTAATGCCCAATTTTTATCCATTCACATTTAAGATATTGACTGAGTTTCTGCCTTAGGCAGGACCAAATACCAGGATGACTGAATATTTAAAATTAAATTTGCTCAGATCGTGCCTTTGAGAAGCATATGTAAATTAGAAGACAAGTAGATAGTAGAGGTTTCATGAGACATACAGATAATATGATCTCAGAGGTGGGGGTGGCGAACTGCTCCCTTCCGGTCTAGGTGATCAGAAAAGCCTTTGTATAAACTCATAGGTGTAGATCCCTGTGTATATTTCACATTCAAAAGTGTGAGCACCAGGCCATGGAAGAGGGGGCAGATTTGGCAGAGATGAGAAGCAGGATATTTCAGGCAGAGGCACCAGAAGGAGGAAAGTCATAACGCTGGAGAAAGGTGGGGTGTTTCCATTAAGCATGTCTTTGTGTCCCCCTGCTATAGTAACAGAAGACCAGATAGTTGTCTTTAAGAAATGTGCATTTATTTCCTTGTAGTTCTGGAAACTGACACTCTAAATCAGGGTCTCAGTCACGCTGATTATATACTTATAGATAGTTCTGGGCATTTATTGACCTGTGAACAGTCGTCACATGGCCTCTGTCTTCCCCTGTGTGTGTCTCTGTGTCTATGCTGCGTGCTATATAACTGGTTATGTTTATGATTCTCCCTACCTTGGGATGACCTCAGATCTTCATGGATAACATCAGTTTATATTATGAAGAGTAATTATATTAAATTACATGTAAAGTAATTATATTATGTTATATTTGATTGTATACACTGTTATAGGAGTTAGAATTCCAACATACTTTGGGGGGGCGGGGGAAATTCAATCCATTACAGGTAGTTCCATTGGAATGAGGGAGGAGAGTAGGGTGAAACCAAATCATCAGGAATACTTGAAAGCTGATTTAAAGAGTTTGAAATGCCTACTGTTAGCAATAGTATGCCTTTGAGGGGAGTTTTAACCTTATTCATATTGACTCATTTAGTCCTTACAACCAATCCTACAAACAAATATTACCATTAATCCCATTTTATAGAAAAAACCTACGTTGTTATTCACCATGCCACGGATATATCATGATGACTTTGTAAGCATAAAACATGTCAAATATTTAAAATATCCTTAAACCAACCCAACCTTAAGCAACAAATAGTTTTATGAAGAGCAGTTTATTGACCATCTGATTGAGATGTAGATCTGGAAATACCACAAGATATACAATTCAGCTGGCAATGATGTTATTTGTGAAAAGGAAGCCATAGTCATTGGGTGACTCTACATAAGACAAACATCTTATTCAAGACGAGCCAGCATTCCATGACCTCCATCCAGACTGGATTGATCAGATGTCTCCATGAGCAATGCTTGACAAAGCCTTATTTTGAATCAGGCCCAAGGACAGAACTGCTCATTAGTGGTTCTTACAACCACCTTTTGCCAGGGACTCAAGCTAATGGCCTGTGTTTTGGTTTCTGATTTTTCAGGTAGGTGCATTCCTGTATCAGTATATGAGAGAAAAGAAGCACATTCGCCATTTTTTTTTTCACATGTCTCATTTTGTGAATTATCTCAGGAAATTTTCCAATAGGGGCCAGTTTCCTGGGCCATTCACAGTTTATATCTAGACCATCTCATAGCACAATCCATTGATGGGGCCCCACTTAGTTAAAATTACTCTAGCACAGAGTTCAGGTGATGCCTAATGAACATTGAAAACTTGAGATGTTTTCTCCAGATTACCTACTAACAGAAACCTAAGGGTTCTGGGGAGGCTTTCAGGAGATAAAGGCCAATACTATCAGTGATTGGAATTTGAGCACATGCAGGCCAAATCACAGCAGGGTGGGTATTATTCCCAGGAGAAAATATGCCATGAGGAAAAAAGTGTTTGGCTTCATGATCAGGATTTGGCCACCGGACCTGAGATGAGAGAAGTGAGATGATTTTTAAAACAACACGATAGGTGTTATTTGTAACCCACGTTGCTGTGGAGGAAGTGTATAAAACTAAAAAACTTGTGACACCAAGCTTCTCATCTACGTTGTTACATGCCATCACTATGGGTCCAAATCATAGCAGCCCTGTGTACAATAACATGAAATATTGTCCAGCCCTGTGCCATCCTCACCATTGTTATGATCAAGCCTGTCATTGCAGTCATCGTGCCAGTTCATCTTGTCAAGAACCTTCCCCTTTCCCCTGCCGGTGTACTTACCAAGCATGGTGTCCTTTTCTGGGGACCGGTTATCTCTCCTGATGACATGTCCAAAGTACATGAGACAGACTAACCATTCTTGCTTCCAAGGAGAAATCTGACTGTTTTTCTTCATAGACAAGTTTATTTGTTATTTTCACAGTCCACTCTAATTTAATATTCTTTACTAGCCCCATAATTCAAACATGCCAATCCTACTCCGGTCTTATTCAGTGCCTAACTTTCACATGCACATGAGGTAGTTAAAAATGCCATGGCTTGGACCAGGCTCCTCATAGTCTTCAAAGTAGCAGCCTTGTTTTTCAACACTCTAAAGAAGTCTTGTGCAGCGGATTTACCTAATGTAACTCATCTTTTGATCTCTTAACTGTTGCTTCCATGAGCATTGATTGTGGGTGCAAATAAGATGAGGTGCAAATAAGGGTGCCCCATCTGCATCTCACAAGTTGTTAATAAACCTTCCTCTAATCCTGACACTGCATTCTTCTTCACATAGTCCAGCTTCTCTGATGATTTGCCCAGCATATAGATTGAATACTATGATGAGAGGACATTGACACACACCTGATTTTAAACCCTATAGCTATAGAGTCCCTTAGTAGAACTTAACCTTGGAGAGAAATCTTTTCCCTATCTATCCCTCTTGAAGTAAAATGATGAATGCCTACCATGAGTCAGAGGGTAGTGATGTCAAGGTACTATTTGGAGGCTACATGAAGCAGAGGGTTAAGTGTTGGACTGTGTGATAGGTGCATAATCTTGTGTCACCATGAGGATATTAAGAGTGACAGAGTGGAGGATCTCCTGTCATTAAGGTCACAGCCTGATGATGCCTCCATGTGGGCATGACCTTCTCATGAGGACTGGGAACATCCTCTCTTTCTCCCTGGAGATGGGCTACACTCTCTCTCTCTGCTTCACCTTCCTGTTGACAAGCCACTTCCAGCCAGGCTGATGGCAGCCAGAGCCCTGAGATGCTTCCACCTCCACTGGATCCACAAGACTTCTCACCCACAGGCCTATGGTCTTCCTGCACTAGGCATCATTGCATGTGCTGCATGAGTCTGAAGAGGGCCTTGTAGACTAGTATCAGATATATGGGCTAATATCAGACGTGGACTTCATCTGGGATGGACTGGGATGTTTTCTTAATATAAAATTACTCTTTGATATAAAGCTCTCTCTTACACACATACATGAGTGTCCGTGGATTTGTTTCTCTAGTCAACCTGAACTAACACAGACTGCAATGGTTCTAACCCACCAGCCACTATGAGAGAGAATGATAAAGCTGTCTGCTCCTAGTTCTATTTTGTTCTATAGGGTCACTGGCTCTGAGTAGACTTTATGGCAATGGGTTGGTTGGTTGGTTGGTTGGTTGGTTGGTTGGTTGGTTGGTTGGTTGGTTGGTTGGTTGGTTGGTTGGTTGGTTGATGGCCTCCAAAGAAAAGTGATTGGAGCAGGCTTCCATCGAGAATTGCTTGCAGAGTTTCCAGAGCAGAGGTAACAGCCATAGAGGCACATGAAACAGGCCAGAGGCAAGTAAAATAAGGACATGAGCCACGTACTTACATATGACTAACACGAGAACCACAATCAGGATAGACAATTGGATTATTCTGTGATCCAAAGAAGCATCCCTTTGAATGCCATGAGATCTTTCAACTCTCAAAGTCTCTAGAAAGTAGAGGGAATCACAAAAGTAATTGAGATGCAAAAACAGGTGTTCTGTTGTACCCAGAATACAAAAGCTGACCTTATTTGTACTGACATATCATTAGGTGTGACGTTTGCTCTGAGTTGTTGTTTATGCTCAGACACCAAAATACACTTCCTAGTATTATTTAACAAACATTATGGTCACGTTTGAGGAAAATATTGCCTGATAAAATTTTAAAAGTTTAATTATTTGGTCATTTGGGATTTTTATGACACTATTCCCTCCATTAATAGTAATAGCATTATAAGAATATCAAATAAGGGAAGTAGCTTAGTGACTTAAAATCTAAGACTAATGACCAGAGTTGGTGCTTAACAAGATCTGAAAACAGATTATTGTAATTCATTAGATTGTTGATTGTTTTCTTTAAAATTAGAAAAGCACTAAATCATCAAGGTATCAAGTCCAAAATACGTATAAAAGAATATAAAGGAAAAAAATAGTCACCTTCTCTCTCTAATAATACCCGTTCTTCACACATGCACTCTAGCCCCTCAGGTGATCAATGTCAACCATTCTCTGTGTGTTCTTCCGCTCTTCAGAGATGCTCACATGCAACCAGATTTGTCCTTTCCTTTATAAAAATAGAGCTACGATCTGACAGTCTTTCAATACCACTTGTTTCTTCATTTGCCAGGAGAAACCAGCTCCTAGCACAATCACTACGGGTTCGGTAGGTGCAATTGTACAGCGATAATAAGTAAATATTATAGTAAAGTTATAGAAAGCATGAGAGATAAAAGAGATATATAGAAATAAATGGACTCAGACACATTGCATGGTAGCATTGCTCACCTCAGCCCTGCTTGGTGGTCCACGTGGAGGGAGAGAGAACTTTAATGCTTCCTAAGCTTTTATCCTCTCTGGGGACGTGCAAGCCCACTAATTACAGGTGAAGACATATGTCACAGGAAAGGGTTGTGCTATAGGTATTACAGTGATGGGAGGGGGTAATCTAGGGGTACGCAGGTAATAGGAAGAGGAGGGATTGGGGGTATACACACGGCAAGATGGGCAGGTCTTAGATACAGGATGGCAGCCTAACTTTGAATATCACAGAGCCAGTTTGGCTTGTCCTGGCCCAACTGATAGAGACCATTATCAGTAGGATGTAAACTGCCTACAGGAGCCTGTCCATTGTCCCCAGCAACAAGCAGCAGGCCCACTTCTATGATATGGGGAGACAGTGGTCTGGCAGCAGGGAGGATGATTGTGAGCTGACCTTGGCCCACATTCATTCATTGTTTCTTTCATTTGTTGTGCTCATGAATTTTTCACCAGGTCCCAGACAATGCCATTTTTAGTCATTTATTTCTACTGTTAGATATGCAGATGGTTTCCAATTTCTTATTATAATAAATAATGGTATTAAAATAGTCTGACACAATAAATAATTCTGTTTAAAAAATTCATAAAGGGTTGATTGTGGAACCGACCATCTATTGCTCGTAGTTAAATTTAGATTGAAGCTGAAGAAAATTAAAAGTCCAAGAAAGCCAAATTACACCGTGAGTCTCTCCCACCTGAATTTCTAGAAGAGCTCAATAGCAGATTTGATGTATTGCACACTAGTGAGAGAAGTCCTGATGAGCTGAGGGAGGGCAGCAAGAACATAGTCCATTAGGAAAGCAAAGGGTCACTAAAAAGACAAGAGAAAAAGAAAGATCAAAGCGGCATCAGAAGAGACCCTGAAACCAGCTCTGAAAAGTAGAGTAGCTAAAGCCAATGGAAGAAAAGAGAGCTGAATAGACTTTTTCAAAGGGCAGCTTTGAAAAAAAAAGCCATATATTTGAAGACAAAGCCATATATTATAATGAAATATCCAAAGACCTAGAATTAGAACACCAAAAGAGAAGAGCACACTCAACATCTTTGTATTATTTTTTTATTAAAAGATCATTTTGCTGGGGGCTCTTATAACTCTTATAACAATCCTTACATCAATTGTATTTAGCACCTTTATACATATACTGCCCTCATTCTTTTCTAGACATTTACTTTCTATTGAACCTTGGTATCAGCTCCTCTTTTTTTTCCCTCCCTCCCCCCACCCTCATGACCCCTTGATAAATTATAAATTATTATTATTTTCATATCTTACACCAGCTGCTGTCTCCCTTCCCCCATAGCTTCTCCTGGAGAGGGTGGTATGTATGTCGATCATTACAATAAGTTCCCCCTTCCTCCCCTCCCCACCTTCCCACCCACCCCCCTTCTCACCCTACTGGTATCACTATCCCCATTCCTGTTCTTGAATTCTCTGAGCTCTTATCTGTACTTGTGCACATGCTCCAGTCCAACCCGCAGTGAAAGGCAGTACTGGGGTCATGATAGTGAGGGGTGAGGAAGTTTCTGGGAACCAGAGGAATATTGTGTGTTTCATAGGTGCTGTACTGTGTCCTGGTTGACATCCCTTCCCTGTGACCCCTCTGTGAGGGGATATCCCCCATTGTCTACAGATGGTCTTTGGGTCTCTGCTCCAATCACCCTCGTTCTCAACAATATGGTTGGTTGGTTGGTTGGTTGGTTGGTTGGTTGGTTGGTTGGTTGGTTGGTTGGTTTTGGATCTTCTGATGCCTGTTAACTAGTCCTGAAGACACCTCATGATTGCACAGGCTGCTGTGCTTCTTCTATTTGGGCTTGGTGAGCTTCTTCAATGTGGTCTGCTAGATGGCTGCTTACTTTACTTCACGCCTTTAAGACCCCAGGTACTATATCTTTTGATTGTGAGGCACCATCTGCTTCCTTCACCACATTTGCTTATGCATCCATTTTGTCCTCAGCGATTGTCCCAGAAGGGTGAGCATCACAGAATGCCAGTTTGTTAGAACAAAGTGTTCTGGCATTGAGAGAGAATATGAGCAGAGGTCCAAAGTCTGTCCACTACCTCAGTATATTGTGATATAAATGTATATACATAGGTCAATACCTCTATTTTTATGAATTACAGTAGAACCCTGGACCTCGACGCTGATCCGTTCTAGAAGGAACGCCAAGATATGATGCAGTTCTGTTCTGAATCAATTTTTCCCATAAGAAATAACTGAAAATGGATTCATCTGTTCTCAACCACCAAGTTTTTACCCTAACCTTGCCTTTTTATACAAAACATTGCACAGAAATTTCAAAGTAAATAAGTTCAGAGTTAAATCCTATAAATTAAATTAAAAACACAACATTAAAAAAGTTTTTAACAACTACAGTATGGTCCATCCCTTGAGAGTGATGGGGATCTGGATCAGGAACTCCATGGATGTGGAGAGGAGGTACGCAGAGTCCTTGTTTGGAAAGGGACTCCCCTTCCATAAAATCAACTGGTAACTGCTTTTTAGGAGTTTTCTCCCTTCTTTGCCTTTTTTTACTACGACCTGGCTCACTTTCTCTTAAAAAAAAAAAAGTTTGTCTAATGTGGTCTGCTGTTGGCATTTCCTTAACTGTTTTCTAAAAGGGTTTACTAAATTATCCTCAACAATAGTGATAACATGGTTAACCAGTTCCTTATCAGGATGACTCTTTTCAAAAAACTTTCTGAGGACCCATGTTTTTATCTAAAAACAGTACACATGGCCACAAAAACTACGAAAATTATAGCAAAACACTTGGAACACAGCCACAACAGGTTTAAACAACGCATATTAATAAGGCCAACTAACACTGAGTGACCGAAACATGCACTGCTTTTGTTCACAAAAACCACATGCGTCAGGTCGGATTCCGATTTTTGTTCAAGCTCCAATGCAAAATTGTCTTGACATTTCGCGTTGAAATCGATTATGTCGCATACTGATGCAGTCTAGTACTGGGTTTCTCCTGTAATGTATTTACATATGTACACACTATGCTTATTATACCTCTATCCATAGCTTTGCTTCCTTGATTGTTCATCTGTTTTACCTTCCTCCTACCCAACCTCACCATTGCCTTACTTCTGCCTCTTTGTAATTCCTCTCAACCAGATTGCTGTGGCTCAGTATCCCCAGGATCTCTACATTCTCCTTGTTGTGGATTCTAATTCCCGAGTTGCTCCCCTGTGTTTGCTCACCACCCCTTTCCCTGCCTCCTTCTCCCTCAAGTCCCTCAGGTATCGCCGGTCCCGCTGCTTTCTCCTCAAGCTTGCTTCCAATGCTTATCTTACATACGTAGGCAAACCCACAATAACAGAGACTGAACAAAAAGAAAACAGAAGATTGAGAGAAAAAAGAAAAACAGACATAATTCCAGCATACATAATTCCAAGTCTGTCTGCTGACCTTTGTGACTATTTCCCCACTGGTCCTGGGGGAATTCCAGGAACTGCCCCTCCTAGCCTAAAGTCTGTTTGGGGGGCTCTTTAGGGGTTTTTTGGCTTGGTTTTGCTCCCACTGTGGATCTGTTATGTTCCCTTCTTGGTTCAACCCACTGCAGAAGGTTCAGACTAGACTAACTCCCTGCTGTGTATCCCCAGTATTGTCCTCTGTCACTGTATGCTTCAGTAAGGGGGCAACATGTCTTAAGCTGTTGTAGGCTCTACAGTCCTCTCTGTACCTTAGCAGCTCCATGCAGGACGTTATCTTCCAGGTTTGGTGTGCCAATATGGGGTGTAGACCACCCCTTTCTCTTTTTCCTTCTTGGTTTGCTTCCACGTGGGTGTGACATGCCAGCCCCTCTCCCCAACCTGTACATTTAATGTTGTTCTCTGGAGCACATACTTCTAGGGAGGGGTGAGTTTGGCTCTGACTGGGGTCAGCCCTGTAGCCAAATCTTTTCATGAATTTCTCCACGTGATTATGTTGTCCTCAAGATTTGGTGTGTCGTGGTGGGGTCTGTATGCACACTCCTAATTCTGTGAAGACATAACCAATACTCTCCCCCTGGATGGGTTAGTGCCCTGCCCCCACCCATGCCATCATCTCTCTTCCCCTCCCCAGCCCCTTTTCTCCCTCCCCCTCCCCTTCCCCTTCTTTGTGTTGGAATAACATGTACCTCCTTGGGCTTAGTCTGACCTCCACCAACTGCCTGTACATCAACCCATACAGTGTGAGATAAGTGGCTTTTCTCCTATACCTACTGTGCTGATCATACTTACCTCAGGGGACTCATGTTGTACTTGTCCTTTTGCGATTGGCTGACTACACTTAGCATAATTTCCTCTAACTCCTCCCATGAAACTGTGTGCTTCATGTGATCATCAGTTCTTTTTAATGATGCATAGTACTCCATTGTGTGTATGTGCCAGAGTTTACTAATCCACTCATCTATCGATGGAAATTTATGCGATTGTGAATTGTGCCACATTAAACATTAGAGTGCAAATGACTGGTCATGGTTTATTTTGTACCTCTTCTGGGTATATGCCTAGTAGAGGGATAGCTGGGTCATAAAGTAACTCAATTTCCATTTGCTTTAAATATCATGAGATTGCTTTCCATAGAGGCTGTACATATCTACATGACCACCAGCAGTAGAGGAGAATTCCTATCTTGCCACAGCCCCTCCAACATTTGTTGCTCTCTGATTTTCTGATTTGGGATATCCTCAAGGGTGTTAGATGGTATCTCACGGTTGTTTTAATTTGCATTTCCCTGATGGCTAATGATCTGGAGCATTTTCTCATATGTTTATTGGCCATTTGGGTCTCCTACCTAGGGAAAGTTCTTTTCTGGTCTTTTGCCCACTTTCTCAGAAGGTTAACAGCTTTCCTCTTTTTGCAGGCTAGGAGGATATTGTAGATTTTAGTAATAAGCCCTGTGTCTGTCATGCCATTGCTAAAAATCCTCTCCCAGTCTGCAAGTTCTCTTTTTACCCTCTTGGTGAAGCCTTTCGATGCACACAGGTGTTTTATCATTAGTATATCCCACTTGTTGATTTCAGGTTCACCTGTGTGTGTACCCCTCTCTATTGCAGTTAGCCTGTATATTCCCTGAGTCAAGGTTCTTAGGTTTGTCCCGATTTCATCATGGATGGTCCTCACAGTTTGGGGTTTTACTTCTAAGTCTGTGATCCCCCTTGAGTTTGTTCTTTGCATGGGGTAAGGTAAACATCCTGCTTCATTTTTCTACAAGTGGATATCCACAGTTTCCAGCACCACTTGTTAAAGAGGGCATCTATCTTCCACTTGATGTTTTTGGGGCCCTTGTTGAAGATCAGTTGTCTATATGTTGATGGTTTTCTTTCTAGGTTTTCTGTTCTTTTCCATTGGCCTAAGTATCTGTCATTATTCCAGTACCACACTGTTTTGACCATTATAGCTGTATAGTAGGTGTTAAAGTCAGGTAAAGTGAGCCCTCTGACTTTGTCCTTCTTCTTAAGGAGTTCTCTGCTAATACTGGGCTTCTTCTCTCTACGTATGAAATTGGGGGTTAGTTTTTCCAATGCTTTGAAAAAAGGTTGTTGGTATTTGAATCAGGGTAGCGTTAAACTTATATAGTGCCTTGAGTAAGATTGATATCTTTACTATAATGAGTCTTCTAATCCATGAGCATGGGATATTCTTTCATTTGTGGAGGTTGCTTTTGGTTTCCTGTAGTAGGGTCCTGTAGTTTTCCTTGTATAAGTCCTTTGGTCTTTTGGTTAAATATAGCCCTAGATATTTCAGTTTGTTCTTGGCAATTGTAAAGGGTACGGCCTTCTTTATCTCCTCTTCCAGGGTCTTGTTCGATGTACATAGCAAACCAGTAGACTTCTGTTTGTTGATCTTGTATCCTGCCACCCTTCCATATTCCTCTATCGCTGTCAGTATTCCTGTAGTGGAGCTTTGGGGATTTTCGTTGTGTAGAATCATGTTGTATGTGATTCTTACACTTTTTCTTATCAACGTGGTGTATAATACTGATGGATTACCAGATGTTAAACCATCCCTGCATCCCTGGAATTATTCGCACCTGATCATGGTGGATGATATGTTTTATATACATTTGTGTTCTATTGGCCAACATTTTTTAAGGATTTTTGCATCTATGTTCATTAGAGATATCAGTCTGTAGTTCTCTATTCCTGTGGGATTTGTGTTAGTCTGGATAAACTAGAGAAACAAATCCATAGAAACTCATATATGTATAAGAGACAGTTTTATATATAGGTTAAGTATACATTCAGAAAGCATCCCAACCCAGTCCAGTCCAATCCCCATAAGTCCTACTTAGCCCACATGTCCGACACTGATCTACAAAGTCCTCAAACTCACAAAACACACACAATGAGGCCAAATGCAGGAGGATCACAAGCCAGTGAGTAGAAAGTCTTTGAATCCAGTGGCAGTGTAAGCATCTCGGTGCTGTCAAGGGTCTCTAGGCAGCTTCTCCAGCCCCAAGAACTGCATCGGGGTAAGTCCATGTGGCTTCTCCTCAGGCATGTCTCGCAGGAAGTGAGCCTTGCCATTCAAGGCAGCGATACACTGGTCCAACCATCAGAGAACAAGAGACCAGCGAACCAGAAAGGCGAGGCTCACTGAGTCATTTATCGCTTCACCCTTCAATTAATTCCACATGTGTTTATCAGCTAGGTTGGCACAATAAACCTTAACTATCTCAGGATCCTTGTGTTATTTGGGTATCAGTTATACAGGCTTTGTAGAATAAGTTTGGGAATTGGCCATTTTTTTCTGTGCTCTGAAGTAATTTGTGCAGGATTGGTGTCAGCTCTTCCCTGAATGCTTGGTAGACTTCTCCTGTGAAGTTGTTTAGTCTGGAAGTTTTTTTGTTGGTAGTTTCTTGATAGTCATATCAATTTCTTCCTCTGCTATGTCTGTTGAGGTTTTTGACCTCTATCTGGGATAAACTAGGGAAGGATTGTTTTTCCTAGTATCTGTCCCAAGTCTTATATGTTGTTGAATTCATTAGAATACAAACTTTCATACTACTTTGTGATTATCCTTTTAATCTCATTGGGGTCTGTTATGAGTTCCCCTGTTTCATCCCTCATCCTGGCTATTGATGTTTGCTCCTTCCTTTCCTTGGTCAGGCTTGCCAGCAGTCTGTTGATTCTGTTGATCCTTTCAAAGAATCAGCTTTTTGCTGTCTAGATTTTTTGCATTGTTCTCTTGTCTTCCCACTGGTTTAACTCTGCCCTGATTTTTATTTTTTTTATTTTGCTATTGGAGGAGTTCTTCTGTTGACTCTGTTCTAGTTACTCAGCATATCTTAAAGTGAAAGAATTGAAGAAAATTGTAACCTCGAGTTGAAATATTGGAAGAATCTATGGAGAAAATATTAAATGATGCAGAAGTCTTTTTTTTAAAAAAAGGAAAGACTACACAGAGTCCATCTGCCAAAAAGAACTAGTCTACATTTCCCATTTCAGGAGCTAGCATATGTGCAAGAACCAATGGTGCTGATGGAAGAAGTTGAAGCTTCATTGAAAGCATTAGCCAAAAATAAGGCCCCAGAAACCGATGGATTGCCAAATGAAATGTTTCAACAAGCTGATGAAGCACATATTCATCTATGGCAGGAAATGTGGAAGTTAATTTCTAGGCAAACTCACTAAAAGAGATCCATATTTGTGCCCATTTCAAAGAAAAATGACTTAACAGAATGTTGACACTGTACAACAGTATTATTGATATCATATGCAAGTAAAATTTTGCTAAAGATCATTCAACAATAGTTGCAGCAGTATACTGGCAGGAAGCTGCCAGAGGTGCAGGCTGGATACAGAAGAGAACATGGAACAAGGTATATCATTGCTGCCTTTATATGAATTTTTGACTGAAAGCAGAGAATGCCAGAAAGATGCTTACTTGTGTGTCATTGACTATGCCAAAGCATTTGACTGGATGGACCTTAACAAACCATGAATAACATTGGGAAGAATAGGAGTTTCAGAACCCTTCATTGTGCTCATGGGCAACTTGTACATGGAGGAAAAAGTATTTGTGATAACAGAACAAGGGGACACTTCATGCTTTAAAATCTGGAAAGAAGAGTGCCAAGGCTATATTCTCTCACCATATATATTCAGTGGTATGCTGAGAAAATAATCAGAGAAGCTGATTACAAGAAGAAGAATGTGGTATCAAGATTGGAGGAAGGGCTTGTGATATGCAGATAACAACTTGTGATATACAGGCGAAACAACTTTGGTTGCTGAAAGTGAGGAGGGCTTGAAGCCCTTGCTGATGAAGATCAAGGATCGCAGCCTTTGGTATAGATTACAACTCAATGTAAAGAATACCAAAATCCTCACAAGAGAGGCTGTAGGTAACATCATACTAAATTTGGCAAAGGCTGAAGTGGTCAAGGATTTTATCTCTTTTCTCAATAAATCATTTTATTGGGAGCTCCTACATATACTATAACAAACTATTCAAGGATTTTATCTTGTTTGGATCCACAGTCAATGCTCATGGAAGCAGCAGTCAAGAGATCAAAAGATCTCTACTCGAAAATACCCCCTAAAGTCATCTTACAGTAGCCTGCCTGCCTGGGCATTGTACTATTTTAATACCAGTCTATGGGGGATCAAGCTTACAATACGTATTTGAGAGATTAGCTAGAGACTTTTGGGGATAATGAGTTTGTCAATGAGAGAAAGTACAAATGGTTGTACAGCTGCAAGAAGGTAATAAGTATCACTAAATTGTACACATAGAAGCTATGTTTTACTATGTATCCTTTCAACAAAATTAATTTAGAAAAATCTTTCCTTTTATAAAAAGAGATCAAAAGTCAAGTTGCATTAGGTACATCTGCTCCATAAGACCTCTTTACAGAATTGAAAAGCACGGATGTTACTTTGAGAGCTAAGGCACACCTGACCCACGATATGGTATATTCAATTGCCTCATATGCAGTGAAAGTTGCACATTGAGTAAGAAAGATTGAAGAATAATTGATGTATTTGAATTGTGGTATTGGAGAAGAATATTGAAAATATGATGGACTGCTAAAAGTACAAACCAATCTGTCTTGGAAAAAATAAGGCCAGAGGGCTCCTTAGAAGCAAGGATATAAGACTTTGTCTTACATATTTTGGACATATTGTCAGGAGAGACCAGTTCCTGGAGAAGGCATTATGTATAAAGTGGAGGGATATAGAAGAAGAAGAAGGCCCTCATGAGACAGATTGACACAGTGACTACAACAGTTGGCTCAGGCATAGGGAAAGTTGTGTGGATGGCACAGGACTAGGCAGTAGTTTGTTCTGTTGTGAATAGGGTCACTATGGGTCAGAGCCAACTCCATGGCACCTAATAAAAACAACAGCACATTAATATTTATGTTCATATTCTTATATTTTTAAAAGATTCTCAAAAGTAAAATGGTTTGTAATAAAATGGTAAAGTGGTTTGTAATGGTTTGTAATAAAATAAAATAATTTTAATGATTTGTAAGAAAAAGTAAATAAAATTTACAATTTTTATAAATGTACAAAAGTAAATAAAATGTGCACTTTTACTCTTAATGCAAGTATAAAACACAGAAAATGAACAGAATATATACACAAATACATTGTTCAAATAACCACCATAATTAAAACACTCCTATGATCTCCACCTAGATTAAGAAACAACCTTGTGAATAATCCAAAAGCTTCTTCACGTCTCTTCTCAATCCCTCCCTCTCTGACCATGATCTTCACTTCTAAAACTGCAGTTTAGTTGTGGTTCTTTTGACAGTTAAGCAAATTAAATGATACAGTAGGTACTTTTTGCATATCGTTTCTGGTATCTTGATGCTGATTGATATTCTTTCTTGGCTATGGTTCACATCTTCTTGGCAGATCTAATAGGCTTTTTATTGCATTCTAAATGTTATGATTCTAAAATGTTGGGTGGTTATATTTTGTTGTTTTCCTTTAGAGAATGTTAGACTTTGTTCTGATAAGCTATTAATTGACTTGGGATTCAAACTGACTTTTCCAGACTGATTAGAGTGTGTAATTACAAGTAATCCCTGTGATGTCTTCAAGTTAGAACAAATCACACTTACAACAACCCATATTGGTTTTTGTCCATCTTATCATTGTTAATATGAAGGGGTACCCCCCAAAAAAAAACCAGAAAATTTTTTCAAAGTTGTATACTTATATTTTTTAACAAAACAACCTTATCACCTTCAAAGTACTCTCTATTACACTTAATACATTTTTCAAATCTGTGATTCCATTCTTGGAAACTCAACTGTTTGGATGGCTGGCAGCAGCACCGCCCTCATTTTTTTTCTTCTTCACCTCTTCTAGTTGTCAAATCACTGTTCTTTGTGTCCCTTTGCATTTGAGGAAACAAAAAGAAGTTACATAGAGCGAGGTCAGGTGAGTATGGTGTGTTGGGCAAGAGAGGCATGCTGTTTTTTGCCAAAAACTGCACACTGAGATGGCTGCATGAGCTGGTGCATTGTTGTGGTGGCAAAACCAGTCCTCATTGCCACAAAGAAGAATTTTTTTTGGTCCCACAATGTTGCACTATCTTTTCAGAGTCTCTAAATAGAAAGCTTGATTGACAGTCTGACCTGGTGGAATGAATTCCAAATGCACTATACGACATTTTTGTCCATTTGGGAAGTTGACAGACATCCAGGACAAGGTTTGTCATCAATTAACACTTCACCTTTTTTGAAACAAAAAAACCATCCGTACACTTGAGTTTTTCCCATAGTGCGCTCCTTGTATGCTGTGTTCAACATCACAAGTTTTTGCAATGTTTCCTTTGAGCAGGACAAAAAATTTAACAGCCACATGCTGATCTGTTAAATTGGCCATCACAAAAAATGAGGTTTGAGCTACACTGATTTTTTTCTTTTAATCATTTTGTTGGAGGCTCATACAACTCATCATAATCCATACATTAAATCCATTTTATTCAGCACATTTGTACATTTATTGCCCTCATCATTCTCAAAACATTTGCTTTCTGCTTGAGCTCTTGATATCAACTCATGTTTCCCCTCCCTCCCCACACCCTCCCTCATGAACCCTTGATAATTTGTAAATTATTATTATTTTTCCATGTCTTACACTGTCCAAAGTCTCCCTTTACCCACTTCCCTGTTATATGTCCCCCAGGGAGGAGGTTATATGTAGATCTTTGTAATCAGTTCCCCCTTCCTACCCCACCTTCCCTCTACCCTCTTGGTATTGCCACTCTCACCATTGGTCCTGAAGGGATCATCCATCCTGGATTCCAGTTCCTATCTGTACCAATGTACATCCTCTGGCCTAGCTGGGTTTGTAAGGTAGAATTGGGATCATGATAGTGTGGGGGTGGAAGCATTTAAGAACTAGAGGAAAGTTGTATGTTTCATTGTTGCTACACTGCACCCTGACTGGCTCGTCTCCTCCCCGCGACCCTTCTGTAAGGAGATGTCCAATGAGCAGCACTGCTTTTATAAAATAATCTACTGTGACCAGAGAAAACCTTCCCAGGTAACACCACTGAGTGCATTAACTCAGAGCAAGTTGCTTGATGCTTGCCTAGTAGGAAAAATGCATACTATGAAAGCTCCACTCCACCCAGAGCAATTCTGGTTTTGTTTTGTTTTGGGGGGCGGGTACTCCTTCATATGTACTACATGCATGTTATCGCATATAAATTGCTGATGTTATCATTATCAGATACTCAATTGCAAGTGTTTCATTTTCCTCTTGGTCTCTTGTAATAGTGTTCTGTAGTTTTCCCCATATAGGTCTTTTGTTCTTTTAGTCAGGTATACCCTAGATATTTCAATTTGTGTTTGGCTATTGTGAAGGGTACCACCTTTTTGATCTCCTCTTCTGTGGTCTTATCCGATGTGTATAGAAGTCCAAAGGACTTCTGTTTGTTGATCTTGTATCCTGCCACTCTGAAAAACTTCTCTATTGCTTCCAGTTACTCCCCTTGTGGAGCTTTTGGGATTTTCTATATATAAAATCATAACATCTGCAAATAACGATAATTTCACCTCTTCCTTCCCTAGATGAATACCTTTGATGTCTTTTCTTTGCCTAATGCTGTTAACTAAAACCTCCAGCATGATATTAAATAAGAGTGGGGACAAGGGGCATCCTTGTCTGGTCTTCTTTTTCAGTGGGATTGTGTTAGTCTTTTCTCCATTGACTACAACGTTGGCTGTTGGTTTTTCATATATAGCTTATATTGTCTTGAGGAATTTTCCTTCCATTCCTATCTTCTCAAGTGTCTTAAACAGGAATTGGTGTTGGATGTTGTCGAATGCTTTTTCTGTATCTATCGAGTTTATCATGTGGTTCTTATAGTTTTTCATGTCAATGTGGTGAATATTAATGGTCTTTCATATGTTGAGCCATCCCTGCATCCCTGTTATGGATCCCACTTGGTCATGGTGAATTATTTGTTTTATATACTCTTGTATTCTGTTGGCCAATATTTTGTTAAAGATTTTTGCATCAATGTTCATTAGGGATATTGGTCTGTAGTTCTCAATTCTTGTGGGATCCTTGCCCGGTTTTGGTATCAGAGTTATACTAACTTCATAGAAGGAGTTTGGGAGTTTGCCATCTTTTTCTATGTTCTGGAAGAGTTTGTGTAGGATTGGTGTTCGTTCTTCACTAAATGCTTGATAGAATTCTCCAGTGAAGCCATTTGGTCCAGGGGATTTTTTTTTGTTGGTGATCCCTTGATGACCTTGTCTATTTCTTCTATTGCTATGAGTCTGTTGAGATTCTTGACATCTTTTGGGGACAGTCTAGGGAGGGATTGTTTTTCCAATTTTCCAAATTTCCCACTAGGCAAATTTCCAAGAATTTGTCCCTGTCTTCCAAGTTGTTGAATTCATTGGAGTACAATCCTTCATAGTACTGTATAATTATCCTTTTGATTTCATTAGGGTCTGTTGTAATGTCCATTCTTTCATCCCTTATTCTTGCTATTGAAATTTTTTCCCTCCTTTCTTTGGTTAGGTTTGCCAGCGGTTTGTCGATTCTGTTTATTCTTTCAAAGAACCAACTTTTACAGTAGCAGCATTCATTTTTTCCATAGTTTTCTTATTTTGCCTCTCCTGAATCTCAGCTTGATTTTTATTATTTCTTTTCTTTTGCTATTAGTAGGATTATCCTGCTGACTCTGCTCTAGTTGTTGTAAATTTTGTGCCAGCATATCAACCATGAATCTCTCTTCCTTTCTCAGGTGTGCATGTATTGCTATGAAACTTCTTCTGATAACTTCCTTTGCTGTATCCCATAAGGTTTGGTATGTCGTGTTCTCATTCTCATTGATTTCTAGAAATTTCCTAATTTCATCTCTGATCTGCGCCAGTACGCACTCCTTTTGCAGTAGAGAGTTATTCATCCTCCAAGTGTTTGCTCTTGTTTTCTTCGTCTTCCTTTTGTTGATTTCCAGCCTTATGGCACAGTGCTCAGAAAGAGAGAGGTCTGTATGATATCAACGTG
This sequence comes from Echinops telfairi, assembly GCF_000313985.2. Taxonomy (NCBI): domain Eukaryota; kingdom Metazoa; phylum Chordata; class Mammalia; order Afrosoricida; family Tenrecidae; genus Echinops; species Echinops telfairi. Next base: position 36,371,965 of record NW_022103968.1, on the reverse strand, counting down.
CTTAAATTTATGTAGATTCGCCTTATGCCCCAGCATGTGGTCTATCTTCGAATATGTCCCTTGCCGGCTTGAAAAGAATGTGAATTTTTTTGTATTTGGATGAAAGCTCTGTAAATATCTATCAGGTCAAATTTTCTAATTGTAGTGTTTAAATCTGTAGCCTCCCTGTTGAGTTTCTTTCCCTGTGATCTATCTTTCTCAGACAGCGGTGTATTGAAGTCACCACTATAATTGTTGAGGCTGTGATTTATTTTTTCACCAGATGCTATTTTCTTGCCAGATCAAAGGCAAATCCTTATTTAATTGTCAAAGTACTTTCCCCTGTACCATCAACCCCATCAGATATTTGCAAGACCTTCCCTTCTCTTTCTGCCTCAAAAAATGACTCCCTATGACAAGGTAACTGGCCCCTAATATTTACTCTCTTATCTTTCATAGTAATCATACTGTTTGTTAGCTAGACATACGGCTAACCCAAACACTGCATTCTCCCTCAGAGCCACCTAACTACATGTTAGTCAAGGAGCAACATGTTAGTCAACATAAATTCAAGCAGCGCCTTTCAGGAACCTTTTTTTAAAAGACATCATCCTTTGCCCTTCTTAGTCTCCTTTCTCCTTGCTCTTGTCTGGAATGAAAACCAGGTGACTGGCATGGAAACCACCATCTTGGCCATGGGATGACCTTGGAAATGAAAGCCATGCAAAAGACCAGGAACCCAGTTCCTGAGATTTCATGATGCAGAACTGACTTCGTGACTTTAAAGTAAAAGATAAATAGACCTCTCCCCTAGCTCAATCCTTCTCTTCCAGGGTGTTCCATTGAAAGCCCAACATCCTAATGAGAAAATAGTTCTAGAGACACCCCAACACCTTCGCTGTTGTGTCCCTACAAGACAAGGTAAACCTGTTCTTTAGGTGTCCGCGACTGGAAATCTTTACCAAAGAAAACAGCCTCATCGTTCTCCAACCAAGTAGCTGGTGGATTCAAACCACTGACCTCTCGGTTAGCACACCACAGAAGGTTTTAAAGCTGTGCAGTTTTTGCTTATGTTAGTGAGAAAGACTTCTTCCCAGTTTGTGGATTTCTAATTAAAATAAACTCTGATCACCACTTTAAGAAATGTTACCCTTTATCTTCCTACACTATAAGGATGTGCCCAGAGGGATGGAAAACATAGAAAGGGGCAAGGGGCAACCAGGAGAGACATCACACCCAAAGTCTGTACCAGCTTATACCTCACGTATCACATAGTTTAATTGTTTGATCATATTAAGAGTTGTGCACTTGTCGCCACAATCAATTTCAGAACAATTTCTTCTTGTACTCATTGTTGTTTACTCCCCATTTCCCCCATCCTCCCCTACCATGCCCTTTAGCAATTATCAATCCAGGTAATGTCTCTATATTTCTACCTATAGAGGTTTCATATAGGGAAATTTCATATAAAGAAAATTATACCAAACACAAACAAGAAGCAATAACGATGACTAGATAAAACAGTAAAACCGCAATCAAAAAGAAAGTAGAAAATAGGGGAAATGGAAACAACTTTAAATATGGGTCAAAAAAGAGATCAAATCATAAGGTATTACATTTTAGCCTAACTACTGCTGCCATGATTCACCTTACAATGTCCTCTGTCTGGTAGCAAAACTAGTCACATGCCTCAATTATGGTCAGAGAGCATTCATCAGAGGCTTACTCCATATGAGGAGCCTGTCAATGAATTTTGGGCTAACCACTATCATCCATAGCCTTCTGCAACCTGGGTGTTCACAATTCAAACTCTAATGCCATTTCCTCCTTCGCACTTGGATTGGACACCTCTTCTTTAGAGTTCTCCTCACTGTGCACAGACTGAAAAGTACTTGGCGGGGCTGAGAATTTTGTTTGGTAGGGGTTTTTTTTTTTCTTTCTCTCTTACTTAGGCCTGCCTCAACAATTCAGAATAAAAATACAAAAGGGTCACAGGGAGGAGACGAGCCATTCACAGTGGTCTAGCACCATGAAATGAACAACTTTCCTCTAGTTCTTTAATGCTCCCTTCCCCTACCCCCCCACTGTCATGACCCCAATTCTACCTTACAAATCTGACTAGACCAGAGCATGTACATGGGTACAGATAAGAGCTGGAAACATAGGGAATCCAGGACAGATAAACCCCTCAGGATGAAAAATGAGAATAGCAATACCAAGAGGGGAAGGGGAAGGTGGGGAGATAAAGGGAAAACCGATCACAATGATCTACATATAACCCCCTTCCAGGGGGATGGACAACAGAAAAGTGGGTGAAGGGAGACCTCAGCCAGTGTAAGACATAAAATAATAATAATAATAATTTATAAGTTATCAAGGGTTCATGAGGTAGGGAGGATGGGAGAGAGGGGGAAAATGAGAAGCTGAGACCAAGGGCTCAAGTAGAAAGAAAATGTTTTGAAAATGATGATGACAATAAATGCAAATGTACTTGACACAATGGATGGATGGATGGATTTTGATAAGAGTTGTACGAGCCCCCAGTAAAATTATTTATTAAAATAAAAAATAAATTTTAATTCTTAAATGTCCTTCGCAGGGAGAAATTTAAAATTGTCAGGGCCAAGTGCTCTGGCAGCAGCAGCCTGCAATCTAGGGAGTTCACACAGTCACCTTGGCCTCCCACACCCCCATATCCAGGTTAGCTCCTCCCCAGGGGGCAGAGAGTCCTCTTTGCCTGCTGCAGGCAAAGCACATTAGAAATGTAGGACACTCAACCTACTGCCGACGTGGGTAAGTTTTTCCTGCATGAAAAGAAAACAGGAAGATAATTGCCCTAGAAGTAACTCAGTCGATGGGCATCCTACGCTTGGATCACGCCAGGGGCCCACACCTACTAGGTGCAGGGTAATAGCGAGCTTTGCTGGTCACTCCTGATGCACACCAGTGAACCAGTGGCCCACAAGGCTTGGGTAAGAAGTCTCCGCATGGCTATCGTGATGATTTGGAAGGTTTGGCCAAAAATAAACTCCCATCTCTAATTTGCACTTCTTGCCTGTTAGCTCCCAAGGCCTCACTTCCGCGGCTGCTGGGCAGATCGTGGCAGAATTCTAGAGTTACTATTGCTGGCAGCACAGAGCAGTCGCCCCCACACCCCAGCATTGTGAGGACCATCTCACCGCTGCGAGGCGGAAGATAATTGGTGACACTGGAACATGGCAGAGACTCCACAGGGAGCAGAGTAGGCATCTAAAAACAGGACTTAGGTGCCCTGGGTCTCAGCTTTGACTTTGGGGGAGGGGCCAGGATTACCAAGCAGGGCAGTGTGACCTGAGAGGTTAGGGCACCCTGTCTGGGCCCTGGCTCCCACACTCTCGCTTGCGTCTCCCTCTGGTGCCACACATCCTGTAGGCCAGGTTCCTGCCACAGCAGTCGCAGGGAGGTGTTGGGTGACACCTGATTCCGATGAGGTAAGCAGATAGTGACTGCACATCACCCATAGGTCTTACCTGTACTTAGGTAAGGAGAGTAACACAGCCCTTTCTGGGTACTTCAAGTAACTGGCACATGAGCAGAGATGGATTCCCCAATGAGCAAGGTACCCCAAAGCAAACTGAACCAAGCCCGTGCCCATTCTGATGCATAGTGACCCTGTGCAGGGTTTCCAAGCCTGTCAATCTTTATGAGAACAGATCTCTTCATCTTTCTCCCTCAAAGTGGCTGGTGGGTTCGAACGGCCCAAATCTTGCAGTTAGCAGTCCAAGGCTTATCCAACTGCACCACCAGGGCTCCTCAAGCAAGATACGCACAGGTCTGATTGTGCCTTCTCACCAATCTACAGCACACAGTTTCATCTGTCCCTCACCAAGTCTTCAGAGAGATGGCTCCCAAGAAATGGCTCACCAACAGATTTGCAAATAAACACAACTAAACCCATGTATGCCATGTTTACGGGTTAATCTGACTTTGCACCTGGGTTCTCTGCATTATGCCAGTGAACCTATTCAAAATGATGAGCTTGTTCCATGCCAACTGGAAATACACAACCATGTTTTACTTTACCAGGGAAAGAGCCCAATCTGATATTTTAAGAGAAAGAAAGAACCACATCTTGGTCAGTCAAACAACCGAATCCAACAACCTGCGTGTCTCACCAGCCCACCCCTCAGTCACTAAGTTGTCATTCTGAAGACCCAAGCTAAATGCGTGCCACTGGAGGTGGCAAGGGACATCTTCCTGAGACAAAAGCTTTGAATCAGAGCACTTATTAGTCTCAGAAGTAGTGGTGCACACCCCATTTCACAAGGGGTTCCAAGAGATGGCATGACCCACGCCTCAGCTCACAAAGAGCCTCAGATATAAAAGGCTGAAGCGATCAGCAAAATAAATGGCATGGACAGCCACCAAAATGCCCTGGCCAACCTGAAAGAAAATAGCATTCAGGATTACACTTTGAGTCAGCATACTATCAGAAGGTAAATAAATAAAACAGCATCCTATTAACAGATGATATTGCTTGGAGGACATTCAAATAATAATAATGACTAGTTTTTATGTAGTTGGACTCTTCTAAGATGATCTCATTTAACCCTCAGAAAAACTCTAACATGACACAAAAGGATGAACAATGTTGAGCCCACCTCTGTGACAAAGACATGGAGACAGCAATGTATCAGTGGTCACCAGGAACTGGGGGAGAGGAGGGATGGGAGAGATTGTTGAAGGGGTACTGAGCTTCTGCTTGGAAATGGATCGTTGTGATGGTTGCACATAACCACTGCCAGTGAGTCGATTCCGATTCATAGCCACTCAGTAGAAGGTTTCTGAAGCTGGAACAGATGGTGAATGTAATTAATGTCATTGAGTTAAGACTGATTCAAACATAAACTTTTATTATAAATATTTCACAATAATTTCTATTTTTGTTTGTTTGTTTTAATAAATTTCTATTTTAAGATGTATGAAGAGGAATGACTATGCCCGTTTTATGGTCCTTGCAAATGGGGCTCCCTCAGTTTGTCTGTAAGGGGATGGAGGTAAGAGTAAGAGCCAAGAACACGCTCAAGATCACACAGTGATAGGGTCAGGATTTGATCTCAGGCTGCCTGGAACTCCAGAGTCCCTATGCTTAACCACTATGCAGTAATATCATTTTTCAAAAATAAAGTAATAGTTTCCAAAATAAATCTTTCATAATAACAATCATATTGCAGTTTCACAACTTCAAAGCATTGCCATCTTAACACAAAAGCCCTTGGCATTTCACTGTTTCCTCATATCCCTGAAAGGGAATCTATCTAAGAGGCCCTGGGTCAAGCTACCCACAGCCTGTCTTCTCCACACATTTTTACTTTACTGTTTTCACTTGAGAAAAACGTGTACAAGTTCTCTTAAGTGCCAGGCTTTCGGAGAGTCCATGAATGGGCCTTTTCTGGGCTGCAAAACAGCTCCTTATTTGGTTCTGTCCGCAACTCAGCCCAAATGTCTCAAAGTAACGATCCAGTGAGCTTCCCAGAATCTAGTAGCCAGCGATGCCAAGGCTTCAGGAGGGCCCGGATCCCATCCCAACCCTTCCAAGGGAGTGGCAGAGAGGTGTTTTCCAACATGTGTTCTAATTGCCCCACAAAATGAAAAGGTAGCTTTTAAAAGCTACAGTTGGATGAGAAAGTCTGTCAAAAATGCAAGAGTCCCGGCTATGCTAGAGCAGCATGCTGTTTGTAATTGTACTGAAAGCACAATTATCACCCCTTCCCAGACAGTCACTGTGATGCTGGCGACGAATTGAGGCACGAGGGTCCCAAAGAAGAGCAGCGAATGCACAAACAGATCATGCCAATACCGTGTGTTTGAAAAAATGTGTCAAGGCCTGTAGGAGGGCTGGCAGAACCCAGGGGAGGGCAGTTGCAATTTCACAGAGAAAAAAAATGTATGTGAAACGTTTCGTCAGAGAAACTGCTCATATTTGTAGTCCAAAGGCTGACAAGTAATTCTGCCTTAAGGGGGTCTCAGACGGTGTCCTGGAGATTGGAGAAAAGGTGGCAAACCCCACCCTCCCTTCTACACACACACACACACACACATACACACAGTTGTTCTATTGCTATGACTTACATCACATTGTTGTTTGCCGTGTTTTTTGTGCATTTTTCAAAAACATGCTTCAGCACGTAGCACACCTCTAGCCCATCAGCCTCTCCCTGTGACCTCCCACCCTTACTCAGCTCCCCACCCCACTCCTCTGCTTTGAAGACCAGCCAAGAAAGCATTCAGTATCATTGTCCTTGTTGTTAGTTTCCATCAGGTCCCCTTCAACTCACGCCCCACCCTATGTGTATGGAGTTCAACTGCCTCACAGGGTGTCAAGCTGTGACCTTTCAGAAGCAGATCCAGGCCTGTCTTCCAATGCACCTCTGGGTGGATCTGGACAGTCAAGCAGTTGAGCACATAGTCAAGTAGTTGAGCACATAACCATTTGCACTACCCACAAACTCCCTCGGGTCTACATAAATTGCCAAAGGACAAAAGGCAGACGTTGTGTCCAGAGGAGAGTCAAAAGATCTTAGGAGTTAGGAGATAGGTGTCCTGGTTCTACCACCACTGTGTTGTGACTTTGGGCAGGCCCCTTCCTGATGCTACTCCTCCATTCCCTTTCTGATCTTATCAAAATAATTCCCCCCACTTGAGTATATTTCAGCCCATTTTTTACTCCATTGTTTAACACATTCTGTAATTATTTGATCTGTTAATTCATCTTTTTATTGATTTTAGTCTGTAATCTTCAGAAGAATATAAGCTCCTTTCAGCCATCCCACTCAAAAATCAAACTCACTGCCATCAAGTCAGTGGTGACTCTGAGACCCTATAGGGCAGGGTACAACTGCCCCTGGGTTTCTGAGACTGTACGTTTTTATGGAAGTGGAAAGCCCTGTCTTTCTCCCATGGAACAACTGGTGATTTTGAACTGCTGACCTTGTAGATCGCAGCCAATGGGTAACCACTTCGCCACCAAGGCTCCTTTCAGCCATCTACACACTCCCCACCCCCATTTTATACCCAGCACATGGCACGTAGTCAGCACTAATTCATGTAATTAATGCATAAATAAAAAAAAAAAACCTCACCGTTACCTAGTAGATGCTGACTCATAGCAACCCTATATGACAGGATAGAACTGCCCCTCTGGGTTTCTAAGGTTGTAATTTTTATGAGAGCAGAAAGCCCCCACTTTCTCCAATGGAGTGGCTGGTGGTTTTGAACTGTTCACTTTGTGAATCACGCATGGCCCAATGAGTAAGCACTACATCAAACCCAAGCTCCCAGTGAAGGAATGTGAACATCAAATAATCTATGACTTGTTCATACTTATTCTTCAGAGGGAAAAAGTAACAATTATATATGGGGAGAAAATGACTGAATTCCTTCCTGCACCTCTCAGAGAAGAAATGGGGAGATGAGTGATTCAGTAGAAACCCTCTAATCACCAGTTGCTTCTTCTTATAACTTGTTGCTGAGGAAAACACATCATTGTGTACAGTTATTGTGAGCACAGGAATTTTAAAGTCTCTCACATCTTTTTTGTCTTCCTAAGATTTCTCACCTTATCTGATATGCCATGTTAGTTAACACTTACACAGTCTAACTTACTAACCACTTCATTATACACTTGTTCATCAAGATTGTCCTGTCATTTGCTGCCTGTATTAGTCTAGGTACTTTGGAGAAACAAATCCACGGCAACTCACATATAAGAGAGAGTTTTATGTAAAGAAAAGGTGCATCATGAAAACATCCCAACCCAATGCTGCCCAAGCCCACAAGTCCAACATTAACCCATTGACCCAACACCAGTCCACAAAGTCCTCCACCTCACAAAACAGAGGCAATGATGCCGACTGCAGGAGGAAAGCTGAGTCCATGAACGTGTAAGCATCTCAGCACTGGCAGGGGTCTCCACACGGCTGCTCCAGCACCCAGGGCTGCATCGGGATAGATCCATGCGGCTTCTCCTTGTAGGAAATCCATCTTGCAAACTGAAGCAGGGAACTGCTAAGGCAGCTGCACCCGATGCAACCATCACAAAACAAGAGACCCGAGAACTAGAAAGGCCGAGGCTCACCACCCATTTATCCCTCCGCCTTTCAACCAGCACCACATGTGATTATTGGCCAGGCTGGCACAATTAACTAACTCACTGCCCAATAAACTCTTCAGGCTCTAAACAAAAAACCAAACTCACTGTCACTGAGTTAATTCTGACTTATAGAGAACCTATATAACAGAATAGAACTGGCCCTTTGGGCTTCCTATGTTAGAGCAGAAAGCCTCGTAGCAGTTAGTGGGTTTGAACTTCTGACCTTGCAGTTGAAGCCCAATGCATAACCCACCATGCCACTAGGACTCCTCCATTAAGACTGCAGTAGTTTAATTTTTATTGTTACTAAATGCCATGTGTTAAAAGCTATTATAATTGACTTTCATTAACAACTGTATTCCAATGTAATACTCAGTTAAGAGGGTCCTGATGGTTGTCAATGGCCTTGGTTTTCATCTTGACTCCACCCCAAGGCCCTTCAATTGCAGCCAATTGACCCATCCCAAGTTAATGGACAAATCACAGATAATCGTGGATTCTTTGTGTCCACCTGACACTCATTTCTTGTTTGGTGACTTTGGCCAGACTTTTTACCTGATCTTTGCTTATTTGCTTTCCAAGTAGCTAAAATGGTCTATCTGCTACTTGCTGTTTCTAATTGTTCCTGATACAGAAGTGGAGAGCTGGGACTTCTTGCAATGTCTTCTCCAGAAAATATATCTTGGATCCTCTGTACTGGCCTTCAGAAAACCTCTGGTCACATCAAATACATCGATGCAATTTTGGATATTTGTGAAAAAAGTGAAGTCATGTCCTAATGTTTCTGTTTTAGAGGTTATGTCATCAAATCATCTAATGTTAAATAGGCCTTCCTAATCTTCTTCCTCATCTTCATTCATTCTCAACAAATGAAACTGTTTCCCTAAATCATTCTCTTCTAAATACTCATCCTTCATGGCCTTGTATGTCCCAACTAATGTAGTTTGGGAAACAGAACTAGGAATTGTGAACAAATTCTCCACATCATATGTTAAGGAGACTGGGAGGCTGGGGCTCCCATAGAGGGAGACCTTCGTGTTCATGGGAGATGCGTTCCACTCACATTCTCCTAAGTAAAAGTTGTTTCCCACGATGTCCCCTCATAATAATGCCAATCTTAAGGTGCTTGCAAGTATCTGGTTGCTACTGAATGCACTTGAAGGTCAACTGCTTGAAAGCTACTTGCCTGGAGGTTGTCTGCCAGCAAGAGCAATCAGACCTTATAGCCTGTACCACCCTAAATAGGGCCCACTCCCTTCTAATACGGATCATAGATTGTTCCCCTAGAGAAGAGATCAGGGACACTTAAGGTAAAGCCAGTTCAGAGAGGACCAAGGCTAGGCTGCCCATCTTGTTGCATGTGTAGCTTCCTGTCACATGTATGTTTCTAGCACCGCCCCTTCCTATTGTGCATATGCCCTAGCTCATTCCCCACCCTGTGTATACCTGTAATACAACCCCTACCTGTTACATATATGCTTACAGTGGCTTGCATGCCCAAGAGTATATAAGGTTGTGAGAGACTACATTACTCTCTCATTCTGGTTCTGATCTCCATTGGAATAGGTGAGCCCTTGCCTGCTGTGGTAGTTGCATCATCTGTTTTCAATTTGAGACTTAAGAGTGAAGGGGTGGAGTTTAGGCTGTCAATCATATCGCAGCTTGATGACCTCACTTGGAGGTGCTAAGGAGATAAATAGCTCTCTGGAGGCGGAACACACACTCACTTCCTGCAAGACATTGTTGACAAGTCACATGGAGAGAGGCTGATGGAGCCAGAGCCCTGGAGCTAAGGAGTCACGTGGAGAACCATGCCAGCACTGAGATGCTTCCACCACCACTGGACCCACTAGACTTTCCACCCACTGGCCTGTGATCTTCCTGCATTCAGCATCATTGCATGTGTTGTGTGAGTCTGAAGAACAATTTACAGACTGGTAATGGACACGTGGGCTAATATTGGATTTATGGACTTAAACTGAACTACGCTGGGATGTTTTCTCAATATTCAATTGCTCTTGTATAAAAAGCACTTTCTTATACACATATGCGTGTTTATGAATTTGCTTCTCTAGTCAACCCAAACTAACAAACCTGCCTTGTCTCATGTCTCATTACTTTACCTCTCAATTACACAACCAACCCCTTATAACCCGTCCAGATGTGGGGCTTGACCTCACAGTAGAGCAGTGGTTAATTGTTCAGCTGCTACCTGAAAGACTGGCCGTATGAACACACCAGCAGTTCTGCAGGAGAAAAGGCAGATTTGGGATTCTGGGTCTGTTGGCACAACAGAGTTTGCAAAGACAATGTTGTACATCCCACTTAGGTGAGTAGCAACCAAGGATTTAAAATCTCCCATCTAAGGTACAACCATTGGACTCTCCCACCTGGAGGAACGAAGATTAATAAACATCAAAAGACAAACACTTAGCCCCAAAGGCTAATGGAACATGCAAACATCAGCCTCCACAACCCTAAGACCAAAATAAGAGAGTGCCTAGCTACTGCGACCAACTGCCCTAAAAAGGATAACATAAGAAGCTCCTAGACAGAGTGGTAGAAAATTGTGGAGTGAAACTCAAATTGTAAAAGGCCCCAGATTTACTGGTCAGGAAGAGACATGTGTAAGCCCTAGACTATGAACTAAGTCACCCTTCACGTCTGGAACTGAACCCATGCCTGTGATAGAATAATCAACTATTTAAGATCAAAAGTGCAGCATTTGTCCAAGGACAAAGTTCAGAGGGTTAGGAAAGAAGCCGGAGCAGAAATAGCCCGCAGGGAGAAAGTAGAATAAGCGATTGTACATTGAGGGGACTGCGACAGGGGATGGGGATACAAAAAGTGTATAAATTGTTGACTGTAACAGTCTGCTTTGTAAACCTTCACCTAATCCACAGTTAAATGCATTTGTTTTGTTTTGTTTTGTTTTTAATAAGATGTGGAGAGCTGCTCCCAAGAAGAAGACAGCTTAGGAAACCCTATGAGGCAGCTTGGAAGTCTGCTTCGATTAGTGCTATTACATTCCAACCTCCCTGTTGGATCTCAATGTCAGTAGAGAACTGAAAAGTTAATCAGGCAGTGAAATGGAGCGGGACCTTGCCAGACCTTCTCCACTTAGTTGTCGCTGTGGTTTGGGAGTCAGCTTTGACTCATTGACATCGAACAGGACAGAGTGGAACTGCCCCACAGGGTTGTATGGGAACAGATCTCCAGTCTTCTCTCCTAAGGAGCAGCTGGGGACTTTGAACTGCTGACTCTTGGTCAGTAGCCCGGCATTCAACCATTGTGCCACGAGGGCTTCGTCAGTTTGCGGTAGGAATATGAATTCCACACTGAGCAAAGTGGTAAGCAAAGGCTCCAGACAGAGGGCATCAGCACCTCTGACTGAAAGAAGATACATCCATACATACAGGTGCTGACAAAGAAGCTGTGATAAAACTATGTGAACCCGTTCACTACAGATTAGCCAATAAGTACAAGTAACTCTGTGCTTACCTTCCTTATTGGGTAATGTGTCCCCGATAAGATAGGATAATAGTCCTTAGCTCACATGGCTAGTCAGAGGATTAAATACAATAAACCCTGCTACGTCATGAAACTGATAGGTAGGGTTTGACAATTTGTTTGCTGCATTTGTTTTAGGGCTCCCTTCGTGATTCTGGAGATGCCTGGTCATCAAGCATTGAAATATGTGGGTGTCACATTTCCAGAGAACAGCTGGGGTTGCCAACAACCTTATTTGTGAGATGGTTTCTTTCCTTTCAGGCCTCTCAAAGATGCAGGTCCGTGAAGCCTGAGCTATGACATTTTCCTAGTGCTGTAGGTATCCAAAAGGGACTTGAGACCTTGGATGAGGGCTACATTGAACCCTAAGGGGGCCCACATGGGTGTCAGAGCCAGTAAGTGACCAATCTCCCTCCCCACCACAAACCTTGGTGGTCTATGCCAATTCATCCCTAAGAGGCTGAGCCAGACCCTCATAGAAGTGAGTCATGATGATCCAAGCCAAGTCACAGGCCAGGTCCAGCCATGTTGAGGCACTCAGGACTGGGGGTCACCCTGACCCTCTTCACCATGGTAGACTTGGAGAGGCAAGTTGGCTGAGAGCCCATTGTAGATCTCCCACATGGGGCTCTACAGGAACAGAGCAATGATCAACCTCTTAGTTCTGTTGATCATGATACTGGGAAGCTCCACATTCTCAGTCTCTTGGAGATAATACTAACCCAAAGGACCATACAGTTTCTACCTCTCTCAAGGACCCAGGCATATAGGGCTAGTTGCTCTTCGAAAGATAAGTTGTGTTGTTTGTTTGTTTGTTTCATTTGTTTGCATAGGCTCATTCCAAACAAAACATATTGAAACATGCCACTGTGATTCCTGGATGACTGCAAACAAGTTATCTCAGTAATACATTTGTCTTACTCTCGTTAGGGTGCTTTAAAAAAAAAAAGATCCAATCAGAACCGTGGTTTCTGGGGGAATCTAATGGGTGAATTTGATTTAAGGCAGCAGTCAGCTCAGAAGATTATGGCAACTGGTTTGGGATCCAAAGGAGTAATCCTGATAGATTTTCTCCAAGGACACAAGACCATCATGGGGCCAATTAGGAAGAACTTTGTTGTTGTTGTTGTTGTTGTTTTGTTTTAATCATTTTATTGGGCTCATACAGCTCTTGTCAAAATTCTTACATGCATCCATTGTGTCAAGCATATTTGTACATATGTTGTCATCATCACTTTCTTTCTATTTGAACACTTGGTATCAGCTCCTCATTTTTCCCTCCCTTCCCTGCCTTCTCTCCTTTGTGAACCCTTGATAATTTGTAAATTATTATTATATTTCATGTCTTACACTGACTGATGTCTCCCTTCACCCACTTTTCTGTTCTCCATCTCCCAGGGAGGGGGTTATATGTAGATCATTGTGATCAGTTCCCTCTTTCTCCTCCCATCTTCTCCTTTCCCTCCTGGTATTGCTAGTCTCATTATTGGTCCTGAAGAGTTTGTCTCTCCTGGATTCTCTGTGTTTCCAGCTCTTATCTGTACCTGTGTACATGGTCTGGTTTAGCCGAATTTGTAAGGTAGAATTGAGGTCATGATAGTGGGGGGGAGGAAGCATTAAAGAACTAGAGGAAAGTTGTATGTTTCATTAGTGCTATACTGCACCCTGACTGGCTCATCTCTTCTTTGTGACCCATCTGTAAGGGGTTGTCCAATTGTCTACAGATAGGATTTGGGTCTCCAATCCACACTACCCCCTCATTCACATTAATATGACTTTTTGTTCTGGGTCCTTGATGCCTGATACTTAATCCCATCAACACCTCATGATCACACAGGCTGGTGTGCTTCTTCCATGTGGACTTTGTTGCTTCTGAGCTAGATGGCCACTTTTTTATCTTCCAGCCTTTAAGACCCCAGATGCTGTATCTTTTGATAGCCGGGCACCATCAGCTTTCTTCACTACATTTGCTTATGCACCCATTTTGACTTCAGCAATAATTTTGGGAAGGTGAGCATCACAGAATGCTGGATTATTAGAACAAAGTATTCTTGTGTTGAGGGAGTACTTGAGTTGGGGCCCAATATCCATCTGCAATCTTAATTCTTAACATACTGATATAAGTACATAGATCTGTTCCCCTCTTGTTATATATAAATATATTTACATGTGTACTTACCTGTATTTAGACTTCTATAAATGTCTTTCACCTCCTGGTTCTTTCCTCTATTTCCTTTTACTTTCCTTTTGTCCCACCATCATGTTCACCCTTCATTTGGATTTAATAATTCATCGCTGCTACATTGCCCTTGGTTAAGCCCCACTAGGCATCCTATGCTCTTCTCTCCATTGATTTTAGTTCACTTGTTGTTCCCTTGTCCCTGGGTTGGTTGGCCACTCCCTTCCTTTCTCCCACCTCCCCCTTCTCCCATATCCCCCAGGAACTGTCATTTCCATTGTTTTCTTCTCTGGATTGTTTATCTCGCCTATCTTATCTAGATAGACATGCAGAGACATTAATACAAGTAAAACCCAGGCAAAGCCAAAGAAAACAACAAAGGAAGACAAAACCTACAAAACAATAACAACGGCAGCAACAAAAAACAAAAACAAAATAACAGCAAAAAGAAAGTCAATGACAGAAAAGGAAAAGCCTGTAAATAGTTCTAGGTCTGTTTTTTGAGCTTTAGGAGTGTTTCCAGTTGAGTCTGACGGGTTGCCACATTCTGTCTCCAAAGTCTATTTTTGGTATTCCCCAGGGATTTCATAGCTTTGCTCCCCTTGCTGCTCTGTTGCACGCCCTTGGTGTTTTGCCTCAGTGTGATGGGGCCACATCAGGCACAATTCCCACACTGTGTCTCCAATGTTGTCCCCCATAGAGCTATGGTTCATTGAGGGATGTCGCGACTTGTGCTGGGGCCGGCCCTATGGTCCTCTCTGTGCATTGTCTGCTCTGAGCAGGAATATTGTCCTCAGGGCTTGGGAGGCCAGGATGTGCTCCCCTTCCTCTCCATCCCTCTTCATTTGCTCCTGTGTGCTCTGATCAGACGTGCCCTTGTCCCCAAGCTGTTGCTTCAGTGCTGTCCTCTGAAGTGCGTTCTTCGGGGCCGGGAGTGGGGATCCACATAGTTGGGATTGGAGCCGACCACCCAGACTTCTCTCTTGGTTCCCTGGTACATGCTGGTATGTTGTATTCATGTCTTGGCGTATAAAGTTGAAGCCTGATCTCTCTCTCCCTCTCCTGTGGAGATATAAACAATACCCTCCCTTTGGGTGGGTTAGTGCCCTGCTCCCCCCACTACCCATGTCTTTTTCTTTCCCCCTCCTATTAGTTGGCTGCCATATGTATCCCTGGATAGGATTTGGCCCTTGCCATAGTACCTGGACCTCACCCCAGGAATGTATGTATATACAGTAAATACTTGTATATAAGCCGAGTTTTTCAGCACATTTTTAATGTAGTTTTTGTGGTAAAATTAGGTACCTCGGCTGATATTCGGGTCAGCTTATACTTGAGTGTCTACAGTAGTTGATTTTCCCCTGTGCCCATTTTTTAAGCTTACCTCAGTGGACTCATGTTGTACTTGTCCTTTTGTGCTTGGTATATTTCACCTAGCATAATTTCCTCCAATTCTTGGGAAGAAGTTTTAAGAAGATTGAAACCTGTTTCAGGGAGAAAAAGGCCAGGACTTCATTTTACTAGCGGCGATGCACCTGCTCAGGCTTTGAGAGTAGCACAGGCTGGTTTATGGGCCTTGGTTGGGAAACCTTACCCCACCTACCCTGTGGCCTGGTCTTGCCTTTGGGTCTCCTTTTTATTCCCCAAATTCAAATAACATTTCAAAGAAACACGATCTGAGTCCCTTGAGAATGTCAAAACTGTCACTCTAATGTGGTGTGAATCAAAGAGCGGAGACTTCTTCAGAATAAAACACTGCCCAGTCCTAAACCATCCGTACCTGTCTCCTGTTTGGGCCCATTGTTATAGCCACCTGGTCAGTCTGTCTTCTTGGTTGGTGACTCTCTACTTTATCAGCTTGATGCCTTTCTCCCACGATTGGTCCTTCCTCACTATGTCCAAAGTGTGTGAGATTAAGTGTTGCCATCCTTGCTTCTAAGGGGAATTCTGGTTTGACTTATTCTGAAAAAGCAGATTTGTTTATTCTTCTGACAGTGCAGGGTACAGTCAATGCTCTTCACCATGGTCCAAGTGCACCATCTTCTTCTGTCTACTTATTCACTGTCTGACTTCTCAGTGCACACGGGGTGACTGAAACCCATCTTCTTGACACTTTATGTCCTGGGATGCGGTTCCAGAAGTGCAGTACTGATTTACCTCCCCAGAGTGGCCATTTCTCTCTCTACTCTCAAATGCTGTAATTCTAAAACTGTCCTTGCCAGTTTGAATAAAGAGGAAATGACATCTCATTATTCTGTGTCAGAGCTTTTTGCAATGTCTACATTTATTTTGCTCACAGGTTTGCATATGTCCATTCACATATTTGCCTCCTAAGAAGTGCATTGCTCCCACACTCCACACTTATTTATTTAGTATCTATTATGTACAAAGTCCTATAGTAAGTGCCTTTTACCATAACTTAGGTTTATTTTATGCATGCTGGTCCTTTGCTTTATTTTTTAGTCTACCAGCAGCCCATAAATCCTAGGGTCACCTCTGGAACATTCTAATGGGTGAGTTAATTGCTAATCCACCAGTTATCTGGTACTCACTCACTGGCATCGAGTCGATTCTCACTCATATAATTGCAAGTTCTTATATAATTATAACAGCTCTATGATTTTTACCTCCAAAAATAGCTAAGTGGGTGTCATATGCTCAAATTATTTATTTGCATCTAAATTGTCATTTTGCTCTAGAACATTCTGTGCACATATCATCTGATGTACTCTATCTGACATTTACCAAAGTTAATGTAAGTATCCAGCATCCTGTCTGAGCCCTATTGCTAGCTAGGGTGGCTCAGCGGCACTAGGTAGTAATAACAAAGCATCTTAAAATGCCACTAGTAGAAGAAGAAATCAAGATCAAGGTTCCAAACGATGGCAAAAATAATATAGTGTCTGCCTACAATTCAGTACTATCTTTATTTACTAGCTAGGCATCACTAGATCAAATTAGTAGTAGAAATGCAGCTTTCAGCATCTATTAATTAGGGTCCACCCAGGAACCCAGAATTCAAACCAGGTGGCTTAATAGAGATTAGTTAAAACAATGAATTACTTGTAAAAGTGTTGGAAAAGTTGAGAGAACATACAAGGGACAATGAGATAACTCAGACATTAGCAACTGCAGGAAGTTGGTAGAACTATCTTATCAAAACCCAGATGTTCGGGCAATAGGGCAAAAGATAGACACTCAAGACTCCCCGAGAAATAGGGAAGGAAATATCTTGGATTCTCCCTTATCTTTTTACTCCTGTCTTCCTCATTTGCTCCCATGGGAGAAGCCCACACAGATGGTAGTTGACAAAAGTAGGCTGGTAAATACAGTGTCCAGGGGCAGAGCAGAGCAGAGCAGGAAAAGGCCCTTACATCAAGCATATTTGTGGCGCACTACTCCAGTCAAGAACCGTCAAGTTTTTTACCATGAAAAGGGCACTTCTCCCCTGCTTGTGAAAGAAGGTTCAGTGCTTCAGTGTCCCCAGCTGTTCAAATTTTGGCCCATATCTCTCTATAAATATATGCCCATGAATGCGTGGCCCACATCAGTCCCCAGACCCGCCTGTTTCTCGCTCCTAATCTCTGTTTGGACCTTGAACAATGGGACTCATATTTCATCATCTTTGTCTACAACGTTGATCTAGGCTGTGACAAGCTTTGAACTCTTGTGCCTCTTCAAGGGCTCTGGACTTGTGCCCAGGTGCAGACTTCTGATCTTTGCTCGACCCCATGGATCTGTCTGCCCTTCCAAACGTTAGCTATTCTTTCCTCACAAAATGACGACAACTAGAAATAAAGGTTTAAGTCTATTTAAATGTTAATGATAACTAATGTAGTGACTAAAAAAGGTATATTTATCAAATATTGGGAAGAATAAAGAGGGGAGATGGAATGGCACGGTGTGAACAAAGTCAGTAACTGGAACAAGAGATTAATAGATGAGATTTTAAGGCAGAACTATAGAGGTGCATTAGTTTAGAACCCTGAACATAATCAATAGAACTAAAAACAGAAATAATTCAGAAGACAAATAAAATGGTTGCCGATGGATAGTGGAGGAGCCTAAGTGGTATAGTCGTTAACCATTGGGCTGCTAATTTAAAGGTTCAAAACTACCTGCTCCTCTGAGGGGGAAAGATGAGGCTTTCTATTCTTCGTAAAGAATTGCAGTCTCAGGAACTCACAAAGGCACGTCTCCCCTGTCCTCTGGGGTGGCTGTCTGTGAGAATCAACTTCATAGCTGTGAGCTGTGGGCTTACCATAGGACAGGGTAGAATGTAGGCACATGGATTTCTGTTATAAACTCTTCCGTAGTGTCTCTTCTCTTATTTTTTTAACCATTGTAGATTCTGCAGTCAGCTTGTGTACTTTGCTGTTCTCATTACTGGAATATTCTTTCCCCAAATATCAGCATTGTTCATTTTCTTATTGCCCTTAGGTATGTGCCCAAATACCACCTTCTCCCTGAGACTTTCCCTGAGCACTCTTTAGAATAGTATTATACACACACACACACACACACACACACACACACACACGCATCCCTTCCATATCTTTTCAAGATACCCCTTACCATTTTTTAACATTGTATATAATTTTCCTATCCATTTTGATGTTTTTTTCTTCCCCAACTACATTTTAATTTGCATGAGATAGCTTTCCAGCACCTGGAACAGGGTCTGGTACTGATGGGTGTTCACTGACTATTGACTTCCTGTCTGAACAAGTCACGCAAGTGGGTTATAGTTAGGTGGATTTCCAACTTGTAGTCAACCACATGTGACAGAGTAGAACTGTCCCCAGGGTTTTCTAGGCTCCACTCTTTACCAAGCAGACGGCCAGGTCCTGGCCCTGCAAAACCACTGAGTGGATTCAAACTGCCAACCTTTCCGTTAACAGCTGAGCACTTTAATCATTGTGCCTCCAGGGTCCATATAAGAGTATTACTTGGAGAAAACAGTTTTTAATGATCAGTAAGCATTTTATGAAATCACTTCTGGTCCTTTTGGGTAAGATCAAGTGTAGTAAATGTTTTATAAAACCACCCAGACTTCTGTTTTGCTTGTTTGTTTTAGTTTCAGTGGGTCTCACTATGAGATAGTTCTTGGTGGATAAACTATGTCGTATGTTTTCCAAGTAGGTTGCTTTTTGTAAACTTGTCCTTTAGAGATTCTTTTGAGTTCCGCCTAATGAAACATCAGGCGGATCCAAGTGCAGGAAACTGACATCATTGAGCAAAAGGAAAAGAGACTTCCTGGCAGAACATTTCCTTACCCCTACGATACAGGCTTCTCAGGATGTCGCCCAAGAGAGGAGCCTTTAAAATGAGGTCAAGTTCCATTGAGAAATGGCACAACCAGAATTCAAGGTCTTCACGGTTTGTGGGTGCTTATTTGTTTTGCTTGCTTTCTTTCTCTATTTCTCCCTTCCTGCCTTTCTTTCTGAAAATAAAATTTTCTTAAAACTTCTTTATTATAACCCCTTGTGTTTGTCCCATGTCCTTCAAGAAAACATAAAGATTTCCCTTTCAAGTCATTAAAAAGCAAAAACAGAAAACCAGTTGCCATGCCTTTCTAAATTGACTTCGCTGCCTTGTATCTAACTGGCCCAGCAGATTCTCTCAGAAGTCACCTTGAACAGACCAAATTCAAGTGCATTACTGACCAAACCTGTCTGCAGCCATCCGTTGATTTCAGAGACATAAGCCCATGACCCTGCCAAATTCTGGAGATGGGCCCTTCATCGCCCCAGCAACTCCTTGCAAATGGACAGCCCTTACAACCATGCTCTGTGTTTGGTTTTCATCAAGCAGACCAGGAGCTTGACTTGATCAGAAGTTTGTAAGAGGAAATGGTTGCTACCTCTGCCTTCTCCTTCCTGAGGGAAAATGCTAACAGTTCAGCTTCGCAGCCCAGTCACTGACTAGACAGAACCCAGGTGCCCTAAAATTAGGCTTTCCAGGTAAAGCAGGGAGGACTCCTAGTTAAACCTGAACTTCAGCTAAGCAATAAACAGTGTTTTGATATGAGTATATACCAAATGTTGCATGAATATTCAATTCAAATATAACAGATCTCTGGTGTTTTTATTTAACCCTACCCAGAAAACAGATCAAACTAAAAGCTGTCCTCCACTTCCTGCCCCATGTGGTGTATCTTTCCTGCTAAATTTTGAATGTATAGATTTACATATGCATTTAAGTATTTTCTTGGAAATTGGGTGACAGTTCACAGACACCATCAGCTCTGCATCTAATTATTCATCTACCCTTCGCACCATCTCACCGGTTGCAACCCCCTCGATGCAACATCACTTATTCCACCTCCCCCCTGCTTCGAGTCTCATTCCTCCTTCTTTCCAAACCCTCTAAGCTCTGTCCTTGGGCCAGCGCAGCTCTTTGGAGCTCCAAGGGTTGATGATTCAGAGGTGTGAGGACTTCAGGAGTGCTATTTCCCCCTTTATAGATCTGTCTTTTGTTTGGCTGAAAATTGAGCCATGGTGATGAGGTCAGTTCGAGACCTGAAGGGGGACGAAGTGTCAGAGTTTTGGGGAATCCACTAGTCTCTATCCAACCAGGCTCATTTATTGTTTCAAATTTTGTTTTGTTTTTTTGTTTTAATTAAAAGAACATTTTATTGGGGGCTCTTGCAGCTCTTATAACAATCTATATATCAAATGTATCAAGTATATTTATACATATGTTGCCATCATCATTTTCTAAACATTTACTTTCTTGGTATCAGCTCCTCTTTTTTCCCTCCCTTCCTTCCCCCTTCCCAGCCTTTTGGCCCCTTGATAAATTATACATTATTATTATTATTTTCATATCTTACACCGACTGCTGCCTCCCTTCCCCCACAGTTTCTGTTGTTCATCCCCCTGGGGTGGTGGTGGTGGGGGTGTTATGTGTCGATCATTGCTATCAGTTCCCCTTTCCTCTCCTCATCCCCTACCTTCCCCCTACCCTCCTGGTATCACTACTCCCATTCTTCTGTGTGTGTGTGTGTGTGTGTGTGTGTGTGTGTGTGTGTGTCATGAGCTGTTAGCTCTTATCTGTACCTGTGCACATGCTCTGGTCTAACCCACAGTGAAAGGCAGGACTGGGGTCATGATAGTGGGGGGTTAGAAAGCCTCAAGGAACCAGAGGAATATTGTGTTTCATCGGTGCTATACGGCGCCCTGGTTGACTCATCCCTTCCTTGTGACCCTTCTGTGAGGGGATTTCCCATTGTCTACAGATGGGTTTTGGGTCTTTGCTACAACCCCCCTCATTCTCAACAATATGGTTTTTTGATCCACATTTTCTCCCGTTCGATCCAGGGCCTTCTAATGCAATGGTTCTCATCCTTCCTAATACCAGGACCCTTTAATACAGTTCATGTTGTGGTGACCCCCCCAACCATAAAATTATTTTCATTGATACTTCCTTCATAACTGGAATTTTGCTGCTGTTATGAATCAGGCAACCTCTGTGAAAGGGTCTTTCAATCCCCATCGGGGCCGCAACCTGCAGATTGAGAACCGCTGTTTTAAAGCAATCTCTTTCAGAGCAGAACTTCTTGAAGTATGCCTCTCACCTTTTGGTTACCAGTGTCTGACACATTGTAGTTACCCAATAAATGTGTTCAAAATGCATGCGAAAATTGCACATCTAAATGCAGTGAATGACACATTGTATTTGTAATAATGCAGTGAGGACAGACTGTCAAAGTTGCTGCCCTGAACCCAGTAAGAGCTTGATCTCAGGTTCTAATCACAATTCTTCTGACTTACAGAATTTCTCAGGGGATCTGAATTGTACAGCCCACACACCTCTAAATATTGTTGAACAGCATTGACTCTGGTCTCCTGAAAATATTTTTTTAAGAAGAAAAGAGGTAGGGAGGAAAGCAACAAAAATAAAAAGGGGAAAAGCAGTAATAGATAAAAAATTAAAAGAAACAATAAGGGAAGAAAAGCAAGAAAGAACTAAAAAGGAGGGAAGAAAAAGAGGAAGAGAGTGAAAAAGAAAAGAGGAGAAAAAGATAGAAAAAGACAACAGAAAAACAAAAACAAAGGAGGGGAGAAAACTGGGGTAGGGGGCAAGGCACCCAGGTAGTGCTCTGATGGCTGAGGAGGTGGGCATTCCGCTAGCCAAGGAGTCGTGGGGAGATGGGAGTGAGGGCAGGGATCTGAATAGAGATCCTACCATCCTAGAAGGTGCTTGGGGTCAGGGCACCTGGTCTTATAAGGAGTTCCTGCAAGTCCAGGGGGTGGCTGGCAACAGGGCACTCATTCAGCACTGCACATTCTGCTGGCCCCAGGAGGCCTCCAAATATGAGGTGTCAGGTGGGGGGAGGTAGAGGCTGGCCACACTTCGGGTCACTGAGTAGGTAGATAGACTGTTTCAAACCCCATTTCATTAAGAGTACAGGCTTTAAGCAGTCCAGCAGATAATAACTAGAATCCTATATGACGGGAGCGCACAGCTAGTGTTCTACCTTACAGAAGTCCAAAGTCATGCCCTCTGATCTCAAATGAGCATGAACCTTATCCCCAGTCACTGATTTCTCATTGTGGCATCAGCTCATGAAGTTACACAACTGGCTGCCATTGTATTAAAAAAAAACCAGAGAGTTTTGGTTCTTTATTTTGAACTCAGTTATTGCATTGAAATATTTTGTTGCAATTTTATGTCCAGAATTTATGTGCTTGGAGGGATGAAAGAAGATAATGTATTCAGTAAGCCATTTTACTAGAACCTGGGGGGATTGTAACTTTTAAATCAAGCATTCATTATCTTAGGTAAATTCTTCATAAGAAAATAGTATCTCTATTTTCCAGATGGTTGTTGATCACTTTAGCTCACTTCCTCCCTGAGTTGGTCACTGAAATTCCATTGTTAAAGATAAGTAATGAACCAACAACTGGATATATGTTATCTATGCAATTTTATAAACTACTTTTTCAAAAATGGCTTTTAACTTGAAACATTAGACCATTACCATTTCCTGTATCACTAAAATTTATTTTGAAAAAAATTAATGTTTAGATCCTGCATCTCATTTCACAGCAATATCATAATTTATTTAACAATTCCTCTATCTTAAACACAGACATATTTTCCTATGTTTTATAAAGTGATATGTTATTTCTGTGGTACTTAGGTATTTCCACACTTTTGATGAATTCCTTAAGATATATTAATAGAAATGTCTTTACTGGAGAGTTGCATTAACTCATTGAAGTTTTTGCATGCACTACCCAGGAAATAATTGTCTAAATGGTATCACTGCCAAGAACCTAACTGGCTAATTCTCTTCTACCAGGAAGAGAATCGTTAGAAACTGCCCTTGAGTAAACCACGATTTCATAAGACTATTGTTTGTTTTACTAAAAGCTGTCCCTTGATTATAGGTCATTAGCAGATAATAACTAGAATCCTATATTTATTTCATCAAACTAAACTCATTGCCATTGAAGTGATTCCAAATCATAGATAGGTTTCATAAGTGTGATTAAATTTCCCAAGTTTTGCATATCTCACCAGAAAGCCAACTAGAATTGTTGTTTTCTTTTTTTTAAAATCATTTTATTAGGGGATCATACAACTCTTATCACAATCCATACATACATCAATTGTGTAAAGCACATTTGTGCATTCATTGCCCTCATCATTCTCAAAACATTTGCTCTCCACTTAAGCCCCTGGCATCAGGTCCTCATTTTTCCCCTCCCTCCCTGCTCCTCCCTCCCTTATGATATTTTATAAATTATTATTTTGTCATATCAGAATTGTTGCTTTTATAAGGTCCCCCAACACTGCTTTTCAATGACTGCCTTCCATTTCTTCTCCATATATTCCAATGTAATTATCCTTTAAAGATTCAAATAAATACCCTTTCCTTCAGGAAACCAACTTTGATATTTAAGGTTTTGTGTCAACTTGCCGGGGCTAGGATTTTCAGTGGTTTGGTAGTTAAGACATGATGAGATCTTTAAGAGGAAAAAAAACAAACAAACCACTACCATAGACCAATTCTGACTCATAGTGGCCCTATAGGACAAGGTAGAACAAAACCTCCTCTATCTCTCATGGACCCCCTGGTGGTTTCACACTGCTGACCTTGCAGGGCTTCTCTGATGAGCTCTAGCATAATGTATCACTTTTATGATCAAATCTACTATGAGTAGACAATTACTCAATTATTCCATTTCCTTAGGGGTATGGCTTTTTTTTCTAGTATAAATGGACACTATGAAAAGGCTTGATTGCCTTTAGCTGAGCCTAGACCCTCCATCTGGCTTGTCCTCTAACCTCTAGCTCTTTGGACTTGAACCAGTGGCCTGCCCTATTGCCTGCCAATCCAGGGAGTTACCCGCTGCCTGTTATTGTCCCTAACAACGTTGAATTCATTCACCTCTGCAGCCAAAGTCTGTCTGGCCTGCTGATCTTGAATTCATCCCCTCTCGCAGCTATGAGAGTCACGCGAAGCCTCCAGCCTCATACCTGGCCCAGGGACTTGAGACTTGCCTGACTCAGCAACTCTGTAGACTGTTTCTTGGATATAAATGTGTGTGTGTCCATAGATGCATAGATAGACTTCACTGGTCTTGTTTCTCTAGATAACCCAGCCTAAGACAACACTTTACCAAGAAACCTCCTCTCTTCTTCGACAGCATTTTGTTGTACTCTTACAACATTGAACACTTTTTCTGCTTACTCATAATGTTTGTGCCCAGGTTTGATCTCTTTGTCTGCCCCATCTTCAGCCCACAAAGTACCTAGACGTCTAATTGTATCTTGAGCATAGAAAAGACCCAATAAATAATTCTAAAAGACTTGAACACACAATGATAGCACACAATTCATTTTATTAACAATTAACCAAAAATACTGAGACCCACACCAAGCCAGGTCCTGTCGGGTCAGTTCTGACTCCTGGCAACCCCAAGTGTGTCAGAGTAGAGTGGTTTTCTTCTTTTTTTTTTTTTATCATTTTATTAGGGACAGTGGTTTTCAATGGCTTTTTTTTTTCCCCCTGGAAGCAGATTACCAGGCTGTTCTAATTTGCTTCTGGGTGGACTCCAGCTTCCAACCTATCCATTAGCAGGCAAGCATATTAAATGTTTATCCCACCCAGGGACTCCATCATCACAAACACCTTTTCTTACAACAATACAAAAGGCGACTACCCCCATAGATTTCTCTGCATGGAATACATGGTAATCAATTTGACTATATCTGCTGTCAATTTTATTTCTGTGCATAGAAGTTTTGCAAAATCAATGATTTGTTCATAAGCAATTACCTTTTTCTAACAACACAAAAGGCAACTAAACTCATGGCCTTCTCCAGATGGAATACACATAAATCAAATTGACACATCTGTGAGAGAGGTGCTAGAGAAGCTAAAACCAGGCCAGGTGCTGGTGGTGGAACCGTCATCAATGACTCCTGAAAGTACAAGATAAAGCTGAAGAAAATGAAAACAAATTCACGAGAAACAAAATACAATCTTGAGAATATCCTACCTCAATTTAGGGAACGTCTCAAGGACAGATTTGATGGATTGAACATTCATGACAGAATATTTGATGAGCTGTGGGATGACATAAGAATATCATACAGGAAGAAATCAAAAGTTTATTCAAAAGACACATATATAAAGTTGTTATTTTACCTCATTAATCATGTTAGACTTGCATATGTTCATTTGTATATTTAAGATTGTTTGATACATGAACATCAAGATAGTTAACCCTGCAGAAACAATAACAGGAGTAATGGTTCCCTGAGGGTACAGGAAGGGGAGGGGGAGGGGAAAGGGGAGCTGATAGCATTGATGATTGTATGATTCCACTCGATGGGATTGAACAACAGAGTTGTATATGAATGGATATATTGGACTGTGTAAGATATTTCAATAAAACTGTTATATAAAACACACACACAAATCAAAATGGATGTCAGAAGATACTCTGAAACTTTCTCTAGCCATAGAGTAGCTAAGGCAAATGAAAGAAATTATGAAGAAAAAGAGTTAAGCAGTGGTTTTCAAAAAGCAGCTAGGAAGATGTTGTCTCAAGTGTTTTGGACATGTTATCATGAAAGACCAGTTCCTGGAAAAGGACTTCATGTTTGGCAAAGTAGAAGGCCAGCAAGAAATTGGAAAACCTTCTGGAGATGGATTGGCACAGTGGTCACATCAACAGGCTCAACCATAAGAACAATTGTGAGTACAGCACAGGACCACGGGTTTTTCATTCTGTTGTACATAGGGTACTATTCAAATGATTTTTAATTATGGTTTAGGTTAACAATATTGAAATACCATGATCTACCAGAACAAACAAATTTGTCTTGGAAGAAGTAGAGCTAGAATGCTTCTTAGAGGAGAGAATGAGAAGGCATTGTTTCACATGTTTTGGTCATGCTATCAGGAGAGATCAATCCCTGGAAAGGACATCATGCTTGGTAAATAGAAGGACAGTGATAAAAGAAGACTTTCCTTGAGATTGATTGACACATTAACTACTACAATTGGCTTAAATATTACAATTGTGAGGCTGGCCCATGACCAGGTAGTGTTTCATTCTGTTATACACCGGGTCACTATGATTTGTGATATGTAGTTAGCCTACACGGGTCCAAAATCCCTCTCTCAACAGTGTTTTAAAAATTAGTATCATGGGCTAATCAATGATATGATTAACAGTAGGTCCTTATGCTCCAGGGAGATGATCAATAAGATTCTCCACCATAACTTAACAAGGATGTCCATAAGGTGAGCCAGAAGTAGATTTTTTTAAAAAACATAAATTCAGGAGTGAATTTGGGACTCCCAAATTAATCCTAGCCCTGATCTTAGAATAATTAGTTCTTACAACATGGCCCTGCTCTATACTCACCCTCATGAAGGAAATATAGAAGATATGGGCACTATAGAAAAGTGTGGTGAAGAAATTAGATGCTACCTGGGATCTTAAAGTCTTGTTTCCAAACAAGCAGCCATCTAAGTGAGATATCAACTAAGTCCACACGGAAGAAGCACAACTTCAGTGACCCAAAGATTTTAAATTATATAATACAAATGCAAAGGAGAGAATAGGAATGGAACTTAAGTTGTGAGGTTCTGGTATGAAGAAGACTATGGATAACAGTGGACGCCTGAAAGACATTTGCAAGATCTACCCAGAGAATAGGCTCTAGTGACTTCCCTCTAAGCATAACGGAAGGATGGAAGTGACCTGGTCATCTGACAGAGTATTAGAGAGATGACGGTAGTAGATTAAAATGATAAATCTGACTTGAACAGTTAGAACCTTGTCACTTGCTCTCCCCTCTGAAACACGTTGGGCTTGATCTAGGTTTTAATATTTTCTGTGGGGTTTTTTTTTCTTATTTCATGTTGGAGCTTATCTCTGTTGTATTTTGTCACCGTGGGTAGCCTTCTTGAATCTTTGTTATGTGTTTTTCTATGTTTTTTAGAAACCTAGGATAAATGAACTATAGAGACAACAACTAAAATAAGGGTTCCAGGTGGGTACAGTGGAGCAGGTAGTGGGAGGTGGTAAGGGGGAGCTAATATCAAGGAGTTCAAGAAGGAAGAAAATGTTTTGAAACTGATTTTGGTAGCAATTGTACAATACTGCTTGATGTGATTAAACTATGGAATAGTGCTGGAGTAGCCCCTAATAAAAATAGTTTGGAAAAATTATAATAATAAAGAAGGCTTGTCTTAAAACAAGCAGCCATTAAGTGAGGCATCAACTAAGTCCACACAGAAGAATCACACCAGCCTGTGTGAACCAAGCTTCTGTACACACAGCCTGTGTAAATAAGAGAAGCCAAAGTCCAAAAGAGGAAATAGTAACAGAGCTTAAATCCTGAATATCCAGAGAAAGACAAGGCTTTCTACCCTCTGAAAGAGTTAAAACCTTAAAAATATACAAGGGCAATTCTACTTTATCCTATAGCATCACTATGAGTCAGAATCAACTTAATGGCAATGGGTTTTTGAGTTTATGGATGCCAGTGGAAGCCAAAATCCATTTGCAGGTCCCCACATGGATTAAGCCTCCATTGAATTCCCTCTGATAATAGTCCAGCGATGTGAATAGCATTGCTATCAGACAGAGAGCACTGTGAAGCTGATTAACCTCTACCCTTTAAGATTTCCTCCCCTTATGATTAAGGTCTTTATGTGTTATACCTGATTAATCGTGTTTGTTCATTTGTATATTTAAGATCACTCAGTACATGGTAGTCAAGATAGATGACCCCTCAGAGACAGTGACATGAGTAATGGTTGCCTGAGGGCATGGAAGTGAGGAGGTGCAGAAGGGGGGAAAAGGGGAGTTGATAGCATTGATGATTGCATATCCACACCCGATGGGATTGAATAACAAAACTGGATGTGACTGGATCTACGATGGGGTACCCCTCCTCAAAAAAAAACAAAAAACCTCAATGAAAAAAGGTCTGCTGGGCAAAGCTTTCATAATACACATTTTTTCCGCTGGGCAAGCATCAAGCAACTCACTTTGAGTTAGTGTACCCAGTGGCATTACCTGGGAAGATTTTCTCTGGTCACAGTGAATTTTTTCATAAAAGCTATGGGAAAAATTCAAGTGTACAAACAATCCCAAGGAAAAAGCAATGGGACCAGCAGTCCTGAGGGGACATGGGAGAGGAGCGGATAGGGAGGGGGCATGGGGAGCCAATAAACTCAGGGATAAGGGAACAACAAGAGATCTAAAATTGATGGCAAGGAGGGGGTATAAGGCCTGGTGGGGGTTGCAATGTATTCACAGGGAATTACTGAGAGCCAAATGGAGGGTGAGCATGATAGTGGGACAGGAAGATGAAGGAAATAAAGGAAAGAGTAGGAAGCAAAAACTACTTATAGAGGTATAGCTATAGGCATGCACATATGTAAATATATTAATTTATAATGAAAGGGAGAGAGGCCAACGTACATATAATTATATGTTAAGTATTAAGATAACAGACAGACTTTAGGCCTCAAGGCCTCCCTAAATACAAGAACACTTTGTTCTTGTAACCTGGCACTCTTTGATACTCACCTTCCCAACATAATTGCTGAAGACAAAATGGGTGCATAAGCAGATGTGAAGATAGTGGATGGTGCTCGGCTATCAAAAGATATAGTGTCTGGGGTCTTAAAGGCTTGAAGCTAAACAAACAGCCATTTACCAGGGAAGCAACAAAGCCCACATGGAAGAAGCACATCGGCCTGTGTGATCATGAGGTGTTGATGGGATCAGTTATCAGCTATCAAAAGATCCAAAACAAAGAATTATATGGATGTGAAAGAGAGGGGTTGAAGTGGAGACCCAAAGCCAATCTGTAGACAACTGAATATCCCCCCACAGAAGGGTCACAAGGAAGGGACAATTCAACAAGGGTGCAGTATAGCACCAATGAAACACACATCATTCCTCTAGTTCCTAAATGCTTCCTCCCCACCACTACTATGACCCATTTGTACCTTACAAATCCTTCTAGACCGGAGAGCACACATCAGTACAGATAAGAGCTTTCAACACGTGGAATTCAGGACAGATAAAACCCTCAGGAACAGTAGTGGGAGTAGCGATATCATAAGGGTAGGGGGATGGTTGGGGAGGGTGAAGGGGTAAGGGGACCCCATCATAGGTTGGATATGTAACCCACCCCCCAGGGGGACAAATAACAGAAATGTGGGTGAAGGGAGACAATGGACAGAGTAAGACACAAAATAACAACAATAATATATAATTAATCAAGGATTAATTCCCACGAAGGTGGGAAGGGGGTGGGGGGAGAGGAGCTGATACCAAGGGCTCCAGTAGAAAAAAAATGTGTTGTAAATGATGGCAACATATACACCAGTGTGCTTAATACAATTGAATGATGGGTTGTTATAAGATTTGTAAGAGCTCTCAATAAAATGTTTAAAAAAAACAAAAAAGCTAATTTCATTTGCCAAAGGTTGTGGGGTAGGTGACATGTTCATTGTTGACAAACCTCATTCTGGAAGGCTGTCAACTTCCTGAGTGGACAAAAATGTCAACAAAATTTGTGCACTTTTGCTGAAAGACCAAGAAAGGGTCCATTGAAGAGATTGGGAAGTTATGTGGACTAACTTGGAGCTCAGTTCAACACAGTTTTACAGAAGACTTGGGAATGAGAAGGGTCACAGCAAAATCTGTACCTCAGGTTCTGACTGGCCAGGAAAAAGTGCATCGAGTGGCAACACGACGTGCTTGAAAAGAACAGCTCCTAACTGATCCAGACTTGTTTCCCAAGGTCATTACTGGTGATAAGACACCGTGCTGTTCTTATGCTCCCAAAAGCAAATATCAATAAAGCCAGTGGAAGATGCGATCATCACCTTGCCCAAAAAAACTCACCAAGTGAAATAAAAAATCAAGGCAATGTTCATTTGTTTTTGTTTTTGTTATGTGGGAGGACAGTGCATTTGGAGTTCATTCCACCAGGTCAGACTGTTAATCAAGCTTTCCATTTAGAGGTTCTGAAAAGATTGGGTAACAGTGTGAGACTAAAAAGGCCTGATTTGTGGCAGACAGGGGACTGGTTTTGCCACCATGACAATGCACCTGCTCACACAGCCATCTCAGTGAGCCCATTTTCAGCAAAAAATAAAATGCTTCTCTTGCCCCCATGCAACTTACTCACCTGACCTCGCTCTATGCAACTTCTTTTTGTTTCTGCAAGTAAAGAGGAACATGAAAGGACCACTATTTGATGATGTAGAAGAGGTGAAGAAAAAAAAACAAAGGAGGTGCTGTCAGCCATCCAACCAGATGAGTTTGAAAAATGTTTCCTAGAATCGAATTGCTGATTTGACAAATATATTAAGTGTAATGGAGAGTACTTTGAAGGTGATAGGGTTGTTTTGTAAAAATATTTAAATACATAGCTTTTAAAAAATCATTCCAGTGTTTTTTGAGTGCCCTCTCATATTGGAATGAGTAAGATATGCCAATTAAAAATATTATTTAAAAAAATGTAACGCCTTATCTGATCTCCCTTTTGACCCATTTTAAAGTTGTTTCAACTAGCAAGATTGTCTGTTTTTTTAATTGAGGTTTCTCTCTGTTTTCTCGTTGTTGTTTGTTTGTTTCCTCCTTGTGTATTTTATGATTTTCTGTATATGAAATCAATGATGGGAAAATCTATAAAGACAGTGACTGGATTACCAATTAACCTAGGAGCACGGTGGAGGAGGATGAGGAGCTAGCACCAAGGAGTGCAAAAAAGAAGAAAATGTGCTGAAGTGGATTGTGGTGATGATTGCACAACTCTCCTTAATATGACTGAACTATTGAATTGTATAATGTGTGAAATATATGTCAATAAAAAAGAAGCAAAAATAAAACTTACTAAAGAGTAATCAAAGATAGTGTGGCTTAAAGATAGATAAACACCTTACTGGACGACAACAGAGTCCAGAAACAGTTCCAGCTGTAAATGGGTTCTTACAAAGTAGCAAAGGGGGAACAAATATCGAAAGGTGATTTTTTTTCCAATAAATAATACTGGAAATTTTAAATATCTTTATGCTTCTTAAAAAGGGCGCTTTAAACCCTACCTTACAGCATTCCAAAACCAAGCTCATTGCCATTGAAACCATTGTGACTCATAGTGACAGTAGAACTGCGCCTGTGTGTTCAAAACTGTCACTCTTCATGGCACTAGAAAGCCCCATCTTTCTCCCGAGGAGCCGCACGCAGGTGGTTTCAAATGCTGGCCCTGAGTTCAGCAGACAAAGATGCAATCCACTACTCCACCTGGAGTCCTGCTTGCACCATTAGCAAAGAGTAATTCAAAATGAATCATACACCCAAATGTAAAATCTAAAACTATTTCTAGTTTAAAAACTTGAATAACTTTGTGACCAAAGATTCATTAGATATGACGACAAAAGCACCTTCTGTGAAAGAAAAAGGTATAAATTGGCGTTCATCAACATTTTTATTCTGCAAAAGACAACATAAAAGAAGTAAAAGTCAAGCTGCAGACTGGGAGCGAATGTTGATTATGTATATATCTGATTAAATATTTATACCCAGAATACATAATAAACTCTTAAAACTCAACAAGAAGAAAATGACCCAAATTCTTTAAACAGGCAAAATATTTTAACAGACATTCTACCAAATAGGTGACCAATAAGTACAGTATATGAAAAGATGCTAAACATCGCTGCTCATTAGGAAAATGCAAATTAAAACCAACTATTATACTAGCTAAAAACTTGTTTAACTTCTCATACCTAGTGTTTGTGTTAGGATGTGGGGGAACAGGAACTCTCATGCAATGCTATGAGAAATGTTCAATGACACTGCCATTTTCAGAGAATGGGTTGGCATTTTCTTTAAAAAATAAACATTCTTCTGAGTTTTCCACAGCTGTTTTTGTGCCATTTCTAGAACTTCGTCGACCTGGAACCACACAGCCAGCATATGTTCATTTGTATACATTTTCTTCACCTCAGTGGAACATTTCTGAAGCTTATCCACGCTGTTGCCTAAGACAGTAGTTTGTTCCTTACTGCTGAGCAGGATTCCGTTGAATAAAGTACGGCTCATTCATTAAGCCGTTACAGCTGGGAACTTCTTGACCTGATGGATGTGCTCATTAACCTGATTGCTGAGATGGCTTCATGATTCTATACCTGTGTCAACATTTATCAAAATGTATTTTTCAAAAAGGGACAATTTAGCATAGGTCAATGGTACCTCAATAAAAGTGGACTTTTAAAAATCGTAAATAGAATGTTTAAAATTTTAATGAAGGAGTATATTTTGCATTATGTTAATCATGCAAACTGCATGCGAGAATACCAAGATTACATAATCGGGAGGTTTTATTAATTATGTAATAAATTACATTAATTAGTTTTTAAAAATAATTTCACTTTAGATTTTTAATTATGATTTATTTTTCATTCTACCCAGAAGTACTGGAGAAGAAAGGCCTGCCAATATACTTCCCTAAGATTGTCCATGTTCTTGTTAGTTGCCATCGAGTCAATTCCAACTCATAGTGACCCCCATATGCAAATAAAACTCTCCATGGAAGGTTCAAAAGCAGATCTTCAGAAACAAATCACCAAGTCTGTGTTCTGAGGGATCTCTAGGTTCAAACTACTCACCTTTCAGCTAATAGCCCAGTGCTTAACCATTTGCATCACCAGAGATCATCATAGAATTACCGCTCTTGAAAATCCTATGGTGCACAGTTCTATATTGAAACACATGGGGTCACCATGAGTCAAACTTGACTCACCTGAAATAGATTGTTCCTCCACCAGGCCACAGACCTGTTGATGGATCCACGCTCCTGGCTACTCTCACCTAGTTCCAACAGCGCCTGTCCACTTGCCTCTTCAGGCAGGTACCTGAGTATTGTACCTACAATGGACACTTGACAATCTGACTGAACGTTTTAACTTAGGTGGGCCATAAACTCTGTCACTTTCACGGTCTCCCTACTACCTAAAATACCCTTCCTTCCTTGCCTACTTTTGTCTTACTAACTACGCTGCATTCTGTACTCAGGTCTGTTTAGATCTCACTTCCTACAGGAAATCACAATTATTCCTCTCTCCCCTTCTTGGTTATATTCTGCTTTGTAGTGGTTCTTTTTGTTAGCTACACCCCCTCTAGATTATGACCTCAGGTCTTGTCTGTCTTGCCCACTACTGTATCTCCAGGACCTAGCACAGAATCTCCACATAGTAAATGGTCAATAAATACCTGTTGCATCAATTAGTTGATAAATGCTCAATAATTGTTTATTGCTGAGAAGTGAAACTAAGGTGTGTGGGATTCCAATCCTAAATGGAAACCAAATCACCTGGTCAGGGTCAGCTAACGTTAGAGAAACTACAGGGAGGTAACAGTTGACCTTTGTCTACCTTCTAATATCAATATTTTTCAACATGGAAAGCATGTTAGGAATAGGAAATTCTAACATGGCCCACTACTAGTTCCAGATTCACACTTTGCTCCCAAACATTTTTGACTTTTAGAAACCAAAAACAGACTCCTTAAACTGGCATTAAGGACAATGCCAGTGCTTTCTGTTAATCAACTGTCAGGCCCAAAAAGCAGCGGTTGCATGAGACCAAGTGTGCAGTTTTCCATGGAGCCAATGGGCTTTTTCAGAAGAGCAGCCTTGAAAGTCTCCAGAAATCAATTATTATGGAATGCACTCTGAGCAAACCCAAAGTCGGCATAAAGCTTAAATCATCAAATGAAAACCAGGGAGGCCCTAACAGATAATGTTCAAGTCAAGGTGTTGCTCCCTGAGGGCAGAGTGCATGAAGTGGGAATGCTAGAATAGGTGTTGATATAAATTCTATCATCAATGGTATAACCAGTGCTTTTATTTTATAATGACTGCCACAAGCACATAGGTTCACTCACTTGGCATCCATCCTACCTTTTCTCTCTTGGCTTCCTCTACTATCAAAACGAGAAAAGATAAGTGTTTCTCCCCATTACCCCACCACCAACCAAAAACCAAACCCATTGCCATTGATTCAATTCTGAATCATAGCAACTCTATAGGACAGATTAAACTGCAACACACACTC
>NW_022103968.1:36320924-36337452 GCF_000313985.2 Echinops telfairi | reverse complement strand
CCCCCCTGCCCTCCCACCCAAAAAATGAGTTTCCAAGGCTGTAAATCTGTTTTGGAGGCAAAATGACTCATTTTTCTCCTGCGGAGCAGCTGATAGCCTCAAACAGCCAACCTTTCAATTAGCAGATGAGCTTTTAACCACTCTACCACCAGCACGTGTTTTCTACCACACAGCACCAACAACAAACCTCATAGCGATATGGAATAGAACAACTGTTTCTTCTCCTTTCTTCTTCTGCTCCCTTTCTCCTAAGGAGCAGCTGATGAGTTTGAACTGCTAACCTTATCGTTTACTTGTGTTTTACTGACTGCACAAAGGCATTTGACTGTGTGGACCATAACAAATTGTGGAGAGGCTTGAGAAGAATGGGAATCCCAGAACACTTCATTGTGCTTACGTGGACCCTGCCTATGGATCAAGAGGCAGTGGTTGGAACAGAACAAAGGAATCAAGAAAGGTGTGTGTCAGAGTTGTAGCCTCTCTAATTCAATCTCTGTGCTGAGCAAACAATCATAGAAGCTGGATTCTCTGAAGAAGAATGCAGCATCAGAATTGGAGGAAGGCTCATTAATGCCTGCAATATGCAGATGGCACAACCTTGCTTACTGAAAATGAGGAGGACTTGAAGTCCTTGTTAGTGAAGTTCAAAGATTGCAACTCAATGTAATGAAATAATCTTCACCACTAGAGTAGTGGGTAAAATTGCCTAGGATTTCATCTTACTTGAATCCACAATCAATGCTCATGGAAGCAGCAGTCAAGAGATCAAACAATGCACAAGACCTCCTTAGATAAATGTTGTTAAAGTAAGGATGTTATTTGGAGGACTACGATGCACCTGACCCAAGTCTCAGTATTTTCAATGCCTCATATGCAAATGAGATCTGGATATTAAATAAGGAAGACAGAAGATGAATCTGTGCATTCGAATTATGGTGCTGGCAAAGCATATTGAAAATACCACAGACTGCCAAAAGAACAAACAATTCTGTCTTGGAAGACATAACAGTCAGAATGCTCCTTAGAAGCAAGGAGGGCGAGATTTCATCTCATGTACTTTGGACACGGTATCAGAGCCCAATGCCTGGAAGACATCATGTTTGGTAACGCAGAGGGGCAGCACAAAAAGAGTAAGACCCTTGGCGAGATGAATTGATTTGGCGGCTGCCACAGAGAGCTCAACATAACAATTGTGAGAATGGTGCATGACGGGGCAGTGTTTCGTTCTGTGTGTATAGGGGGCTGTGAGTCAGAACCAACTAACTGGCACCTATAACAACAACACTAATTCCTTTAGTCACAGTGCTGGATGGCTCAGCAGACAAAGTAAGAAAATACGTAAGACAATCAACAAAGTGGAAGAGAGAAGGGAAGGAGAAAGAGATTCAACTCTAATGACTTAGCCCAAAATTGTAGAGTTCAGCATATTGATTTAATTTCATCATGCATGCACATTTTATAGGATTGCTGTTGTTGTTGTTACAGTTTAGAATTATAACCCTTTTGAATTGTATGTCATATATATATATAATTTTCTTCTAATCTAAAGGTTCCATAATCAGGTCCTGGCCACTTGGAATGCAAGTCATTTTTCCACCTATCCAAAATCCTGCTCTATCCTTTTAAGCCATATCAAGTCCTATTTTCTCCAAGAAAACTTTCCAGACCACAGTAGTCTTTTTCAATTGAATTTTCAATTTTTAGGCTCAATTTTTTCATTCAAGAGTATATACTTATTATATTGTAAAATTAGCTTGTCTCTCTATTATACTCAAAAGTTCCTACTCCAATTTCCAAAACACCTCCTGGAATGTATTGTGTTTTTTTAATCTCCCACACAGCTTCAAACATAGTAAAAATGCAATGAAAGTTTTACAGCCTCCTGAACTGCCAATTTACATGATCAATGTGCAGATAAATGCTGGCAGAGGCATGCCTTTTGTTTCAGAATTATTAGCAGTATGTTGGGCCAAAGGAAAATTCTGGCTTCCGCTCTAAACTAGGACACAAGGAGCAGCATCAATACATAAAGAACCAAATGCTCCTTTGAAAGTTCTTCAGGATCCACCAATTTTTACTGATTGCTTTTGGCGGTCTTTCTGGAAAGGCCATGGAAGATAGTGCAAGAACTTACGCCATCAGACTACTATCATCCTCTCAACCCTGCGCTTTTTCTTCCCACCACCGCTGCCACTCCATCACCAAATCAAAATCAAGAGATGCCTTTAAAATGTTGGTGGAAAAATTCCATTTTTCCACAAACGTTTTGAAGCTCCTTCATATGGATTTTAAACTAGAATATAGCTGACTAATCAACAGTATATATACCACGTTGAAAATGATTTCTGCATATGCCCACTTCCCTGCTGTCTATAACAGTCCACTACTGCCTCAGTGACAAAAACTGGCAGCCAGTATCCGCCTTTTCCCCCACTTCAGTGTTAGCTGCCTATTCCGCTCCCTGAGTACTTGGAAACCACAGCCAAAGACAGGCTCACAGTGAGTCACCTCCAGCACGCCAAAGGGAAGGGAGTAGAAACTTTGGCACTCTAATTTGGAAAGGGTGCCAGCCCATGATGTAAATGAAAGACTTTATTCTTCTCCAAAGGTGGAACCACCTATTCCCTTTGTTGCAGTCATTGGGTGATGTTTTTGGCAATGAATTTATAAAGAAAGCTTTTCCAAGATGGGCTTGAAGCCTTGGAAATGTATCCTCTAAAGCAAAAAACCAATCTTCAGATTGTTTCTCAGTTTGCATGCACACATTCAAGATGCTTCGTTTTGTTAAAGCCAAGTAAAAGCCTACCCAATGGCCAGCCATTCAAATGTCTGCCTTTCTCTTCTTTTTTGTTCAGTTTCTTTTCCTTATACTCAACTTACAAAAAACAATGGGTCACCAATAACCATTGTATTTCTCATTGTCTCCTTTCTGTAACTTGACTGTACTCTTTCTGCCTTTTATTGGAACTGTGCAAATCATAAATAAATAAACAAACTAACGTACTGAATTACAGGTCATCAAGAGTTTTCATTTTATTATACAGAACTGAATATGAACCCTGAGGACCCAGGCCAAAGGCCGTAGAACACTGGGGCATTGAATCCTGGATCTCCACAGCACACAACACAATCCAAAGGTCAAACTAGAGGGGTCCAATGTGGAAACTCTACTAGGTAAACTGGACTCTACCACAAACACACCTGTAACCTGAGTACTTAAGACTGCAATTATACAGTATGTGAAGAAGCAGAAGACAGCTATACCAAAAATATTGAGCTGTCAGTTAAATATTTACTACATCAATTCCCTACTTGCTGTGTTGAGATATATATTATTTCAGCAAACCTGTGATTAAATATTATTGTAAATTTTGCCTGACAACCAACTCCCATTGTTTGTGTAAATAGCACCCAGCCACCTAAGATTTATTCTGACAAGTGAGTAAATAATTCAGGTATTGTGGTATGTAGCTAGCCTACAGCAGTCAAATATTCCTCTCTCAGATGTTTTAAAATTAATACCAGGGGATAAATCAATTAGATTATTAACAGAAGATCCTGATGCTCCAGGGGGATGATTGATATGATTCTCTATCAAAAACTAACAGAATGTCTCTATGGGGAGCCAGAGACAGATAAAAAACATAAATCCAGGGATGGATGTTGGGCTCACACTAAATCCTAGCTCCAATTTAAGAACAATTGGTTCTTATATCATGTCTCTGCTCAATGCTCACCCTTAGGAAGGAAGCACAGAAGACATGGGTGCTATAGCCAAGTGTGGTGGAGAAACTGGATGGTGCTCGGCTATCAGATAGAATAGCATCTGGGGTCTTCAAACCTTGTTTCCAAACAAGCAGCCATCTAAGTAAGAGGTCAACGAATTCCACACAGAAGAGGCACTCTAACTTCCATGGCCCAAGGATTGTAAATCATATCATCCAAAACCAAAGATGGGAATTAGTATCCGAGAGATTCTGGTTTCCGGAGGCTACGATGACATTTTCGAAAGCGAGACAGGAAATAAGCCGCTGGTGATTTCCCTCTAACCGTAACTGAGGATGGGAATAGACTGGTTACCAAACAGAGAGTATTGGAGAGATGACTATAGGAGATCAAAATGATAAACCTGACTTGAACGCTTAAAACCTTGTCACTTGATCCCCACTCTGATACACTTTAGGCCTGATCTGGATTTCAATATTTTATGTGTTGTTCGGGGTTGTTTTTTTTCATATTGGGATTTATCTCATGTATTTTGTCCTCGTGGGTAGCCTTCTTGAATCTTTGTTATGTGTTTTTCTGATTTTCAGTCTGTGAAACCCGAATTCGTGAACCCCTAGAGACAACAACTGGCATAAGGGTTCCTAAGGGTTCAGGTGGGGAAGTGGTAGGTAAAGGGAGCTGCTACCAAGGAGCTCAAGAAGGAGAGAATGTTTGCAAGTGGATTTGGATAGCTGTGGGAAACAACCAGGAAGAGAGGGTTTGTGGACAAGCTCTCAACATTAAGGAGTCTGGGAGGCCAGGGCGCCCATGGAAGCAGGCCTTCACATTCCTGGGTTGGAGATGCATTCCTGTCACAGTCTAAGTAAAAGTTAGTCCCCTCCATGAGCCCCCATAATAATGCCAATTTTGCAGTGCTGTTTGCAATCACATGGACACCCACTATACTCTTGAAGGCTAACTGCTCGAAGGCTATTTGCCTGAAGATTGTCTGCCACCAAGAGCTATCAGACCCTATTGTCCGCCCCACCCTAAGTAGGGAACACTCCCTTATGATAAAGATCATAGATTATTCCCATGGAAAAGAGTTCAAAGACACCTAAGGTCAAGCTAGCTCAGAGAAGCCCATGGTGAGGCTGCCATCCTGACTCTAGAATCCGCCCATCTTATTGCATATGTACCTTTCTGTCACATGGATGCCCTGTGTCTCCCCTTCCTATTGCATGTATACCCCTAGCTTATCCCCCTCCTGTTATGTGTATGCCTCTAACACGGCCTCTTCCTGTTATGTATGTGCTTACCATAGCTTGCATGCCCGAGATTATATAAGGCTGTGAGAGAATACATTAGTCCCTCATCCTGGTTCCAGTCTCCATCGGAAAAGGTGAGACCTTGCCTGCCTTGTCTTATGTCTCTTTGATTTACCCCTCAATTACACAACCACCCCTTGGACCCATGCGTGGATGTGGGCCTGGATCCCACAGGTAGCAGTTGTACAATACTGCTTAAAAGTGACTAAACTATGAAATGATATATCTGTATCATCCCCTAATAAAATGTTTTTTTAAAACTGATTATGAATAATATTTGGCTTCATAGATGGGTTTTTTTCTTTGTAAATCTTAATGCAGGCACATTTAGTGTTTGTTGTAAAGTGCTTGAAAAAATAAATGTAAATTATCTTCTCAGGAAACAATTCTTTTGGAAAGGTGCTTGCTCACCTTTAGTTATTATGCTGATATCATATCATAAGATGATAATACTAAAATCAGTGACATAAATTTAATGCAATCCAGGGCTCCAGTTTAAACTTTAATCAACCCCAATGTCAAATCTCTGATTATCATATGCCCCACCTAATGAGTAACTAATTGAAGGGTAAGATTTCAATTTGATTGCAACACAGTATGTACAAATGCTACCACTGGTTCTTTTTCTTTCTATTTTTAACATAGTTAAGAATTAACATACATTTTTTAAGGCCAGGGAAAAGTATCATATTGGGAAATTTTAAAAAATATTTCTAATTGCATTTTAAATTACTCCCATTTTCTGAGCTTGATTTTTATCCTTTGGGTGTCAGGAGGATACCATATGATGTACGAGGATAAATCAAAAAGTATTGCTACAAAGTCATAGAAACCTTCATTAAACAAAACTCTCAAAATGGGAAGTTGTTGGCTCTCAACATGTTCGCCCTCTAAGTCTATGCACTTCTGAAATTGGTATTTTCATCACTCTAACCCTGTCCTGAAGCACTTTACACTCTTCTGTGCCTACCACATCAAAACAGCAGTTTTAGCATCCTTGATGGCCTCAAACCGTGCTCCTTTTAAATGTTCTTTACATTTGGGGAGCAAGAAGTCTGAAAGGACAAGATCAAGGTTGAAGGGTGGTTGGGGTAAGATTTCCCAATCTCAGCGGGTAGTCCATACCACCCTCAGAGAATGAGCATGAGCATTGTCACACACAACAATAGCAAAGTCACTGCCATCGAGGTGATGCCAACTCATAGCAGCCCTGTAGGACCAAGTCGAACTGCCTCAATGGGTTTCGGAGACTCCTTCCCAGAGCAGAAACCTCCTCTTTCTCCTGAGCATTGTCAAGATGGAAAGAAATCCCTCCATGCAAAATCCCTTGCTTTTTTCTCACTAATGTAGTTTTCAGTTTTCTTAAAACTTCATAAGAAGAACCTGTGATTGTCCTGTGTCCTTCAAGAAAATGTGTCAAGATGATCCTTTTAAGGAAAAAAAAAAAAGATGATCACTTTAGGATAGTGCCCAGCTATCACTTTCTCATCACTCTGAAAAAGATCATCCTAGAAAGTCCTGGAGAGGGTAGGAGGACAAGGAGAAACAAGACTCAAACTCATGAATAAAAGACCACACGTACTGCACAGATGGAGACTTGGAAGCCCCTGAGACTCGGGCCCTTAGTCTCCCTCCTTCAGGCCTGGAAATGAACTCGAGCCTGTGGCTCAAGTTTCATCCAAACAATAGGTCTAGATGGTGAAATGTGACATTAGGGAAGTAGACACTCCTTAGCACAATCTAGGACTCAGCTCTGGTTATGAGCCCTTCCATTAAATCATCTTTGATCCTGTTTAAAAGACCAAGGAGCCTTTTCAGCTAGCTGATCTTCATGCAATGCTTTTGGCACCCATACAAACTGAACTAGAACTTGCCACGCTGTTCTATTACAATGGAATGTCCTGAACCATGTAAGATTCCACCTTCAATAGCTCTTGTAATGGTAATTCCGCTGTCTTCATGGGTCTGGACTTCAGCCATCATGGTTGAGGTGGTCCCTCTTTTGACTCATCTTTGACGGATTCCCGAGTTGCCTTAAAATGGTTGATGCATCTCAGAACTGTTTTGTTTCCTTGTTTTCCATTTGGGGCAGCATTCTCATAAACCTACAGTAAAACTTCCATGATTTGGAAAGATGATCACTTGAGTTTTATTAAAATTTGGTATTAGCTCTGAGCTCAAAATCCTCTTTTTCTCCAATGGCACAAAAAGTATCTTTTTTTTTTTTTTTTTTTTAAGATTCCCTCATGAAACGAACACATAGATATTACTGGGAGATTAGCCCCTTGTGCAGTATGTTGCTGCCAATTTTTCTCCAGTCTCTATGTTCTCTTTTTACTCTTCTGGTGAAATTAGTGGTATGTTTAAACATGTTTTCCTTGGAATTAATCTAAGCATGTGTGAGCTGAAACCCTGGAAGCAATAGTTTTTGATTTACCCTTGGTATTGCGCTTCAGAAATAATGAATACCTTCGCCACCCGCGATACTCTAAATTGTGAGCTATCCAGTGTGAGTCAAACAGATTCTAACACAGCTAAGCATTTTTATTTTTATTTATTGAATTAATCAAAATTTGAATCCCAATTCAATCACTCAGGAGCTATGGGTCTCAGCTTTCTAATCTGTAAACTAGACATAGTAATCCAAGGATGTTGTAAAGATTAAATGAGAGAAAGCACGTGAAGCACTTAGTTCACTGCCTGGAATCTTGTTTCCTTCCAATCCTTTTCCTACACTCCCCATTAGCATATGAGCCAATAAGGCTAGATGTGTGCATCCTCTCCTTCCTTACCAAAGAGCTGAATAAGTATCTTGTTTGCTTGCGACTGTTGCTGTAAAATATATTAGTTTGAGCCCACAGAATTTTTATTTATATAAATAGTATTGTATAATATATCTCATTGTAGTTTTCATTCTGCTCCTATTATAGTTTGGGGAAAATATATAATCTATTATAACTTATTATTCCAAGGCAAACTCAAAGCAAGATTTTTATAGAAGTGATGCCCAAAATTATTTAGAACAACTTTATCTGAAGGGATTAGTCATAGCATACAAAGCAAACATCAGGGAGCTTCAAAAAGTTCATGGGAAAATTCCACTGTACTTTAATTCCTTTCTCTTTTTTTGTAATCACTTCTTAGCCTTTTGGCTGAGATCAACTGTAGTTT
The DNA here is from genome assembly GCF_000313985.2 of Echinops telfairi. Lineage (NCBI taxonomy): Eukaryota > Metazoa > Chordata > Mammalia > Afrosoricida > Tenrecidae > Echinops > Echinops telfairi. Next base: position 36,329,248 of record NW_022103968.1, on the reverse strand, counting down.
CTGTTCTTGTCAGTTTAATTCCATTTTTCACAAACTTTTTGAAGTCCGGGAGATTTTTATCTTAGGTATGGGGTGGGAGGATGCATAGAGTGAGCTAATCATATTCTTCGATTCACGATTCATGCTCATCATTGGTCTGCGTATGGCTCCTCCTCTCTTTTGTTTATTCATCCTGCTCAAGACCCATTGCCTTACTCTTACCTCCTTCAGTCCAGCATAGGCAAACATACCATGAGTTAAATGGGTTATTTTTTGGTTTTGTAGGAGTTCTTGCAAAACATTATCTTCCATGAAGGTAATTTTAACTTATGCAAGTATTTTGTGGGGGCGGTCTTATTCTTTCTCCCGCTTTCTACTCTCCATGCTTTCCAATGCATATAGATGGCGATGAGCAATCTACTGAGCTGCTTCTAATTCCTACCCTGTTCCCATGATGTGCAGCCACCGCTTTTCTCCTAGTGGCTCAGCAGACTATCCAACCACCTATCACCACAAAGAATGCTGAAAGGATTTTCTTATATTAACTGCTACGTGTTAATGCAACACATCTGGGGCTAATGCTACCTTTTTTCTTTTTTTTTCTTTTTGCTAAGTAATTGCGGTACTTGACTTCTTGTTCAGTTGTCATTTAGAGCCCAGCAGCTGCACATAGAAGATAACCTGCCCAAACTAGACTTAAGTTAGACCCCCACATCATGTGCAAAGCTTTTCAGTCAAAATAATAATCTTATTAAACAGACCCAACAAAACTTCCTAGGTTTCTGAGCACAAAGCTCTGAACACTGCCTATATGCCTGCACAGAGAATTAAACATTGCATGGCCCTTTCAATTGAAGTGTATGTGAATTCAACTAATCCTCAGGGTTACTCTACTAGAGCTATGTATACCTATCTGTCCATTTCCTTGTAAATCTGAAATCACTGCCATCAAGCTGATTCTGATGTAGCTACCCTATATCGAGGGTTCCCAAGGCTTGGTAATAATAAACCTTTGTGGGAGCAGACTGCCTCATCTTCCTCCCTTGGAGCAGCTGATGGTTAATCGAATGCTTACCTTACAAGACCACCCAAACCCCCAACTATTCGGAAGTCAGCTCTGAGGAGCCTTCTTCTTGGTAACTTGTTCAGAACTTTGTATGGTACCCAGAAGTTGGGTTTTTGTGTGCACTGGGCAGGGACTCTTTCTGGTACGTTTACAGATGGACCTGTGTGAAATTTTCTTTTCTATTACTGTATAATTTTTATAAACAATGAAACTAGAATTTTGATCACTAAAGTGAGAAACACACCAGAAACCACTCTAACTCAAATCTTCTAACTCCTAATTCAGACTCTGTTTTACACAATTTCTTCTCAGAATCTGGGTCTTTGGATGCTTGTGGTAGATCATAGTACTTTGGTTATTTAAACCTCAACTTGAAGGAATTCTTATCCTGGAACTCATATTAGGGTGAAACTACCAACTAACGAAATTCCTACACCACAAGTAGACACTGGCCCTTGAACTCACTTTGCCAAACTTCCTTCGAGCTTATAAGTCTTCTTCTTCCAACTCTCCTTGACAGGACATTTGAGCAGGTCAAAGCAATAAGAGTATCTATTTGATCCCAGCACCCTCTCCACTCTATTCACAAATCATGTAAAAAACACCAATATCGTTTATCTTCCTACCTCCTCACTTCCAGTCCTGGGCATAACGTAAAAAGTTTCTGGATGCTGAATGCCCATTAATTGTAATATATATGGATACATTATATGGATTACTTTTAGCTGTTTTTAAAATTAAAATGAGTCTTCTCACTTATTTTGCTCACCATATTATTATTTGAGAATCACCATGTTGTTTTTAGTGCTGTATCAGACAACTCACAATATTTATTCAGCATTCACAGTTCTTCTTAAGCCTTCGATCAAAATAGCGATGTGCAGAGGATTCATGGCTTACTTGCCAGTGTCTAAGTCAGTAGATCTGTTTCCACTAGATGGCTGTCTTTACCAAGAACTGTGAGAACTAGGCCACTTTATAGCAATTTGCAAGAGTTTAAAGTTTATCTTTCTTTAAAACATATATATATATTTTTTAATTAGGCTAAATTTTGGGATCAGCTCATTAGTTTACATTCAACAATTCCTACATATCCTAATTCAACTGACCTATTCCAATCCCTTCAATTGTAATTGAACCCCTTATTCCACTTCCTTCCTGTTTCTTGTTTCCATTTGTCTTTCTTCTTTTTGAACAGTTTTATTGGCATATAATTAACAAATCATACAACTCAATAATTCAATCACAACAAGAAGAGTTATGCAATCATCACCAATTAATTTGAGAACATGTTCTTCATTCCTGTCTTCATCATCATTAGCTCATCCACCACCCCCCACCCTCCCCTGTCATACATCCAAAGAACCATTAATGCAGTTACTGTCTATAGATTTACCTATCCTGGATTTCATATACAGAAAAAATTTAAAAAGCTAACAACAATAACGAAGAAAAACCTCGATCAAAGCAGAAAATATTAAAAGCTAAAGCAAATTTGAAATGGATAAAGGGGGATCAAATGATGAGGTGCTACATTTTAGCCTAACTGCATCTGCAGTAATCCACTTCCCAATGCACTCTGCACGAGAGCAGGACTATTGACATCCTGGTCCAGGGTCAGGGGGGATTCTCCAGAGGCTAAATTCACGTGTATTTTTCCTTCACTTTGTTTTTTTCTTAACTGAAACAACTTTAAAATGGGTCAAAATGGAGATCAGATTATATGATATTACATTTTAACTTAACTACATCTGCCCCATTGTAAAGCATTGGCTTTATAATGCTCTCTGCCTAATAACAAAACTTTTCCCATCCCTCATCAGAGGGGAATTACTGGAGGCTTAATCCACGAGTTGACCCTGTACAGTCCATAATTCATATACTGTTGTTCATAGCTGGCCTATACTTATATAATTTCCTTTTCTTAACAGTGTTTTAAATTCTATACCATTGGATAAACTAATGATACCAGCAATGTATACTGATTTTGTACTGGAGTGCTAACCACAGGTCAGCAGTTCAAAACCACCAGCAAACTCTGAGAGGGAAGAATGATCTTTCTGGTCCTGTGAAAATTTGTAGTCTCAGAGACTCACAGGGAAAACCCTACCCTGTCCTATAGCATTTTTATGAGTGTATTGACTCAATAGCGGTAGAAGTGATGTCTTCAAACAAGCAGCCATCTAAGTGAAGTGTCAACTAAGTCCACATGGAAGCAGCATACAGCCTGGGTGATCCAAAGATGGTAAATAATATAATACAAATCCATTTTTCTTTTTTAACCCTCTAAATTTACCTTAGGTAATTCTGCCCTTTTGATGTTTTCACGTGTGGATATGAGTTCAGTTCCAGACCCAACAGGTCAGGGCTACTGTCTTGGGGTTCTCCAGTCTCTATCCAACCAATAAAGCCTACTCTCTTCATGATTTTGAGACCTACACTACATTTTTCTCCCACTCTGTCTAGGACCTATTAGCATAATCCTTTTCAGCGAAGTTGGTAGTGGTATCCAGGCACCATCTAGTCCTTCTGGTCTCAGGGTTGTGGTGTTTACATGGTCCACTGGACTAATTTTTTCTAAGTGTCTTGATTTTTGTCACTCCTCTTTCATTTGAATGGGGAGCATCAACCAGGTACACTGTAGATGGTTGCTCATGAGCTGTTAAGAACCCAGTCACTGCTTATCAGATTGGAACATAGAACATTGTGAACTGTGTTATGCTCATTGACACTGGTGCCCCCAGGACTAGAGTCCTAACCTCCAAGGCCTAGAGACTCCTGCCCTCAAGGTATTTGGTTATGTCTAAAAAGTTGTCAAACTTTGTCCCCTCTAGTTCTTAAATGCTTCCTCCCCCCCCCCCCCCCCCCCCACTATCATGATCCCAATTCTACCTTACAAATCTGACTAGACCAGAGGATGTACACTGGTACAGATAGCAACTGAAAAGACAGGGAATCCAGGACTGATGACTCCTAGTGGTGAGAGTGGCAATGCCTGGAGGGTGGAGGGAATGTGGGGTAGAAAAGGGGAACAAATTACAAGAATCTACGTATAGCCTCCTCTCTGGGGGATGGACAGCAGAGAAGAGGGTGGGGGTAGACGTTGGACAGTGTAACTTATGAGAAAATAATAATTTATGAATTCTGAAGGGTTCACGAGAGCAGGGGGAGTGGGGAAGGAGTGGGGGAAATGAGCAGCTGATACCAAGGGCTCAAGTAGAAAGCAAATGTTTTGAGAATGATGATGGCAACAAATGTACATATGTGATTGACACAATGGATGGATGGATGGATTGTGATAAGAATTGTATGAGCCCCCAATAAAATTATAAAAAAAAAAAAGAAGAAGCAAGTTCTTGGTCAAGAACTGGAACTCTAAATGTTACTCCCAGAAATCCATCCACCCCCCTCCTAGTTGTTCTCCCACACTGATAACCACTATTCTGGAATTTAATCTCGTAGATTACATTTGCCTTTTTTAAAAATTAAAATGAATATTCTCACTAATTTAACTTATAATATTTTCAGAGAATCGCCATGTTGTTTTCACTGTTGTAGTTAACAACTTACTATTCATTTGACTAATGATGCACATGAGCATGATTTCTAAGTTAAAGCTATTGTAAGAGAGCTAGAATCAATTTCTGCATGCATTTCTTTGGATGTGATTATAAAAGTGGAATTAATAGGTCAAGAAATGTACCAATATGTTCAGCTTTAGTGGACATTGCCAGTTTCCCAGACTGGTTATGCCCATTGCACTCCCTCCAGCAGGATGTGAGTTTCATTGATCCACATCCTCACTAATACTTGGTATTTATTCCTTTAAATCTGATGGCTATGTATACCTCATTGTGATTTTAAATAGTATTTCCCTGAAGAATAAATAAGATTGCTTATATCTTAGTCGTTATGAATGTCTCAGTCTTTTGTTCATTTTTCCTTTTTTATTAATTTGTAGGAGTTTCTTTACATAGTTAGGGATTGTTAAGTCAGTGGTCACATACAAATATATTGTTACTCTTTTCACCCACTCTAGTGATTGTCTTTTCATTTTCCTAATTGTATCTTTGATTATCCAGATCTAGTTTATGCTTTTATTTCTCAACAGTTTTATTGGCATGTAATTCACATGTCATACAATTCAATAGTTCAATCACATCAAGATGAATTGGACAGTCATCAGCACAATCAATTTTAGAATATTTTCTTCATTCTTGTGTTATTAGCTCCCCATTCCTCCCACCCCACCCCCAACTTTCCCTGCCACACCCCCAAAGAACCATTAATCCAGATACTATCTCTATAGATTTACCCATCCTGGATTTCATATACAGAAAAACATTAAAAAAACAAACAGAAAAGTAACAAGAATAAAAAGTAAAACAAAAACCTTAATCTAAAAGAAAGCTGGAGATATTAAAAACTAGAACAAATTAAAATGGATCATAAAGGAGACCAAATGTTAGGTAGGGTGCTAAATTTTAATCTAACTGAAGCATACTCTTTTGGTCCCGTTTAATACATATTTATCTGTTGCTAGTTTATATATTCCCCTGTGCTCTCTTTCTTTCTTGAGCTTTTTATTGTGAATTAGATAAAGGTTTACAGATCAGATCATCAGTTTTACATTCAACAATTGATGCGCATTTTGTTTCCTCTCCTTTATTGCAACACCACTCGCCTCACCTCCTTCCTGTGTTCACTGCCTCCACCTCTCCTTCTCTCCTAATCCTTCTAAATTTGTCCTTAGTCAAATACTGCCCCTTTAACCTCAAATGGCTGCTTGTTCTAAAGTGTACACACCTCACTAGTGTTATTATTTCCCTTAGAACCTGAAAATTAACCCACAGAGGGGAAGAGGTGAGTCCATCCAGAATGAAGGCTGACCAATTGCCGTAGTCCAAGGGTTCCACTAGTCTCCAATGCTGTCTTTTGAAGCTTTATTTCTATTTAGATCGAATCCGTCTGCAATTGATATGCATGTATGGGATAACACCAAAACCAAACCAAACTCACTGCCCTTGGGTTAATTCAGACTCATAGCGGCCGCATAGGACAGATAGAACTGCCCCTGGGGGGTTGGGACTTTATATCTTTACTGGAGCAGAAAGCCTCATCTTTCTCCTGTGGAGCAGCTGGTGGCTTTAAACCCCTGATCTTGTGGGTAACATCTCAATGTATAGTTCCTTATATCACTAGAGCAGGCAGGGGCAAACTTTTACTTTATTTTTAAGCAGTACTATTCATGTGTAATTTTCATATTGTTCAGTTCAATCATTCAAATATATTAGAAAGAGTTGTACAATCACCACTAAAATCAATTTTAGAACATTTTCTTCTTCTGTGTACTCATTATTTTACCTCCCCATTTCCCCTCCCCCCCAACCTCTCTTTCATAACTTCAAGAGACTGTTAATCCAGTTACTGTCTCTATAGATAAAATTTTCTTTTTGTATGAATACCAACCTGTTTCGGGACCATTTTTTTAAAGACTATCATTTCATCACTACTGCACTGCAACTTCACCTTTGTCATAAACCAGGTAAACTATATATATGTGGTTCTGTACTTTCTATCCTGTGTCATCGCTCTGTTTACCCATCCTTGCATTCATGGCCTTCATTAATGTAGTATTATTACAAGTCATGATATCTGGCTGTCTAAAGCATCCATCATTGTGTCCATTTAGTTAGGCTAAACTGCATCTCCCAGGATTCTCTTCCTTAAAGCTTTTTGCTTAGAGGGCCCATAAAGACCTTTTATTTTCCATAAGATTTAGAAGCTAGAAGTAATGCAGCAGCTGCAATTTTTCTGCTCAGAATGTCAAAGCAGGCATTTTTGTGGCTCAGGCACCCCGTGGTTTATCTGCAGGCTCACCTTGTTAGTCTGAAAGCAGCAGCCAGGCCTGTATTTGCTCTGCTTGCCCAGATCCTCTTTCAACTTCCGTCACTTCTGGGCTACAAGTAATGTAGCTGAATGACAAAGAGCCCTCGCTTCTCTTGTAGAAGGCCCACATAATCAGGCTGGAAGGGCTCGAGTGATCCAGCTTGTCTTTGCTCTGTTGTCCTGTATTGCCCAGTTGATGCCAGCTCATAGTGACCTCGTGGAATAGAGCTGGATTGCCCTGCAGAGTTTCCTACCTTTTGAGAGCACCGATGGTGGAGCACTGGCAGTGCTGTGGGTTAGGTGTTGGGCTGCTCCCCACAAGGTTGGAAATTCAAACCCACCAACAAGCTGCTCCCCTGGAGAAAGATGAAGCTGTCTGTTCTAGTCCAGATTTACAGTCTCAGAAAATATATATGGCTATGGGACAGATTCAACTAGATGGCAGCAGGCAAGATGGTTTGTTTGTTTGAATCTTTAGGGAGCAAATCACCAGGTTTTCCTCCTGTGGTTGGTTCTAAATTGTCTACCTTTTGATTAGCAGCCACTTTGCCCCCAGGACTCCCAAAGGCTCTGATGCTTTCCCTGGCTTCCTGCAGCCCTCTACCCAAGTTCTCTACTGGGTTTCAGCCACTGGCCAGGCTTCCACAATTGTGAAATTCGCTCCAGGAAAACACCGCTGCAGAGCGTCAGCTTATCTCTCCAGGATCTCTCTTCTCCAGAATCTTAACCTTCCAAGTTTTAAGCTGCTTTAAGTAACTTCACGATACCCATAAGGAGATTTTTTTCGGAATTTTTAAAACTCAGCTTTTCTAGTTGTTCTCGAAAAGTGCATTAAGTTACATACTCTGCTATACTAAAACTAGAGGTCCTGAGCGCAGAATTTTAAGGCTGCCCCTTCAATGAAGCTATTGCTGGTGCTTCAGCAAAGCTACATCACTGAATAAGAGTTTCTTTCTCTCTCTTTCTCGCTCACTCTCTTTCTCAGGTATCTAAATCTTCACTGTGTAATAAGTAGGGTGCCTTATAAAAAATATAAACCTAAACTAATTTAAAGAACTTTTCATTAGATGATTTTATCAAAAGGGAGTTATAAAATAAACTATACAATTATGGAGTGCTTTCAAAATACTATGAATGCACAATGCTAATTTTTTTATTGAGTGAAGATTGACAGAGCAAATTGGTTTTCCATTCAACAATTCTTACGCATTTAGTTTGTGCCATTGATTGTAATGCCCACAATGCAAGAGCGTCCCTCCCGCTTCCCTCCTGTGCTCATTATCTCCACTGGCCCTTCTTTTTCATTCATTTCTGCCTTCAGAACTTTACCCTTGAGTAAAGGCCGCCCTTCAGATATTGATTGGCTGATTGTTCCAAGGAGTATACCACC
>NW_022103968.1:36316314-36320824 GCF_000313985.2 Echinops telfairi | reverse complement strand
CACACACACCACCCATGCTACCACGATCCGACAGGCATATCTATTGTTGGGCCTAAGGCTGAGCCACCGGGTGGGTGCATGCAGCTCCAGGCCAAAATGTTGAATTTACTTTATTTCATAAGTAGCTTAAGGAATGTGCAGTATTTACCCCTTAAATATAAAATTCTTTCAAAAACTGTTATAGCTCAGTGAATTACTCAGAAATTTCTTAGTTCATTAAGTACGTTCCAACTCGTAGTGGCCCAATGGAGAGTTTTGGAACATTGGTCCATTTCTGCGGGAGCAGACCGCCTTCTCCCTCTGCTGAGGAGCAGCTGGTGGGTTTGACTCGGTGACCGTTTGGTTAGCAATCCAATGCTCAGCCAACAGTGCCACCAGCACTCTTGGATTACTAAGGAAGACATCTCTATTTTAGCTCAAGTATAAAGAATTGAAATGCTTACATTTATTTCTTAGTAAGCTATCATTACTCATCCATGTTAAGTGCCATTTAAATTTTTTTCATTTAACCTATTTACTAATCCTTTTATTGGGAGCTCTTATAGATATCAAAACATTCCATAGTTCAATCACATCAAGCAGTATTGTACATTTGCTACCATAATCTGTTTCAAAGCATTTTCTTTCTTCTTACAATTGGCATTGCTTGCTCCAGAGCACCAGGTGGAGACAGCGTCCAGGCTGGGGAGGCACCAGGCAAAGGGGCACCATGGGCAGCTACAAAGTGGCACTACTATCCCACTTTAAACATTTTTTCCCACTTTAAATATTTTTAATGTTATTATTATTTTTCTCTCATCCCAAATCCCAGGCTCAAATTCCTTTTCCTTCTGCATCCCATGGCAAATACTTTCTGTTTTTAATGTGTGTCCTACCAATCTATTTGTACATGAAAATACATAATATTCTTTCCTATATTTCTTAATTTACATAAATTAAATTTCAATATTAATTGCCATTTAAAAAATCATTTTCATTGCAGTATTCCGATTTCTAAAGACTGCTCGTGGTGCTGCAGATTAGGCATAGGACGGCTAACAAAAGATCAGGAGTTCAAAACCACCAGTCACTCCACAGTAGAAAGATGTGGTAGTATGCTTCCACAAACATCTGTTGCCTTGGAAACCGAATGCAGTCTGTTCTATGGGGTCATTATGAGCTGGAATCAACTCAGCAGTGATTTTCTGTTTGTTTTGAGTTCATAAAGCTTTGTGAAAACCTAGTTTTCTTCTGGTAACCATTACATCATATGTCATAATATTGTGAGATCACATCAAGGATTCCATTCATGAAGAAACTAAAAAAATCCTTAAAAACACATAAAAGAAAGAGAAGACCAAACTGCAAAAGTGGATGTCAGAACAGACTCTGAAATTTGCTCTTGAACATGGAGTAGCTCAAGCTAATGGGAGAAAAGATTCCTTTGATATTTCAACTCAAGGCTTGATTTTTGTCTTCGGTTCTTTCAACTTGATATATGCTGAGCATGTCCTTCCACTCTGGCTTCCTAACTCCAGGTCTTTGCACCTTTCATTATCATACTTTTCCCTGTCTTCTTGAGCTGGCTTTGAAATTTTTGTTCAGCTGTTTTACATCATCATTTTTTCCATTCGCTTTAGTGACTCTGTGTTCAAGACCAAGTTTCAGAGTTCCTTCTGACATGCACTTTGGTTTATTCTTCCTGTCTTTTTAATTATGTTTTGCTTTCTTCATGTATGATGTTCTTGATATCAACCCACACTCATCAACTCTCTGGTCATTAGGGTTAAAAGTGTCAAATCGGGACTTCGGGTGTTCTTTCAATCAAGGTAGAATGCATTCCAGGTTGTATTTTGGCTCTCCTGGGTTCATTTTCATTTTCTTCAGATTCAACCTGAAACTGCAAATGGGAAATTGAAAGTTCGTTCTACAGTTGGACCCTGGCCTCGTTTGAGCTGATAATAAGGAGCTTCTCCATTATCTCTTCCCAAAAATGTAGTCAATTTGATTGTTGTGTATTCTGGTGAGGTCTGTATGTATACCCCCAAACCAAATCAACTACCATCGAGTCTATCCAACTCACAGTGACCCTATAGGGTTTTCAAGGCTGTAAAGATTTAGAGTAGCAGATAGCCTTGCCTTTCTCATGGGGCGAGCCTAGTAGGTTTAATCTCTGAACTTTCCATTAGTGCCCACTGTAGAGTTGCCATTTGCATTTTTTTTTAAGTAGTTGCATTTAGGAAGTCACTGGTCTTGCAAAATTCTATCATGTGATCTCCAGTTTCATTGTTATTTGCAAAGCCATGTTTTCAAAATACAGATCCTTTCTCTTTCCGAATTTCACATTCTGATTGCCATTAATTATCAGTGTGTTAATTATCAATGTTTTATCAACCTCAGACTGATGAAGTTGGTAGAGTTCCTCAATTTCTTCATCACTAGCTTTAGTGCTTGTTGCAAAAATTTAACTGATTTTCCTAGTGGGTGTATAGATTTTATCCTGTCACAGACCATACTGTAGTTCAAGACAGATCTTAAAATGTTCTTTTTGACAATGAGTGTGACACCATTCACTTGTCATTCCTGGCATAATAAGCCATATAATTTTCCAGTACATATGGTCAATACCAGTCCATTTCATCTCACTAATGCCTGGTGAGCATTATCGATGACAAAAAGCCATTATATTACTGAATACAAAAAGCTATTATGCTCATTCAGAATCTGTACATGGACCAAGTGGTTCAAACAGAACAAGGAAATGCTTCGTGATTTAAAGTCAGAAAAGGTGTGAGCTAGGGTTGAATCTTTTCACCATAACTATTCAATCTACATGCTGAGCAAATAATCTGAGAAATGACTATATGAAGAAGAATTCAGCATCAGAATGGGAGGAAAGTTTATTAACAACCTGAACTGTGCAGATAACACAATTTTGCTTGCTAAAAACTAGGAGGATTTCAAGCACTTGCTAATGCAGATTAAGGACTATAGGCTTCAAGCCTTTAAGACCCCAGACGCTATATCTTTTGATAGCCGGCACCATCAGTTTTCTTCACATTTACTTATGCACCCATTTTGTCTTCATTGAGGGAAGGTGAATATCACAGAATGCCGGATTATTAGAACAAAGTGTTCTTGTGTTGAGGGAGGACTTGAGTTGAGGTCCAAAGTCCATCTGCAACCTTAATTCTTAACATACAGATATGAGTACATAGTTCTATTCCGCTCTCAAGCATTCATCTAGCTCAGAAGCAACAGAGCCCACATGGAAGAAGCACACTAGCCTGTGTAATCATGAGGTGTCAATGGGATCAGGTATCAGGCATCTAAGACCCAGAATAAAACCATACCCAAGGTGAATGAGGTGGGAGGGCATGGAGTGGAGACCCAATGCCCATCTGTAGACAATTGGGCATCCACTCACAGAGGAGACACAGGGAAGAAATGAGTCAGTTAGGGTGGAGTTTAGCACCTAAGAAACAGACAACTGTCCTCTAGCTCTTTGGTGCTTCCTTCCCCCCACTATCATGACCTCAATTCTACTTCAAATTGGATTAGACCAGAGCATGCACACTACAACAGATAAGAGCCAGCAACACAGGGAATCCAATATAGATAAATCTCTCAGGGCCAACAATGAGAGTGGAGATACCATGAGGATTAGGGGAGGGTGGGGGAAGAAAGGGGGAATCCATCACAAGGATCAACCTAGAACCCCCTCCCAGGGGGGCAAATAATGGAAAAGTACGTGAGGGGGCAACAGAGGACAATATAAGATAAGTGAAAAATAATCTATAACTTATCAAGTTTTCGTGAGGGAGGGAGGGAGGGAGGGGGAGGAAGGCAAAGAAAGGGGGAGCTGATATCAGGGGCTCAAGTGGGAAGAGAATGCTTTGAAAATGATGATGGCGGCATATGTGCAAATGTGCTTGACATATTGGAGGAAGGTATGGATAGTGATAAGAAATGTAAGGGCCCCAATAAAAGTATTTTTTTTAAAAAGAAGAAGACTATAGACTTCAGGATATATTGTAATTCAATGTAAAGAAAACCAATACAACACAAACTGTGACTATACATGTGGACTTCTCCAGATGAAATGCACAGAAATCAAACTGACCACACGTGGGAAGAAATAATGGAGAAGCTCAATATTAGTAGTTAAAGATGGTGCCTGGCTATCAAAAGATATAGCGTCTGGGGTCTTAAAGGCTTGCAGATAAGCAAGCAGCCATCTAGCTCAGAAGCATCAAAGCCCACATGGAAGAAGCACACCAGCCTGTGTGACCACCAGGTGTAGTAGGGACCAGATATAAGACACCAAAGAACAAAAAATCATATCAGTGGGTGCCCACCTTCCTGATATGATCACTGAAGACAAATATGTGGGTAAGCAAATGTGGTGAAGAAAGCTGATGGTGCCTGGCTATCAAACGATGTAGTATCTGGGGTCTTAAAGGCTTGAAGATAAACAAGCAGCCATCTAGCTCAGAAGCAACAAAGCCCACATGGAAGAAGCACACCAGCC
>NW_022103968.1:36305747-36315546 GCF_000313985.2 Echinops telfairi | reverse complement strand
ATCATCAATTGCTCGTATGTAAGTTCAGGTTAAAGCTGAAGAAAATTAAAACAAGTCCACAAGAGGCAAAATACAACCTTGAGTCTATCCCACCTGTGTTTCCAGAACACCTCAAGAACAGATTTGATGTATTGAATACTAATAACAGAACACCTGATGAGCTGTGGGATGACATCAGTAACATCATACATGAAGAAAACAAAAGGTCATTAAAAGACATGAAAGGAAGAAAAGATCAGTGTGATATCAGAAGAGATTTTGGAATTTTCCCTTAATGTAGAGTATCTAAAACACATGGAAGAATGATAAAGTAAAAGAGCTGAACAGAAAATTTCAAAGGGATGATGATGGCAACATATGAACAAATGTGCTTGACACGATGGATGTGTGGATTGTGATAAGAGCTGTACGAGCTCCCAATAAAATGATATTTTTTAAAAAGAAAACTTCAACGGTATCTTGAAAAGACAAAGTATATATTACAGTGAAATGTTGCAAAGACCTATAGATAGAATATCAAAAAGAAAGAACATGTTCAGCGTATCTTAAATTGAAAGAACTAAAGAAAAAAAATTCAAGCCTCGAGTTGCAATATTGAAAGATTCTGTGGGCAAAATATTGAACAATGCAGGAAGCATCAAATGAAGATAGAAAAATATATAGAGTCACTGTACAAAAAATAATTAGTCAACATTCAACCATCTCATGAGGAACCATATGAGCAAGAATCAATGGTACTGAAGGAAGAAGCTGAAGGTACACTGACAACATAAGCCAAAATCAAGGCTCCAGGAATTGATGGAATACTGATTGAAATGTTTCAACAAGTTAATGAAGCACTGGAAGCACTCACTCATTTTTGTCAATAAATTTGAGATACAACTACCTGGCCAACAGCCTGGAAAATAACCATATTTGTACCATTCTAAAGAAAAGCGACCCAATAGAATGCTCAAAGTATAGAACAAGGTCATTGATATCACAAGCAAGTAAAGTTTTGCCAAACATCATTCAACAACATTTGCAGCAGCACATTGACAGGGAGCTGCAGGAATTCAAGCTGGATTCAGAAGAGGTGGAACAAAGGATATCATTGCTGACTTCATATGGATTTGGGCTGAAAGCAGAGAATACCAGAGAGGTGTTTATTTGTGTTTTATTGATTCTGCTAAGGCATTTGATGATGCGGACCATAACCAACTATGGATAACCTTGAGAAGAATGAAAATTCCAGATCACATCATTGTTCTCAAGCAAAAGGTATACCCGGATCAAGATGCAGCTGTGCAAATAGAACAAGGACATGGTTTAAAAATCAAGAAATGTGTGTGTCAGGGTTGTACCCCTCACCATATTTATTTAAACTGCATGTTGAACAAATCATCAGAGAAACTGGATTATATGAAAAAGAATGTGGCATCAGAATTGGAGGAAGGTTTAGTAAGAACCTGCAATACACAGATGGTGCAACTTTGCTTGCTGAAAGTGAGGAGGACTTGAAGCACTTGCTGATGAAAATCAAGGATTATAGCCTTCAGTGTGGCTTACAATTCAAAGTAAAGAAGGCCAAAATCCTCCCAACTAGCCCAGTAGATAACATCATGGTAAAGAGAGCAAAAATTGATGTTGTCAAGGATTTCCTCTTGCTTGGATCCACAAGCAATGCTCATGGAAGCAGCAGTCAAAAGATCAAATGATGCATTACAGTGGGTAAATCTGCCGCAGAAGACCTCTTTAGAGTGTTGAAAACCAGGGAAGTTAATTTGAGGACTAAGGTGCTCCTGACCAAAGAAAGTATTTTCAATCTGCTTATGCATGAGAAAGTTGGACATTGAATAAGGAAGAACTGATGCATTTGAATGATGGTGCTGGTGGAAACTATTGAAAGCACCATGGACCCCCAAAAGAACAAACAAATCTGTCTTGGAAGAAGTACAGCCAGAATGCTCCTTTGAGGCAAGAATGGCAAGACTTCGTCTGATATGCTTTGGACAGGTGATCAGGAGAGACCAGACCCCGAAAAAGGACATTATGCTTGGTAAAGTAGAGGAACCATGAGGAAGAGGAAGACCTTTGACATGATAGGTTGACACAGTGGCCGCATCAATGGACTCAAACATCAGAACAAGTGTGAAGATGGCACAGGACCAGGATCATCCTGTTGTAGGTGGTAGGGTCTCTATGAATGGAAGCCGGCTCAATGACACCTGACAATAACATAATTTAAAGAGTTTGGGGAGGTGTAGGAACTCCAAAGCTGCTGTAGATGTTCATTTCTGTTTGATGGCTTGGAAAATTTGTTAATGTTCATCGTTTCAAATAAAATGGTCATTTTCCTGTTCCCTGTTGTTCTTGTCATTAGGTGCTATTGAGCCCGTGCTGAGTCCCTGAGACCTCCTGCACAACAGAAGGAATCATTGCCTTGTCCGGCACCATTCTCGCAATGATTACTATGATTAAGGCCATTGTTACAGCCAGTGTGGCAATCCATCTCCTTGATGATCTTTCTCTTTTCCACTGATCAGCTTGTCCAAGCATGATGTCATTTTCCAGGATCTGGTCTCTCCCAATAACACGCCCAAAGTATGTACGAGTCTGTGAGATGAAGTCTCACCATCCTTCCTTGTAAGGAGCATCCTGGCTGTACTTCTTCCAAGATAGATTTGTTTGTTCTCCTGGTAGTCCATGGTACATTCAGTATCCTCTCTCTTATATCTAGGAGCCCTGGTGGAGTCATGGTTATGCAGTGGGCAGCTAACCTTCAGGTCAGCAGTTCAAAACTACCAATCACTCTGTGGGAGAGAGATGAGGCTGTGTACTTATTAAGAGTTAGTCTTGGAAACCCATAGGGGCAGTTCTACCCTGTCCCCAAGGGTCACTCTGAGTCAGAATGGATTCAAAGACAGTTACTGAGTGAGTAGCCTTATATTAGAATTTGATTAATAAGCTAAAATTTGAAATATAAATGCATCAAAATTTAACCATGTCAGAAATATTTTTGTTTGTAAAATTGGATGATGACTATCTGGAAAATGGCAATTTTTTGTGCTCAGGTAGTATTTCCAGTTGTCCTTGTGTTGTTTTGAAGCTTAGATGAGTCAGTGAGCACTGGGAGACTTGGGCTTTGGCTGTGGAAACCTGTCTGTCTCAGTAAGTTTAAGTTCTCAGCAGCAATATAATCAGAGTCCTCTTTTGTCTGGCCGACTTTGAGGAGATCATCTACATATCGTACTAGGACTCCATCAGTAGCTGGAAGGCTCTTAGATTCTTTACGGAATAATTCACTAACAGGGTGGAGTAGTATGTCTAGCACATTATTTTTTTTAACACGCACACACACACAAGCCTTTTCATTTAAAAGCAAATCGTTCTTGATTTTGTTCTTTTATCAGAATATAGAAAAAAGGATCTTTCATATTTAAAGTGGTAAACCACTGTAATTATCTGGTAGGGTTTACAGTAAAGTATATGGGTTGAGAATAATGGGTTGGGCATTCAACACAGTCTGGTTAATGTCTCAGAGATCTTGGACAAATTGGTGCTCACCTGTTTGGGTTTTGCTTTCGGGGTGTGTGTGTGTGTGTGTGTGTGTTACAGGCAGGCTGGGAGTATTGTATGGTGACTGGTGAATGGCAGGGCCAAAGAAGCCCTTGTTGAAGGAATCTTGAAATGAGAGGCTAGACCAGCTTTGTCTCATGTCTGATTGGTTGCTGTTTTATGCAGGGCAGGTTAGCACCAGTATTAATTAATTGTGTATGGGAGTAGCATATTTGGTCTTACCTATACTTTGTTAGAGGTGTCTTGGGATGTAATGCTTACATATTAGGCTGTAATCTCCAAGGTTAGCTGTTCAAAACCACGAGCCTCCCCTCAGGAGAAAGATGAAGCTTTTTACTCCTGTAAAAAGTTACACTCTTGGAAATTCAAAGGGACAGTTCAACCCTGTCTTGTGGGGTCACTATGTCTTATAGGGTCACTGTGAGTTTGGAAGCAACTCTACAGCAGTTAATTTCCCTGGTTAATTTTATAATAGGTACTCTTTTTCAACAAGAGATCTCTTTAATTTACTTAATATTAAATGGTAAGCATATGGAAAATGAAAAAGTTTTGTTTTGTTCCCAGTCCCCATCAATTAGTTTTAATTTATAGTACAGTTGAATTTTAAACATATTTTGGGGTGTCTCTCCCACCAGATCAGGTCCTGTAGGTTCAGCAAATGTTTGCTTTTTTTGCTTGTTAGGCTATTTTCACTTGTACTGTCCCTTCTGTTTGCACCGCGTATATGGATTTGTTTGTTTAAGTCTGTTTCGTGAGGGGTTTGTCCTCTCGTGGAGGTCCTCTCTTCTCAGTATCTCTTTGTCAGAGAGCCACTGTGAGCCGAGAGGTCTGTGTTTTAATATTTGGGTTCTGCCATTTCTTTACATTTGTTCCAGGTTGGTATACATTTAAAAGGCCATTTTTCGAGTATGATGGTGGAGCAGGAGGAATGTAAAAGGAAAGAGAGAAAAGATCTAGGAAGCAAAATGATGGG
The DNA here is from genome assembly GCF_000313985.2 of Echinops telfairi. NCBI lineage: Eukaryota > Metazoa > Chordata > Mammalia > Afrosoricida > Tenrecidae > Echinops > Echinops telfairi. Next base: position 36,311,015 of record NW_022103968.1, on the reverse strand, counting down.
TAGAGGTATAAACATAGGTGTGCACATATGTAAATATATTAATTCTTTTTTTGTTGTAAATATATTAATTCTTAAAAATAGAGGTATTGGCCTATGTACAAATATTTATATGGAAATACATTGAGGAAGTGGATGGACTTTGGGCCTCTGCTCAAGCCCTGCCTCAATGCAAGAACACTTTGTTCTAACAACCTGGCATTCTGTGATGCTCACCCTCCCTACATGATCGCTGCAGACAATGGGTGCATAAGCAAATGTGGTGAAGAAAGCTGATGGTTCCTGGCTATCAAAAGATATCACATCTGGGGTCTCAAAGGCTTGAAGGTAAACAAACAGCCATCAGAGAAACAACAAGCACACATGGAAGCACACCAGCCTGTGCGATCATGAGGTGTCCACGGGATTAGGTAACAGGCATCAGAAGACACCCCCCAAAAAAAGCAACAAAAACAACATATTGTTGAGAATGAGGAGGGTCAGAGCAGAGACCCAAAAGCCATCTGCAGACAATATGACATCCTCTCACAGAAGGGTCACAAGGAAGGAAGGAATCAACCAGGGCGCAGTATAGCTCTAATGAAACACACAATATTCCTCTTGTGCTTTGAGGCTTCCTCACTCCCCACCATCATAACCCCAGTCCTGCCTAGGTTCTGGCTAGACTGGAGCATGTACATTGGTACAGATTAGAACTCAGGACACCTGGGATCCAGGTCATATAAACCCCTCTGGAACAGAAATGGTAGTAGCGATACCCAGAGGGTGACGGGAAGTTGGAGGGAGGAGAGGAAGAACGAACTGATTGCAATGGCAGATACATAATCCACACACACCCCAAAAGGGATAAACAACAGAAATGTGGGTGAAGAGAGACAGCGGTTGGTGTGAGATATGAAAACAATAATAATTTATAATTTATCAAAGGGTCATGGGGGGGGGGGAAGAGGAGCTGATACAAGGGCTCAAATAGAAATTAAATGTTCAGAAAATTATGATGGCAACATATGTACAAATATGCTTGATACAATTTATATATGGAGTGTTATAAGAGCTGTAAGAGCCCCTAATAAAATGATTTTTAAAAATAAAAGAGATCACAAGTGGGGGGAGGGAGGGAAATAGGAGCTGATACCAAGGGCTCAATAGAACGTAAATATCTATAGCAATACCAAGAGGGGAAGGGGAAGGTGTGGGGAGAAAGGGGGAAACTGATCACAATGATCTACATATAACCCCCTCCCTGGGGGATGAACAACAGAAAAGTGGGTGAAGGGAGACATCAGTCAGTGTAAGACATGAAAAAATAATAACAAGTTATAAATTATCAAGGGTTCGTGAGGAAGGGACAGGGGAGGGGGAAATGAGGAGCTGATACCAAGGGCTCAAGTAGAAAGAAAATGTTTTGAAAATGATGATGCCAACAAATGTACAAATGCGCTTGACACAATGGATGGATGGATGAATTGTGATAAGAGCTGCTTGAGCCCCCAATAAAATGATTTTTTTTTAAAAGAAAGTAAATGTCTAGAAAATAAGGATGGCAACAACTGTAAAAATATGCTTGACACAATTGATGGATGGATTGTTATAAGAGTTGTAAGCGCTCCCAATAAAATGATCTTTTAATTAAAGGGAGAGAGAGAGAAAATACACAGTCACTGTACCAAAAATAACTAGTCGACATTTTACAATTTCAGAAGGTAGCATTGAGTAAAAACCAATGGTTCTGAAGAAAAAAGCTCAAGTTTCACTGAAGACATAGCCAAAAATAATGCTCAAGGAATTGAAGGAATACCAATTGAAATGTTTCAACCAGTTGATGAAGCATTGGAAACATTTACTAATCTGTGCCAGGGAATTAGGAAGACAGTTACCTGGCCAAATGATTGGAAGAGTCTGTGGTACCTGTCCAAAGGAAGATGACCCAACAGAAAGGTCAAAGTATAGAACAATATCACTAATATTACATGCAAGTAAAATTTTGCCAACAATGGTTAGAGCAATACACTGACAGGGAGCTCCCAGAAGTTCAGGCTCGATTCAAAAGAGGTTGAGGAACAAGGGAATTCATTCCTGATGTCAGATAGATTTTGACTGAAAGCAGAAAATACCAGAGAGATGTTTATGTGTGTTTTATTGATAGGCATTGGATTGTGTGGATCATAACAAACTACAGATAACCTTAAGAAGAATGGAAATTCCAGAACACTTCATTGTGCTCGTGCAGAACATGTACATGGATCAAGAGGCAGTTGTGCAAACAGAACAAGGAAATAGTGCATGGTTTAAAATCAGGAAAGGTGTGTGACAGGGTTGTATCCTCTCACCATACTTATTCAATTTGTATGTTGAGCAAATCATCAAAGAAGCTGAATTATATGAAGAAGAATGCAGTACCAGGATTAGAGGAAGACTTTTTAACAACCTGCAATACAAATGTGACACAACCTTGCTTGCTGAAAGTGAGAAGGACTTGAAGCACTTGCTGGTAAAGGGGAAGGATTGCAGCCTTCTGTATGGATTACAACTCAATGTAAAGACCCAAACCCTCACAACGAGACTAGTCGGTAGCATCATGATAGATGGAGAAAAGAGTGAAGTTGTCAAGAATTTCCTCTTTCTTGGATCCACAATCAATGCTTATGAAAGCAGCAGTCAAGAAATTAAAAGACACATTGCATTGGGTAAATATACTGCACAAGACCTCTTTACAGTGTTGAAAACCAGGGAGGTTAATTTGAGGATTAAGGTGTGTCTGACCCAAGCCATAGCACTTTCAATCTCCTTATATGCATGTGAAAGTTGGATATTGAGTAAGTAAGACTGAAGAAGAATCAATGCTTTTTAATTATGACGCTGGTGAAGAGTATTGAAAGTACCACAGATTTCCAAAAGTACAAGTAGATCTCTCTTGGAAGAAGTACAGCCAGAATGCTCTTTTGAGGCAAGGATAGCGAAACTTCATCTTACATACTTTAGACATGTTGTCAGGAGAGACTAGTCCCTGGAGAAGGACATCATGCTCAGTAAAGTAGAAAAGCAGTGAAAAAGAGGAAGACCTTAGACACGATGGATTACACAGTGGCTGAAACAATGGGCTCAAGCACAAGAACAATTGCAAGGATGGCACAGGACGGGGCAGTGTTTCATTCTGTTGTACATAGGGTTACTATGGGTGAGAACCAATTTGAGGGCACCAAACAACAACAATAAATGGGATATGAGGTGTGGCAGTTACTTAATCTGGTGTCAATTTGGGACTTGAGAGGATTAAGAGTGAAGGGGTGGAGTCTAGTCTGTTAATCGGGTCATTGCCAATGAGGCATCTGAGTGGGCATAGCCTTCTCCTAAGGATTCTGGGAACTCATATTTCCTCCTTGGAAGCAAGAAACACTTTCTGTCTCTGCTCACTCTCTGTGAGACATCCTTTGGAAAAGACACATGGAAAGAGGCTGTTGGAACCAGACCTCTGAAGCTGTAGAAGCCACGCGGAGAGCCGGATCCGTAAGACTTCCCACCCACTGGCCTGTGATCTCCCTGCATTCGGCATCATTGCATGTGTTTCGTGAGTCTGAAGAGGACTTTATAGATTGGTATCGGACATAGAGGCTAATATCAGACTTATGGACTTGATCAGTATTCAACAGTGCTTATATCTAAAGCTCTTTCCTATACATATATGAGTGTCTATGGATTCATTTCTGTAGTCTACCCAGACTAACACATGAGGCCAAAGCATTTGTGGTCATTTTGCTCTCACTATATCATCAGAATCTTTTATAAGATTCTGTCTGAAAGGGTAGGAACCTTGGTGGTGTAGTGGTTATGTGCTGGGCTGAGATCCTCATGGTTGGCAGTTCAAAACAACCAGCAGATACATGGAGAAAGACTGGGCGTTCTACTCCTGTAAACAGTGACAGCCTCAGAAACCCATAGGGGGTGGTTATGAGTCCACATTGAAAGGTAAGCCTCGTTGATCCTCCTGCTGTTCCAGATCCAAAAGAGTATCACTCTGAGTATGTGGCAGTGAGAGAAACCCTGCACCAAAGGAGCATTCTGGGTCCTATATTGGGCAAAAGGAGGAAAATGGAATAATTACACAGAACAATTTATTTTTATCCTCTTCTTCTGCACATTAAAATTGGAGACTTAGGTAGAGGAATTACCAAAACCCAAATGAAGGCCGAACATGATTGTGGGGCAAGAGGAAAGTAAAAGAAAATAGAGGAATGAACTAGAAGCCAAAAGACATTTATAGAGGTCTAAATACAGGCATGTACATATGTAAATATATTTATATATAACAATAGTGAAATAAATCTATGTACATATATTTCTTTGTTGACTGTAAAGTCAACAGACAGACATTGGGCCTCCACTCAAGTACTCCGTCAACGCAACAATACTTTGTTCTAATAAGCCGGCATTCTGTGATGCTCACCTTCCCTGACATGATTGCTGAAGACAAAATGGGTGCATAAGCAAATGTGGCTGGACAGCTGCCCCTCCCTGCCAAAAACTTGTTTCAGAGAACAGTACTGAAGCTGCAGCTTAAGGAGAGGGACATGTCTGATCAGAGCACATGGGAGCAAGTGAAGGGGGAAGAAGAGAGAGTGGAGCACATCCTGGCCCACCAAGCCTTGAGGACGATATTCCCACTCCAAGCAACCAATGCACAGAGAGGACCATATGGCCGGCCCCACTATGAGACACAACATCCCTCACTGACCCATAGCCTTACAGAGGACAACACTGGAGATACACTGTGGGAATTGTGCCCGATCTGATCCCACCACACCGAGGCAAAACACTAAGGGGGCGCAACAGAACAGCAAGGGGAACAGAGCAAAAAAGTCCCCAGGGAATACCAAAAATAGATTTGGGGGCCAGGGCATGGCGCCCCATCAGACTCGCCCGGAAAACACTTCTAAAGACCAACAAACAGTCCTTGAACTAACTACAAGCTTTTCTTTTTTGTTATTGTGTTGTGGGGTTTTTTGTTTTGTTTTGTTTTGTTTTGTCATTGGCTTTTTGTTGTTGTTTTGTTTTCTTTTGTTGCTTGGTTTTGCTCTGTCTTCTTTTTGTGCATGTTATTATCTCCGCAGGTCTGTCTAAATAAGATAGGCTGGGTGAACAAATCTGGAGGAGAAAACAACGGGAGTGACAGTTCCGGGGGGACATGAGAGAGGGGAAGTAGGGGGAAAGGAAGTGGTATTAACAAACCCAGGGACAGGGGAACAACAAGTGATCCAAATCGGTGGTGAGGAG
>NW_022103968.1:36288685-36304992 GCF_000313985.2 Echinops telfairi | reverse complement strand
ACTGGTACAGATAGGAACTGGAAACACAGGGAATCCAGCACAGATGATCCCTTCAGGACCAGTGGTGAGAGTGGCGATATGGGGAGGGTGGAGGGAAAGTGGGGTAGAAAGGGGGAACCGATTACAGGGATCTACATATAACCTCCTCCCTGGGGGATGGACAACAGAAAAGTGGATGAAGGGAGACATCGGACAGTGTATGATATGAAAAAATAATAATTTATAAAATACTAAGGGTTCATGAGGGAGGGCGTGTGGGGAGATGGGGGGAAAATGAGGAGCTAATACCAGGGGCTTACATGGAGAGCAAATGTTTTGAGAATGATGAGGGTAACACATGTACAAATGTGCTTTATACAATTGATGTATGTATGGATTGTGATAAGAGTTGTATGAGCCCCAAATAAAATGATTAAAGAAAAAAAAAAGCAAATGTGATGAAGAAAGCTGATGGTGTCCAGCTATCAAAAGATATAGCGTCTGGGGTCTTATGGGTTTGAAGATAAACAAGTGGCCATCTAGCTAAGAAGCAACTAAGCCCACATGGAAGAAGCACACCGGCCTGTGTGATCGTGAGGTGTGGATGGGATCAGGTGTCAGGCATCAAAGACCCAAAACAAAAAATCATATCGATGTGAATGAGGGGGAGTACAGAGTGGAGACCCAAAGACCATCTGTAGACAATTGGACATCCCCTTACAGAAAGGTCACAAGGAAGAAATGAGCTAATCAGGGTGCAGCATAGCACCAATGTAACGTACAACTTTCCTCTAGTTCTTTAATCCCTCCTCCCCCCATCACTATCATGACCCCAATTCTCCCTTACAAATCTGGCTAGACCAGAGGATGTACACTGGTACAGATAAGAGCTGGAAACACAGGGAATCCGACAGATAAACACCTCAGGACCAATAATGAGAGCAGCGATACCAGGAGAGTAACGGGAAGAAATGGGGAACCAATCACAATGATTTACATATAACCCCCTCCCTGGGGGGACAGACAACAGAAAAGTGGGTGGAGGAGACAGTAGTCAGTGTAGGACATGAGAAAAATAATAATTTATAAATTATCAGGGGTTCATGAGGGGGGAGGGGGGAAATGAACGAATACAAAGGGCCCAAGTAGAAAATGTTTTGAAAATGAGGATGACAACATATGTACAAGTGTACTTGACACAAGGATGGATGCATGGGTTGTGATAGAGCTATAAGAGCCCCCAATAAAATGATGTTTTTAATTTAAGGCTTAGGTTTCTTTCTTTTATTTCATCATATTGTTGTTCTGTATTTTTATTTTGCCATAAAGTCATAAAAACTTCCATATATAACTTTTCATCTCTTTTCTTCTTCTCTTATACAAGGGCAATGTAACTGCAGAATAGTATTATAATTTATAGATTTATTTACTGGCTAGATTTCACCATCTCTTGATTTATAATAAAGCCAAGAATTATTACAAAGAAATTTTATTTTAGGCTTCTTTATAAGGTCACTTTTAAAATAGTACCAATGCTTAAGGATCTAGTCTAATGGATTGTGTTCCAGAATTGACTGTGTCCTACTCATTACTGTAAGGGCTTCTTCACTCTGTCACCCTTAAAAGCTTTAGGAACTAAGTTAATCCAATCTACTTCTTAAACTATATAAATGACTCTCATAGGATTTATCTCTTACCAAAGGGGCCCAAGCTCTTCTTCCTGGTTCAACTAGAAAACCATCTCTTTGTCCAAGACTGTAGCATAACTTTTGAGTCTGAGATCAGTTACCAATCCCCAGAACTGAAGACTAACTTTACCCCTTGGCAAAGGACTTTATCATTGTGCCCACAGGGATCAGGTGTCTATTGGCAGTTGTTGGTCAGAGGCATCCCTTGGAACAAGACAAAGAGAAAAGGTGAGATCCTATCTGGGTCACTAGAAATTGTTCCCTAAAAGCAGGTCTGTTCCCAGTTTGACTCTTGGAAAACCACACCAAGATGAGTGAAAGAGAAAGCTTTATTCTTTAGAGTGCCAAAGGTGAGAGAAAGGTATCAAACCTCAAAGTCTTTCTGTCTTCTGGGAGCAAATCACTACTTTTATAAGTTGGTTAATGAAGAATGTAACATTAGTACAGTTTGCAACACATGTTAAACGTACACACACATTTTAAGTATGAACTTTGCAAAATATTTTCTCATTGATATGTAAGTGTATTTCACTGGGAGAAAGAAGGGGTGTTCTACTCCCATTAACAGTGACAGGCTTGGAAACTCAGAGGAGAAGTTCTACCTTGTCCTATAGGGTCCCTATGAGTCAGCATCACCTCGATGGCAGTGAGTTTAGTTAGGTTTTCGGTGTTTCATTATGCTTTCTCTCCACCCAAGGGCATGATTTTTACCATACCAATATAATACCCTTTTACCTATCTTCAGAAAAAATGTTAAATGCATATGAAGTTAATGGGACTGTTTGATAATTTCCACATTCTGTTGGATCACCTTTCTTTGCAGCTGGCACAAATATAGAGCTCTTCCACTTGGTTAGCCAGGTAGCTGTCTTCCAAATTATTTAGGTCACCCAAGTGAGTGCTTTCAGCTCTGCACTAATTTGTTGAAACGTCTCAATTCCTGGAGCCTTGCTTTTTGCCAGAAGGACCCCGGGTGGTGTAGTGGTTATACACTGGGCTGCGATCCAAATAGTTGGCAGTTCAAAACCACTATCAGCTTCTCAAGAGAAAGACTGTGCTGCTATGCTGCTGGAAGCCATGTCACTGGTATTTCAAATACCAACAGGGTCACCCAGAATGAACAGGTTTCAGCAGAACTTACAGACTACAGAGAAGAAATGTGCTGTCCACTTCTGAGGAATTAGCCACTGAAAACCTTATGAATAGAAGCAGAACATTGTCAGATACTGAAAAATTCATGAACATTGTTAGAGATAATGCCAGAAGATGAGCTCCTCAGGTCAGGAGGCACTCAAAATATAACTGAGGGAAAATTGCCTTTTCAAAGTAGAGTTGACCATAAAGAAATGAATACCCTAAAGTCTTTAAGACCTTCACCTGCTGATGGGGCAAGACTCACTATGAGAAAAAACAGCTGCAAATATCGATTAATATTTGGAATGTATGAATCTAGGAAAATTGGAAATTGTCAAAAATGAAATGGAACACATGAAGATTGATATTCTAGATATTGGGGAGCTGAAAAGGACTGATGTTGGCCATTTTGAATTAGGCAGTCATATGGTTTACAGTGCTTGGAATGACAGATTCAAGAGGAATGGCATCACATTAATCACCAAAAAGAACATTTAAGATCTATCTCGATGTGCAATGCTGTCTGTGGTAGGATAATGTGGCAGTTACGTAATCTGTCGACTTGCGAAGGGGTGGAGTCAATCCTGTCAATCAGGTTATAGCTTGATGACCTCATTTGGAGGCGCCATGGAGGTAAAGAGCTCACTGGAGGCTAGATACAGACATTCCCGGCTTTATCTTCCTGCTGACAAGATACATGGAGCTATGCTAGAGCCCTGGAGCTGAAGGAGCCACATGGAGACCCCTGCCAACATTGAGATGCTTCCACTGCCACTAGATCCACAAGAGTTTCCATCCACTGACTGTGATCCTCCTGCATTCTGTGTCATTGCATGTGTTGAGTGAGTCTGAAGAGGAATTTATAGATTGGTATCAGACATATGGGTTAATATCAGACTTATGGACTTGATCTGGACTGGGCTGGGATGTTTTCTTAATATATAATTACTCTTTGATATAAAGTTCTCTTGTACACATATGAGTGTCTATAAATTTGCTTCTTTAGTTAACCCAGACTCACACAGATAATATCTATCCATATACAGGTAAACCCAGTCAATACAACTATTATTCAAATTTATGCAGCAATCACTACAGCTAGTGATGAAGAAATTGAAGAATTTTACCATCTTCAGTCTAAAATTGATCAAACATGCAATCAAGATGCATTGATAATGATTGGTGATTGGATTGCAAAAGGTGGAAACAAAGAGGAAAGAGTAGTACTTGGAAAATAAGGCCTTAGTGATAGAAACAAAACAAAACATGATAGAATTTTGCAAGACAAATAACTTCTTCCTTGCAAAATCCTTTTTTTAACAACACAAACGGTGACTACATACATGGATTTCTCCAAATGGAATACGAAATTGATTACATCTAGTGTTTTCCCTAATTATATATTTTTCTCTATATAAAGCCCAGGATAGGTAAATCTATAGATACAGTAACTGGATTAATAGTTTCTTAGGATTATAACACAGAGGTTTGGGGTGGGGTGGGAAATGGGGAGCTAATAATGCTGAGTACAAGAATAAAGAAAATGTTCTAAAACTGATTGTGATGATAATTGAACAACTCTTCTTAATATGTTAAAACTATTGAATTGTATGAATATGAGTTACATGTCAATGAAACTATTACTTTTTTTTTTCCTAAACAACTTGGGGAAAATGACCACATCTGTGGTAAAAGAGGATGGAGATGGTAAAAGAGGATCATCAGCTAACATGAGGCCAGGGGCTGACTGTGAAGCAAACTATCAATTTCTCATATGTAAGTTTAGGTTGAAGCTGAAGAAAATTAAAACAAGTCCATGAGAGCCAAAATATGACCTTGTATATAGTCCATTTGATTAATAAAAAAATCTCAAGAAGAGAAATGATGCTCTGAACACTAGTCACAGGAGACCTGATGAACTGTGGGATAGCATCAAGAACATTATACATGAAGAAACCAAAAAGTCATTAAAAAGACAGGAAAAAATAAAAGATCAAATTAGATGTCAGAAAATACTCTGAAACTTACTCTTAGCCATAGAGTAGCTAAGGTAAATGGAAGAAAGAATAAAATCAAATAGCTGAACAGAAAATCTCAAAGGACAGCTCAAAAGACAAAGACAAATATTATAATAAAATATGCAAAGACCGAGTGTTAGAAAACCAAAAAGAAAGAACACGTTCAGCATATCTTAGACGAAAAGAACTAAAGAAAAAATGCAAGCCTCAAGTGACAATATTAAAATATTCTGTGGGAAACATATCGAATGATGCAGGGCGCATCAAAAGAAGATGGGAAGACTTTAGAGTCACTGTACCAAAAATTAGTCAACAGTCAACCATCTCAAGAGGTAGCACATGGACAAGAACCAATGGTAGATGCTGAAAGGAAAAGTCCAACCTGCACTGAAGGCATTAGCCAAAAACAAGGCTCCAGAAATGGAAGGAATCAATTGAAATGTTTCAGCAAACTGCAGAAACACTGGAAGCACTCCCTTTTCTATGCCAACAAACTTGGAAGATTGACTGGAAGAAATCATATTGTTCTCATTCCCAAGAAAAGTGACCCAACAGAATGTGCAAATTCTAGAACAATGTCATTGACATCACATTTTATTGAGGGCTAGTAAAGCTCTTTATAACAATCCATACATCAATTGTATTAAACACATTTGTACATAGGTTGCCACCAGCATTTTCAAAACATTTTCTTTCTGCTTGAGCCCTTGGTATCAGCTCATTTCCTCCCCATCCCACCTCACCCACCCTCCCACCCTCATGGACCCCTGATAAATTATAAATTATTATTATTTCCATATCTTACACTATCTGCTGTCTCCCTTCGTCCATGTTTCTGTTGTTTGTCCCCCTGGGGAGGGGGGAATTATTAATTAGAATTCAATGTAAAGAAAACAAAAATCCTCACCAATAGGTAACATGATCATGGAAGTCCAACATCCATTTGCAGGGTCCCCACACAGACTAAGTCTCTAAGGAATCCCTCTGACCACAGTCGAGGAATGTGAATACCCTGAGACGTGTGCTTTGTACCTTCAACGATGGTGGGTGGAATATCTTATCAGCTGATCTCTCTTTAGACCCACTTTAAAACTATTTCTGCTTAAAAAGAAGAAGAAGAAGAGAAGAAAAGGGGAAACACACACATGGATTAGCCTTCAGTGAATTTCCTCTGGCTTAGACCAGAACTGTGACTAACCCTGCTCTCATGCGGGGTTCATTGGGGAGTAAAGTGTTGCAGATGCAGTTAGGTTAAAATTTAATACTTTATCATTTGCTTTCCCTTTTGACTCATCTCAAATTTGTTCTAGTTTTTAATATTTTCTGCTTTCTTTTCTATTGAGGTTTTTGTCATTGTTGTTGTTGAGCTTTTCTTGTACATTTTCCGGAATATGAAATACAGGATAGATAGATAGATATGCAGAGACAGGAACTGGATTCATAGGTTCTTGAGGGTGTGGCAGAGAATGTAGGAGGAAATGGGGCGCTAATAACAATGAGTACGAGCCAGAAGAAAATGCTCTAAAATTGATTATGGTGGTAATCATGCTATTCTTTTTAATATGATTGAACTACTGAATTATGATATGCAAATTATATGCCACACTGTTTTTTCCCCCAAAGAAATGGTAGAAGAGTTATAAATAAAAGTTCCAGCTCTCTCTCTGTCTCTTTCTCTCTCTCACCTCGTTCCCCCAATCTTCCTCCTATGTCACTTCTTTCTTCCCCAGGGACTTTCCCATCCTGAAAAAAAGAAGGAAAAAAAAAGTTCCAGACTGTTTAAAAACAAAACACCTGTCATTTGTTATTGTGACTAGTTGCTGTCAAATCTGCTCCAACTCATGGCAGCCCTGTGTATCTGGGCCTGGGCCGTCTTCGTGATCTTTAGCTGCTTGAATGCATTGGTGAGGCTATTGTGCCAATCTGTCACTGAGGGTTTCCCTCCTTTCCATTGACCCTCTACCAATCAAGGTGGACACATCATCAGGAAAGACCCTTCACTGCAGAGGACTGCCATTAACTACCTCAAATTCTGTCTTACCTCTTTCTTTCTGAAGAGAACTTTAATTATGTTGGAAAAGGCAATACTCTAAGAATATATGTCCAGGCAGATTATAAAACAATCTTTAAATCACCTTCTGCACAAAAATATATCGTACAAATTTTCAAACCTGGAAGAATTACATCAAGATATATTAACATGCACCTAAAATTATTGTCTAGGAATTAATAAAATAAAATTTAATAATTCCCCCCTCCCCAGGGGGACGAACAACAGAAACATGGACGAAGGGAGACAGCAGATGGTGTAAGATATGGAAATAATAATAATTTATAATTTATCAGGGGTCCATGAGGGTGGGAAGGTAGGTGAGGTGGGATGGGGAGGAAATGAACTGATACCAAGGGCTCAAGCAGAAAGAAAATGTTTTGAAAAGGCTAATGGCAACCTATGTACAAATGTGTTTAATACAATTGATGTATGGATTGTTATAAAGAGCTTTACTAGCCCCCAATAAAATGATTTATTAATAAAAATAAATATAAATAAAAATGAACAAGAGCTTTAGGGGAGAGAAATTATTCTAACCAAAGAGCATAAGACAAGACTTAAACAAATGGCTATTTATGGAGACATCTTGCTATAATACATATACCAGTCCCCTCCCAATTAAGTAGTAAAAGCAGCAATAATCCAGAAGTGGCAAGCTTTGTGACGCCTTTTCTGCCGCTGAGCGTAGGCCCCCCGGGTGCACAGAATCGCTGGGTCCTGGGGCTCTTTCCCACACTTCGTGCTCCCCTCATGTGCTGTCAATTCTCCTCCCCTCCAAGAAATCGCCACCGTGGCCCCAAGGGGAGACGCCGGCAGGGCCGCAGTCACGCCTAAGAATAAAGGTAAAGCGGGTGAAGGGAGACGTCGGACAGGGCAAGATATGACAAAATAACAATTTATAAACTATCAAGGGCTCATGCGGGAGGAGGGAGCGGGGAGGGAGGGGGAAAATGAGGACCTAATGCCGGGGGGTTTAAGTGGAGAGGAAATGTTTTGAGAATGATGAGGGCAATGAATGTACAAACGCGCTTTACACAATGGATGGATGTATGGATTGTGATAAGAGTTGTATGAGCCCCTAATAAAATGATTTTTTTTTTTAAAGAAAAAAAGAGGAAGGCCTTCAAGGAGATGGATTGACACCGTGGCTGCAGCAGTGGGAGCATAGGAACAATTGTGAGGATGAGGCAGGATGGTGCATAGGGTTGCCATGGGTCACAGCTGACTTGATGGCACCCAACAACAGCAACAACAACAACTACTACTCAGAGGTTCCTATGAGTCTGAATGGACTCCGGGACAGTAGAGCAAGTATTAGGGCTTTGTTTCTCTTTATGGTTGAAATATTAATCAATGTCTCTTATATTGCCCTGTATGCTGTCTGGTATAATGTCTTGTATATCTTATTCATTGTTTTAATAAAAGCCTTAGAACTTCAAAAAGCAAGAATAAAGGTAAAGGAGGTAAAAATAGACGGAGGGGTAAGAATGAGAACAGGTCTGAAAAAAGAGAGCTGGTGTGCAGAGAGGAAGGGCAAGACTAGGCACAGGTCATCACAATGGTGGAAAATGGACAATTCGAAGCCATGTGTTTTGATGGTGGAAAGAGACTGTGTCACATCAGGGGGAAATTGAGGAAAAAGAGTTGGATAAATACCTCGGACATCAAAAGCGGATGTCATTTTAAAAGACAATGCAGATGAAGCTAGAAGTCGGAAGGCCTATGGCGAGCTTCCAAAGCATGCTTCAATCAATGAAACGGATACCTTGGGCCTGGAGATGACCATGAAATCCAGTTTGACGACATACAAGATGAGGAGGAGGAGGACATTGATGATATCTAAGTCGAACCCGATGCTTTACATGCCATTAAACCTGAGGATTGTCCTACAGTTCGGATTTGGGGCTCTCTCCCCCAGTAGAAGATTAAAATTTCATCAGCATGGGTACTATTTATTCAAGCAGATTGATTGGTTTTTAAGGTATTGGAGTTTCCTTTAAAACTGAGAATGTTGAAATGTCTTAAGTAAAATGTTAGGCCCATTTTGTTCTGTTGAAGTAATAGATTTTCTGGATAAAAGACCATCAAAGCTATTAATTTTAAAACGTATTTTGAAGCAATATTGCCTTTCCCAGTTTGACCACTTCACTTCCAGGAACTAGATATTCAAGTTAATTAGTTGCCTTCTACTTATTAAGGGTTTTGACAGGTCTATGGACTATACAAAGTCTTTTTTTTAAATCATTTTATTGGGGGCTCGTACAATTCTTATCACAATCCATACATACATCCATTGTGTCGAGCACATTTGTACATTTGTTGCCATCATCATTCTCAAAACATTTGCTTTCTGCTTGAGCCCTTGGTATCAGCTCCTCATTTTTCCCCTCCCTCCCTGCTGCCCCCTCCCACATAAACCCTTGATAATTTATAAATTATTTTTAATTTGTCATTTCTTACCCACTCCCTTCACCCACTTTTCTGTTGTCCATCCCCCATGGTGGGGGTTATATGTAGATCCTTGTAATGGTTCCCCTTTTCCACCCCACCCTCCCTCCACCCCCAACCCACCTTCACCCTGGGACTATACAAAGTTTTTCTGTCTGCTCCAGATACCTATTAGTTCCTGGAGATTTTGATACTGTTTAAGAGAGGCGGAAGACTGCATCTAAAGTCAAAATTAGTAGGTCTGTTTTTTCATATTTGAATAGCATGTGGCATTTTTATACTGATTTTGATATCACATAGTTCTGCTTGTGACCTTGTGTTGCCACCATTAAGACATAATGAAAAAACATTTCCAAAATGCGTTTTTCAAAACTTCAGTTTTAGTGGCAATTTTTTAATTTCTAAAGCTAGTAGTTACTGAAATTGGAAGCTAGGTGGCACCAAATTATTTTAACATTGGAAATACTGAGTAATTTTGACCTTTTTTTTGAAGTCGTGTGCATAGGAAATTTCCCAAATGGTTATGTTCTAATGTGATGCATGTATATAGAATGTTTTTACAGAACAAAACAGTTATGCTAAATTTATTGTTTTATTTTCAAAAGTTATATACATCGTAAGCTATAATTTGGAGTATTTTATAAACAATTGAGTTATATATAAATGAAAATCTAATTTCAAAGCAAATTTATACAAATTAAGTATTTTTCACACTATCTCTAAACTAGTGAAGGAGAATGGAATCATTGCAGCTTAATAAATGGAAAAAGAAGAGCCCAATTTCTAAATGGAAAAGCGACAGCTAAGAATAAAATAATCACGTTAAAGTGTGTTTATATACTTTACATTAAGGATTATGTATTTGATTGTGTGTACATTTGTGGCGAGGTTAAATTTACCCCTTTTTAAAAGTGGTATTAACTCTGGTAAAGCCAAGATCAAGGCTGGACTAGTTCGATCTCACTGACCACATTTGAGTTTCATGCAACTTTTGAAGGAGAGATCCATAATGAATTGATCTCCAGAGAACTTTTCCATGTTGAGAAATAATTAAGGAGAATATAAAGGGGTATAAACTTCCTTTCACATGGCTTTAGGAAAACTAAGGTATCTTCCCTAAGCCTTCTCTGCTATAATTCCCTTTTCTGAAAAATCTGAGGCCAGAATATGTACTAAGAATTGAAAAATAGGAATCGTATCTACACAAAAATATGGTTTGTGTTTCTTATTTTATGGAGTTAATAAGACAGAATTCATCTGAGACCAAGGGCTGGTTTTTGACATTTGTAAGATGACACCTGACGACAACAACACAAAAGTGTTAAGCTGAACTTATAGTCCATGCCTTTCCGCATTCTTAAGAATGCGTGGCTTCTGTACACACGTTACAGGTGTGGGAAGGAGAGTGCAACTTACACATTCTTTGTTTTACTTACCCTCCTCTAACAAATATGTCTGAAGAGTAGTAATTTCAGCCCATGGTCCCAATTCATGGATGTATTTCCTTACTAAGTAGTTACAGCTCAACCAGTTGCCACCTGGTAAATCTCGAATCCTGGTGATTAATCACAATGGGGACCCAGTTGTAGCTTCTATGCAACACTACTTGGAGTTATTTTAGTAACATATTTCAAGTGGAAATTGTCATATCATTGACTTGATTATATTTCAATTAAGGAGTGAAAGTGGTCTTTACGGAAAGTTAGCTTTTTTTTAATACATTCATTGATTCCAGTAATACAGTGAATTAACTGGCCCAGAAAGAAAAGAAAAAGAAATTGGACAATAATATTCATGGAGTGTCTATTCTACTTCCCTTTAGCTTATAAATATATTGTATTACCAAGGTGGCTAAGTAACCAAACTAATTCAGCGTTTGTGTAAAACGACTTGCCAACTTTAAATTGTTGAATTTTTTTGTGAACATCCAGCTTTTAAAGAGACCTGTAAACTATACATGATGGACAGTCTTGTATTTTGTTAAGGAATGGATTGGCTTTCCTCACCACATCTGTGGAATCATGGCTATACATTTATTTGCTTACAAAACGCCTTGTGATTGGTAGTTTAGCTTAATTTCTCTGTTGTGTAAATATTACTTATAAGATGTTTTGTAACATCTTTAACAGGTACAAATTGTCAGTGTTAACCTCAAAAGCAATGCTAAATAATAGGTAAATGCATGTTTTCAATAAAATACCCAGCTAGAGTTATATTTGTATCACATACAGATTTAACAACTTCCACCATTAACTGTGGCTTGCCAGTATTCTAGTAGAAGTGAGGTGGTTTATGTTGCCTGTCATAAAAATTAAAAGATTTGTATGGTTATTAAAAAATATTCCAGAACTTTTAAAAAATGATTTTATTGGCATATAATTCACATATAATACATATAATTCACATATAATACAATTCAATAGTTGAATCATATTAAATCATAAATCAATCATATTTAAAAGAGTGGTACACTATCTAGCCTATAGGTTGGAGAGAGGAGCCAGCCTGCCATGCCCACACGAAAGCAAACCAAGAAGGAAAAAGAGAGCGTGAGGGACTAGACCCCATACTGGCACACCAAGCCCTAAGGATGACATCCTTGCACGGAGCTGCTAAGGCACAGAGAGGACTGTAGGACCAACAGCGCGAGACATGATGTCCCCTCACTGGAGCATACTGCAAGAGGGCGATACTGGGGACACACATCAGGAAGTGAATCCAGTCTGACCACCCCCACAGTGGAGTGAACCAGGGAGGGAACATAACAGATCAGCAATGGGAGCAAAGCCAAGCCACAAAAGACAAAACCCCTGAAGATCCCCCAAAATAAACTTCAGGCTAGAAGGGGCAGTTCCTGGACCACCACCACCCTGCCCCAGCCCACCAGGACTGGTGGGGAGATAGTCATAAAGGGCAGAGGACAGACCTGGAATTATGTATGCTTTTTCTTTTCTTTTCCTTTTTCTTATTAATTTTTCTTGTCTTTTATCTTTTTTTCTAACACAGCAATGTATGTACAAATGTGCTTAATACAATTGATGATAGAATGTTATAAGAGATATGAGCCCCCAATAAAATGATTAAAAGAAAAAAAAGTTGTAAAATCATCATCTCACCACAGTTAGAACATTTTCTTCTTTCTTGTACTTAACTGTTACTAGCACCCCGTATCCCCCAACCTTCCCTGCCATACCCCCAGGAAATCTATAGATTTCCCTATCCTGAATTTCATATACAGGAAAACATAAAAACAATAACTAAGTAAAACAGAGAAAAAACTCATAAAACAGATAAAAAGCTCAATAGAAAAGAAAGGAGAAAATATTTTAAAACGGTAAAAAACTTAAAATGCGTGAAAATGGAGGTCAAATGATAAGTATTAAAATTTCCATTTTCTAATACACTCTGAAAGATAGCAGAGCTAGTCACATCTCTTAAAAATCCATAACTTTTAAGAAAATTATACTTTTTCCATCCTTCCCGTCTCGCCCTTGACATGGTTTCACTATAGACAAACATGGTGAGATAGTTAATTGTGCCAACCTGGCCGATAAACACATGTGGGGTTAATTGAAGGGTGGAGAGATAAATGGCTCAGTGAGCCTCGCCTTTCGAGTTTTCAGGTCTCTTGCTTTGTGATGGTTGGACCAGGGTGCAGCTGCCTTAGCCAGTTCCCTGCTTTGGCTGGCAAGGATCACTTCCTGCAAGACAACCCTGAGAAGAAGCCACATGGACCTACCCTGATGCAGCCCTGGGTGCTGGAGCAGCCGTGTGGAGACCCCTGCCAGCACTGAGATGCTTACACACTCACTGACTTGGCTTTCCTTCAGCAGTCGGCATCATTGCGTGTGTTCGGTGAGATGCAGGAGGACTTTGTGGATTGGTGTTGGACATATGGGTTAATGTTGGACTTGTGTGCTTGGGCAGCACTGGGTTGGGATGTTTTCTTGATGTGCACTTACCCTTTATATAAAACTCTCTTATACATATGAGTTTCTATGGATTTGTTTCTCGAATGTACCCAGACTAACACACACGGTGACTCCACGAACTCTGGACTTGGGAATAGGACTTGTGGCTAATGAAATGTGAGTGAAAGTCACATGAGCAAAAGCTTTCCATGTTTTGTGGTTTGGTTTCTTTTGCATATGTACCACCTGTCATGAAAAGACCATGTCCTATGATGTGTGTGTAATACCATAGAAACAGATGAATACAAATAATAGCCAGTTTTATTGTAGATGTTTTTACGTTCCAGTCACTGCTCTGAGTACTTTAGATGTTGTAACACATTTAAGCTGCCTAGTCACTTTATGAAGTAAGTAGTTATTGCCATTATCAAAGCAACTGAAACATACAGTGGTTAAATAACTTGCCCTTGATTGTGCAATGAATTATGGAGTCTAGGTAGCACCATAATAAAATGGGGGAAAGAATGGGTTGTTTAATAGGTAATGTTGGTAAAAATAGCTTTATCAGATTCATTTGGGTCACACACACACAAGATATACAATAGAGATCAAAGACCTAAATGTGAAAGACCAAGAGAATAAAATACTATGTCTTTATGGCCTTTAAGAGAAGAGAAACTTTGTAAATAAGACTTACATGTATAAATCATAAAAAAGGGTAATTCCTGAGAGGTAATTTCTAAAACATTGTAGTTCTTCCAATAATCATGTCCTTTTCTTTTTCTTTTGTAATCATGTCCTTGAGAAGGGTTTCCAGTGCAAATGGAGAGCTATTGTCTAAGTAGTTGTTCTGAGTTTCTGTTTATACTGAAGAATAAAGTTGGAAATAAATAGTACTGAGTTGTAGTGAATGTAATTATCACTGAAATTATTTTTTTATTATTAAATAATCATTTTATTAGGGGCTCATACAACCCATCACAATCTGTACATACGTCATTTGTGTGCAGCACATTAGTACATATGTTGACTTCATCATTCTCAAAACACCTGCTTTCCACTTAAGCCCTTGGTGTCAGCTCATTTTTCACCTCCCTCCCCGCTCCCCCCTGATAATTTATAAATTAGTATTATTTTATCATATCTTACCCCATCCAACGTCTCCCTCACCCACGTCTCCACTGTCCGTCCCCCAGGGAGGAGGCCATATGCAGACCTTGTCATCTGTTCCCCCTTTCTCCCTCACCCTCCATCGCCACTCTCTCCACTGGTCCTGGGGGGTTCATCTGTCCTGGGTTCACTGTATTTCCAGTTCCTATCTGTGCCAGTACACATCCTCCGGTCCAGCCAGATATGAAAGGCAGAATTGGGATCATGGTAGTGGGGGGAGGAAGCATTTAAGAACTAGAGGAAAATTGCACATTTCATCGTTACTACACTGCACTCTGATTTGCTCCTCTCCTCCGCGCAGCCCTGCTGCAAGGGGATGTCCCATTTCTCCCGGATGGGCCCTGGGTCCCCACTCTGCACTCCCCCTCTATCACTGAAATTATTATATAAAGTGGCTAAAATAGCAAATGTTCTGTTATATATATTTTACCACAATATATTTTTAAAATGTATTTAGAAGGCGTGCTGAATTAAAATCTGTGATATGTATGTATATATATAGATATGCAGATATATATAGTTTGGAAGTCCCTTGAACATATGCACAAGAATGTACAAAAATGTTTACAGCACCATCATTCATAACAAAAAATTGGAAGCAATCAAAATGTTCAGTAGAATTATGTATTTGTAGTATATTCACATAATGCACCTCTATAAATCACTGAAAATAAATGCACAAGTTATACATTTTCTGAAGGGAAAGGGCCAAAAAACACTGATATTTTACAGAGGTAAAAAATAGGCAAAATGGAACACTACGTTGTTTAGGGACATATATGAGAAAAGAATAAATACCAATTAATAATGAATATAAAATAGGGGAAATATTTGGCAAACGTTTGAGATGGGCAAGGGGAATGATAGAAGTGATTTAGGTGGGTACGTAGGTGTTCATTTCATTAATATATAGGATATACATTTATGCAAATTATACCTGGAGTGGCATTTTACATATGTACATAATACTTGCAGAAATATGTATAGAAATTTATACATATGGGAATACACATTTATTTCCAAAAGTTCATTCCAAAATTGTATATTTTAATTCATTTTCCACGACGTTGAAAGCTTCCCTGTATAGATATAAGTCAGTCACACTTCCAAATACTGGATTTCCTGGAAAAACAGGTTAAGAATACAAGGGACAAAAAGTGATACTTTGTCAACAAGCCAAAGGTCAACATGCACCACTTTCTGAGTGCACCTTTCGCTCAAACTGTTCTTTCAGGCACACGCGGCGCCGTGGGGGAACTAAGTGTCACATCGTGCTGTCACCTGGGGTTCGGTGGTCACAGAAACACTAAGCTCTCGTGGTCAGGAATGCCCCTCATTTGCACCTCATCCAAGTCCAGTACAATATGGAATTAGATCTGACTCCTCTACTTAGTCCTGAGCTATTAACATTGGAAATAGTAACTAACTGTGGAAAAAGCGCCACCCCTCTTAATTCCATTCGAATAGAATAAATTTCTGATTGCTCCCTGAATTTCCTTTAAATTACCTCGGGGAAACTCATCTCAACTTCTAGGTGGAGAGGCGGTCAGTCCCTTCCTTTCCCAGGGTGGCGAACAAGAACACCTCAACAGTTGCAGGGAAAAGGAAGAGAGACTCAGTACAGAAAACGGAAAACAAATAACGGAGGAAAACCAGATTGCAGAAGCGGGGGGGCAAAAAAGGGGCATTTACACATTAAGGATTGCAATAGAACACACACGATCCCTGGGTTGGGATGGAACTTTCCAGGACTTTTTCAGCAGAGGAAACAGGAAGCTCTGTTCAGAAAGTTCACGCGTTGAAAAGAGGCTGGTCCGGCTGCTCGGCGCCTGCCGCTCCCACCACAAAGATGGCGGCGGAACGGAAGCCCCCTCTCTCGCCGTCTGCGGCTCGCGCCCCACACTTC
>NW_022103968.1:36278831-36288190 GCF_000313985.2 Echinops telfairi | reverse complement strand
TGCCGCAACGGGGACGTGGAGCGCGTCAAGAGGCTGGTGACTGCGGAGAAGGTGAACAGCCGCGACACGGCGGGCAGGAAGTCCACCCCGCTGCACTTCGCCGCAGGTGAGCCGCGCCCGCGCCGCCTGGCTTTGCCTCGGACCCCACCTGCGCCTCCGCCCCCGGCTCCGAGGCCCGCAGGCCCGGAAACCGAACCCCGGGCGCCTCTTCCCCCAGCCTTGCCCCCCCCAGGACTCTGGGCTTACTGAGTGGGGATGGAAGAATAACTATCGGGTGAGCGTGGTACTCTTGACTGGAAGTTTGTTACGTTTTATTTTAGCTTTGTTTGGTTTTGCAGTATTAACAATACCTGTGCCAACTTCCGGTCTTGCTAAAACCTAAGAGGAGGGAATGCAGGAAGCCTAGTGATGTGAAAAACAAGTGATCTCCGAAACCTTTCTTGAAGGCTCCGTTATCCAGTTGCAAATTCTCCTATCTGCCTTTGGATTAAGGCTTATCTTGTTGCAAATTGTTATCGAGTGGACTCTGACTCCAGACTACAATTGTACCCTGGGGTTTTTTAAGATGTGGCCTTACCAGAGTAGAGTGCCTGGTTTTATCATTCCGGGCACCTCTGAGTGGTTTCAAACCTCCAACCTTTTGACTACTGATCAAACACTTCACCATTTGTGCTACCCAGGGACCAAGCCTTAAGGAAATAATGCAAGAAAATAGTAGGACCCTCCAATCGGCCACTAACACATTAATGTTAATTGACTTGCCCCAGTCACCACTCCATTAAGGCTCTGGAGAATATTGTAGTGTATTTAGGTTAGTTGGGGGGAGCTGAAAGCTGACTTGTGAGTGGTGGTAAAGTTTTTTTGGCCTCACACAAGTTAGTTGGGCTGGAAAGTAGTAGAATCAGAGGAAAGAATTGTGTGGGTTCCCTACCGAGGTCTTCAAGAATTTTAAAGAATTAGAAACGGCACGTATGTAGTTTATTTATCCACATAAGGCGGTTAAGATTTTTACTGTGAGAAAAATTGTGACTATAATTTCAAGTGATCCATGCATGGTTGAAAGTACTAGATTCCTAGATTTGTTTTATAAGCTTGATGTTGTGTTTTGTGTGTTGCATGGTGAGTTTAAATATGTGTATATACGCACACACTCCTTCTTTTACAGCAGAGGGATATATTTTGCAGCACTCCTGATCTGATCTTTAAGGGCAGGGTTAATGAGCAGAGAAAGGTTTCCTTGTTCATAGGGGATGCTTTCACACTTTCTACTAACTAGGGAGGCCGTGTGTGGCACATATATATGGTTAAGCGCCAAACTACCAGTCCAGGAACTGTGAACCCAGAGGGTCTTCTAAAGACGCTATAGATGATCTGCTTCCTAAGCAGAGAAGTTTACAAAGGCTTTGGAAACCCTGTGGAGTAGCCTGTTCTGCTCAAGCAGGGTGCCAGGAGTCTGAAATTGACTAGAAGGCAGCACCCAAGGGGTCTGGGCCTGTTTTAATACATAGTACAGTGAACCCTCGCCACTTCGCGCTTCAACTTCCGCGGCTTCACTCTTACCGCGATTTTTGCGTAACAGCAGCCACTGCCTACACCCGCTCCTTCAGAGGAAAAAGACGGCGACCCACCTGTAGAGTACATCCCTTAAGTCATTTCATAGGCTATTGATTACAGTATCTGTAAGAACTATGTATAATAATACTGTATGTGAAATATGTAATACTGTAAACTAGATGCCATAAATAATATAATAAATAATAAATTATAATTGTAACATCCAAAATATTTTACTGTATTTTCCCTTTTTCGTTTAATAAATTGGGTAATACGAGTGTAATGGTGACTAAAGGGTGTTTTTTCATGTCCTCTATGCTCTAACTACGAAAATATTTGATTTACAAATAAGGAATCCTACTTCGCGGAATTTCATTTATCACGGTAGGGTCTAGAACTGATTAACCGCGATAAATGAGGGTTCACTGTATATACTACCAAGAGGTATACTTCTTGATCAATTGCATCTTGAGAACCTCTTTGAGAAAAGTTTTGGGGAACCATGGCGGTGGACTAGAAACAGCTGATGGGCTTTAGAAATGAACTAAAGCCAAATCTCATTTATTTAGCCATTTTTTCTTGAGATATTTTTGGTCATTGCTGCCTTTACTCAGGTAATTTGGACTGCCTTGTTTGAACATGTAGTGACCATTCAAACAACTGATTTGGCAAAATGTCACAGCCAACTGATATATAATCCAAAGGGTAGTGTTAATGTTGGTTCTGTTCGCTTCATCTGTGGATAAAAATAACCAGGGAAGATCTTAGTTGCTACCTTCAAGAATTTGGTGTATTAATGAGTTCATGTCTGAAAATAGCATAATTTAGAGGTTTAAGGTTATGGGATAAGCTCTGGTGGACTGGTTCCCACCTCCACTCCTACCCCTGTCCTAGCCCACATTTCAAGGCTTGCTTTACATAGATTTCATATTGTTTGTTCTGATTCATATGGAAATTTTAATATTTTAAGAACCAGTCAATCCCGCAATTTAGTCAGATTATTATGTACAGACCATAAAATTGAACATTTTAAAAGGCACTGATAAAACATTATTGACTGCATTCAGATAAAAGTTCTGCGTTTAAACATAGGTGTATAGGAGACTAATAGTTTTGAAAACCATTCTAAGTGATTGAGAGAATTTATTTCTTAATTGTTAAATAAGAGCCTCTAGCTATAGTTTTTCCCTGTTTTGCAGAGAAGACATTTTGTAATTTCTTCTGTAAAGAGTGAATTGTCCATGTTAGTGTGCAGGAGCCCTGGTGGTGCTTTGGATTAGGCATTGGCTGCTGATGGCAAGACCAGCAGTTCAAACCCACCAGCCATTGTTTGGGACAAAGATGAGGCTGTCTGTCCCGTAAAGATTTACAGTCTCAGAAAGCCAATAAAGGTCTGCTGAGTTGGAATCAACTCACTGACCGTGGTAACGTGTATGTAAGCAGACTATCAGAATTTAAACAGAGGTGGTGCTGTGTCACTGACTAAACCGTTTCTTGGGTTTGTACATTATGGTGTATGTCAGGAGGGTTGGAGTGGGGGGAGATCATTCCTTTTAAATTTTACCCCAGTTAAAGTTTGAAGACTTTATTCTTGGGGAGTTAGTTATTCATTTCTTTTGATTCCCAGAGAATATTAGATATAAAAAATCTGTGCTAGCCTTAGAAAATAAATCCTAATACAAAAGACTAGAAGGGAGGAGGGAGTGGGGGAAAATGAGCTGATGCCAGGGGCTTATGTGGAGCGCAAATGTTTTGGGAATGATGAGGGTAATGAATGTACAAATGTGCTTTATACAATTGATGTGTGTATGGATTGTGATAAGAGTTGTATGAGCCCCCAATAAAATGATTTTTTTAAAAGACTAGAAAAAGTTGGTCTATCTTTATATAATAATAATTTATTTCCACCAAAAAATTGCCAGCCCCAAATGAGTTGAGTTCTGCTAGTGAAAAAGCTAAATCAACTAAAACAGGATTTTTTTTTTCTTCTGTTAGGCACTTTTTATTATTGACCTAGATTACGTACACCTATGTAAGTATGGCTTAAGAAGTTAGGTCTTCTGAGAACAATTACTCTGACAATTGCTTCCTCTTTAATAATCTACCACCACCACTTTGCCCTCCCCCAGGCCACCACATAGAGGAGAAGACCGATTTTTTTTTTTTTTTTGGTGGTACATCACAGACTTGTAGGGGCAAGTTGGTGTTAGGAAATCTGTAATGCCAATTTTGCTAAAAGCAGTAGCAGCTGAAATTCTTGACAATGTAATCCCCTAGAAAAATAGCAGATTTCACCAGAGGAAGCTACTTGTCTTCTGAGCGTATGGGGTGGGGGTGGGGGGGACAGGGGGAGTACCAGAAACTTTGAGAGGAAATCATCTTGGTGTGTCACTAAAGCAAAAGAATGAAATGCTTACCATTCCCTGGAGTTCTGGAACTCTCCTAGAGGGAAAAGTAAAGTTCTATGGCTTAGCAGTCTTAAATATTCTTTGAGTATACAGAGACATATGCAAATAAATTTATATATGAGGATGGGGAAATAGATCTCTGTGCCTGTATTTGTAGGGTTAGTATTAAGGTAGCAGAAGGACATTGGGCCTCCACTCAAGAATACTCCCTCAATGCAAGAATACTTTCTTCTATTAAATTGGCATTCTACGATGCACACAACCGCTGAAGACAAAGCAGGTGAATAAGCAAATGTGAAGAAAGCTAATGGGACCCGGCTATCGAAAGATATAGTGTCTGGAGTCTTAAAAGCTTGAAGGTAAACAAGCGGCCATCTAGCTCAGGAGCAACAAAGCCCACATGGAAGAACACATCAGCCTGTATGATCACGAGGTGCTGAAGGGATCAGTTATCAGGCATCAAAGAACAAAAAATCATATCATTGTGTGCTCATCTCCATGATACGATCGCTGAAGACAAATGGGTGAATAAGCAAATGTGGCAAAGAAAGCTAATGGGACCCGGCTATCGAAAGATATAGTGTCTGGAGTCTTAAAGGCTTGAAGGTAAACAAGCGGCCATCTAGCAACAAAGCCCACATGGAAGAAGCACACCAGCCTGTGCGATCACGAGGTGTCGAAGGGATCAGGTATAAGGCATCATCAGAATAAAAAATCTTACCCTAGTGAATGATGGGGGAAGTGCGGAGTGGAGACCCAAAGCCCATGTGTAGGTCACTGGAGATCCCCTTGCAGAGGGGTCTCGGGGAGGAGACGAGCCAGTCAGGGTGCGATGTAGCAACGATGAAAAATACAACTTTCCTCTAGTTCCTAAATGTTTCCTCCCCGCTCCCACTATCATGATACGAATTCTGCCTTGCAGGTCTGGCTAGACCGGAGGATGTACACTGGTACAGATAGGAACTGGGAATACAGGGAATCCGGGGTGGATGATCCCTACAGGACCAGTGGTGTGAGTGGTAATACTGAGAGGGTGGAGGGAGAGTGGGTAGGAAAGAGGGAACTGATTACAAGGAGCTATATGTGACCTCCTCCCTCCCTGGGGGACGGACAACCGAAAAGTGGGTGAAGGGAGACGTCGGAGGGCAAGCTGTGACAAAATAACAATTATAAATTATCAAGGGCTCATGAGGAAGGGGGGAGTGGGGAGGGAGGGGAAAATGAGGACCTAATGCTGGGGGCTTAAGTGGAGAGGAAATGTTTTGAGAATGATGAGGGCAATGAATGTACAAATGCGCTTTACACAATTGATGTATGTATGGATTGTGATAAGAGTTGTATGAGCCCCTAATAAAATGATTTTTTTAAACAATTTTTTTAAGGTAAAAAAGAACGCACACACACAAAAAAGGAAAAGCCTATACATAGTTCAAGGTCTGTTTGTTGGCCTTTACGAGTGTTTTCCAGTCTAGTCTGATATGCCACACTCTGTCTCCAAAGTCTATTTTTGGTATTCCCCAGGGATTTCATCACTTTGCTCCCCTTGTTGCTCTGTTGCATGCCTTTAGTGTTTCGCCCCAGCTTGATGGGGTCAGATTGTGCACAATTCCCTCACTGTGTCTCCAGCATTGTCCCCCACTGCGCTATGCTTTAGTGAAGGACGTCATATCTCGTTTTGTGGCCGCCCCTATGGTCCTCTCTGTGTATTGTATACTCTGAGCAGGAATATTGTCCTTGGGTCTTGGTGGGCCAGGATGTCCTCCACTCCCTTTCCATCCCTATTTTCTTCATTCTCACGCTCATCATTATTAGTTCCTCATTTCCCCCAACCTTCATTGGTTCTTCAAGGAACCATTAATTCAATTAGTGCCTCTGTAGATATACCTCTCCTGGAGTTCATATACAGAAAAACATTATAAAGGAAAACAAAAAATTAGCAACAACAAAGTAAAGCAGATGACCTCAATTGAAAAGAAAGCATAAAATAATAAAAACCAGAAAAAATTAAAATAGATCAAAAGGGAGATCAAATGATAAGGTGTTAAATTTTAACCTAACTGCATCTGTAATACTCTTTCCAGTGCATTCTGCAAGACAGTAATCCTAATCACATCCCTAGTCGGAGGCTAGAGGAGACTTAACAGAGGCTTAATCCACTTGTCTTTCCCCTCACTTTTATTTTATCTGAAGCAGCTTAAAAATGGGTTAAAAGGCACATCAAATGATAATACATTTTAACCTACCTACATCTGCCACAATCAGTTTGACAGTAGTCTCTGTGTAATAACAAGGTTATTTACCACCCTCAACTCTGCTTCATAGGGGACTCGCTGGCAGCTTAATCCATGTATGGTCCTGCAAATGCATTTTGGGCTCCCACTGCCATCCATATCGCCTTCTGCAAACATTGAATCCCTAACATCATTTCTTCCTTCAGACGGGCCTGAGCAGATCCCTTCATCTTTATCCCGGGAGCAGCTGGTAGGTTTGAGCCACAGACTTTGTCGTTGGCGGTCCTAGCGCTGATCCGACAACACCACCAGAGCTCCTTTAATCAGAAGGAGAGCATGTACCAAATTCTTGAAGCATATTTCTGGCTTATTTGGTGAACTGAAAAAGGCTGGATCACAGTAGAGAAACGGAACATAGTATGACAAACTTAAGAGAAGCAGGTGAGGGCTAGTTCTTGCACACAATTGTGTAGGTCACAGTAAGCTGGCTAACTTTTGTTCTAAGGGCATCAGTGGGAAGCCCATGAGTTATTATAAATGGGTATGATATGATGATGTTTTTAAAAGTGATGGACAGGAGGCAATAAGAGAAGGCCTCTCCCTAGGAGTCTTGGAGTAATTATAGCTAAAGGGAGTAATGGTTGAATAGGTAATGAACATGGAAAGAGCATACGGAACAGACTGAGTCGGAGAGGACTTTAAAATATCCAGGTGAAGATATATCACACATAGTCTGAAATTCAGATGAAAAACCTAGAAGTCTATGAGTGGTATAAAGTGTTTCCATCATCTACTCACCTAAAAATTGGCGGTTCAAACCTACCTAGAGGCATAGGAGAGAAACTCCACAAACCTGGTGATGTGCTTCTGTAAAGATTACATTGGAGAAAACCCTGTGGGAGCAGTTCTGCTCGTGATACACAGGGTCACACAGACTGGAGTTGACTGATCAGCAGCAGTGTGGGGTTTTCAGCTGCCAAATTAGTCTTCCTTTTAACTGTCATCTCTCACATGAACTGTGAAAATAACCTAAATTCTAAAGGGCTAGTCTACCTCCTGTTTCATTCCATTCAACCCATTTGTCCACACTTAACCCACGGTAAATCCTTCTTAAAAAGGAAATACAATGGAGGACCTAATGCCAGGGGCTTAAGTGGAGAGGAAATATTTTGAGAATGATGAGGGCAATGAATGTACAAATGCGCTTTACACAATTGATGTCTGTATTGATTGTGATAAGAGTTGTATGAGTCCCTAATAAGATGATTTTTTTTTTAATTTTTTAAAAATAAAATTTATCGTAGTTTTTCATCTTTTCTGCTTGCTTTTGGGGGTGGGGGAAAGAAATACAATGAAGTCACTGCCCAGAACAAATCTTTCAATGGCTACTAATGTTTGTAGCAGAATTTTTGAAGCTTTTAAAAGAGGTGCCCCGAGGATGGTTCTACAGCAACAGGTTCCTCTTCCATCAAATTCAGCCAACAGTAGACCAAAATATTGAGGCAGATTGGGCCACAAAGCAACCTCCCAAAGGCTAAGAGGGTACCTGAAGTGTTATTCACATTGTATTTACTATTATAAATAATCTAGAGATTTAAAGAATAGGAAAAGGTGTGTGTAGCCTATATGCAAATATCATTTGTATCAAGGACATAAACACCCGTGGATTTTGTTATCTGTGGGGGGCGGGAGGGTGAGAGTTGTGGTGGGCCTGGGATGATGGTGATCCTCCAATCAGTCCTCCACAGATACTGGTGAGGGACCAATAGATGAAAGATTCAACCAATAGTTGATATTAGTTTACTTTATTACTTTAATTTGCAACTCTGTCAGTGCCATCTATGTACCAGGCACTGGGTATTTAGCAGTGAACTAGACATACATATTTTGGATTCACATGTTAATGAAATTTGGTTTTTGGGACATACAAGGTTCTTTTGATTTTGACATCTGCCTATCATGCCATTCTATGCCCTGGTTGTTAGGAATTTTTTGCCCTTTCGTGCTTCCAAGCCAGTGAACATTTTGTTTCATCTACTTAGCATCTGCTCAGCTCCTGCCTCCCATCTCTTTTCTTCGTAAAATCTCTTCTTTTTTGTAACCTCTGAGCTCAGGTATTAACTCTGGTCCTCTGGATAGCTTCCCCATTCTTTGTGCTGCAATTACATTGTTGCCGCCTGGCCAGACCTAGGCATCGAGTTGGAAGGTGGATAACACTACTTTCTTAATCCACTCCACTCGATTTTAGAACTACATCCAGGGTTTTAAGAATATTCTGGTGAGGTTTTGATTGAATTAGAAGGTCACTCCCCACCTCCAGCACACACACATACACTTTCTCCACCAGCTATAACACTAGGGGAGAGGGGCATGACATTGTGGAGACTACTTAGGGAAGGATGAGAGTGGTCAGAGACGGAAACTCATTGTTACTAAAGTTTAAACTATAAATCACTGTAAATGATTTATCAGAACATTTTATGTTTTGTTTCACATGAGAGGGCAGCTGAAGCTCCCTTGGAAAGAAGTTGCTGTATTTTGCAAGTGGCAAAGTAGGGGTTCAATGGAAGACACCTGGTTTTACTAAAGCCTTTGTCTAAAGCAGCACCTATCCCTATCCTCTCTGCATAGACAAATATAAATCGCAAGCATATCTCTTTCTGTTCCTCTCTCACCACCCCAGCCTCCCAATTTAGCAGAAACATTTTATGGGATAGATATGCAAAAAGGTATTTGAAGGAAGAGTTAGTTTTGTCACCAGTTCATAAAGTACTCATTTACATATTTACGTTAGATACTTGGAACATCTGAAAATTTTTACATGTTAATAATACCTTACATCCTTGAGTATAAGCTGACCTGAATATCAGTCAAGGCACCTAATTTTACCACAAAATTGCATTAAAAATGTGCTGGAAAACACAGTTTATACATGAGTGAGTGAGTTTATTGTGTCAACCTGGCCAATAAACACATGTGGGATTAATTGAAGGGTGGAGGGATAAATGACTTGGTGAGCCTCACCTTTCCAGTTCTCTGGTCTCTTGCTTTGGGATGGTCACACCAGGGTGCAGTTGCCTTAGCAGTTCCCTGCTTTAGCTTGCAAGACTGACTTCCTGCAAGGCATCCCCAAGGAGAAGCCACATGGACCTACCCCGATGCAGCC
>NW_022103968.1:36273555-36275360 GCF_000313985.2 Echinops telfairi | reverse complement strand
GGACAGGGCAAGATATGACAAAATACCAATTTATAAACTATCGGGGGCTCATGAGGGAGGGGGGGAGCGGGGAGGGAGGGGAGGGATGAGGACCTGATGTCAGGGGTTTGGGTGGAGAGAAAATGTTTTGAGAATGATGTATGGATGCGCTTTGCACAGTTGGTGTGTGTATGGATTGCGATGACAGTTGCATGAGCCCCTGATGGAATGTTTAAAAAAAAAAAATCTCACCACCATTGAGTCAAGAAGGGGTTTCTTTATAAAAACTTTGAATTCCAAATTAAGGAGCTTGACACTTCTTAAGTAGACAGTGTGGAATAATTGAAGATTTTTGAAGATACTAACTGTGGTGATTGTCCTAACTTTCAGAAAGTCTTTAGTAGAGGAGTGAATAGGAGAGATGCATCAGGGAGACTAGTTGGGAAACTGTAGAGTAACCCAGGTGAGAAATGATGAGGACATGAACTAGGATTATTATAGAATAGATAAGAAGCATTTGAAGGAAAAACATTTTCATAGCATTTTCACTATGCCTGAAAATTATAAGTAAGAAGGGTGGCTGTTTCAGAATGTTAAACAATCTAGAGTTTTCTTTTCTTTTGGTTTTACCCAAATCCGGGATTTTGGTCTTAATGCTGCTTATAGCTCTCTTATTCCTTAATGCAAGTATTTCAAATCTCTGACATAGAAATCAGCTATATGCACAAGCAGTGGCTCAGGAGCTGTGTTTTGTTAGATGTCTTTGAGTAAATTCCAACTGATAGGAACCCGTGGAACAGGCAATAATTTTTATAAGGAACAAATCACTAAGTCTGCCTCTGTGGATCCACTGGGGAGATTCAAACCACCAACCTATGGGTTGGCATCCCTTCAGAGGCTCCATACTAGATTTAAATTATACACATGTACATAGCTCCAAAAATCCCAAATCACTATTCATATCAACTTCATTAGTTTAGGTGATTTCTAAATATACCAACCAGATTATTTCGTTATCTCTGCCTATTTCTCTTTTTCTTTTTATTAAGTTCAAATAATAATAAATTTCTGCCTAGTATGAACTTTGAGCCACTTGTGTTATTCAATTTATTCAGCTTGTGGTGAGTTGATGACTGCTGATCTCAAAAAATTTTATTGAAAGCGTGATGACTATGGTTATCCCTGGTTTTATGGATTTTTATTTGCTTGTTTTTGTTTTTAAGAAATTAAAAACATGGTGTTTTTTTTTACCCCATAATCCCTATTACTCAGTTAGCTATATAGCTGTTTTTTAACCCTGTAAATCCCCATTACTCAGCTAGCTATATAGCTTTAGAACTGTTCTTTCCCAGACATTGGGCCTCCACTCAGTTACTCCCTCAACAGAAGAACATTTTGTTTTACTAACCCGGCATTCTATGGTGCTCACTTTCCCTGACACAATTGCTGAAGACAAAATGGGTGCATAAGCAAATGTGGTGAAGAAAGCTGATGGTGCCCGGCTATCAAAAGATATAGCATCTGAGGTCTTAAAGACTTGACACAACAAAGCCCACATGGAAGAAGCACATCAGCCTGTGTGATCATGAGGTGCCAGTGGGATCAGGTATCGGGCATCAAAGACCCAAAACAAAAACAAAAAATCATGTCAATGTGAATGAAGAGGGGCAGTGCAGACTGGAGACCTAAAGCCCACCTGTAGTCAACTTGACATCCCCTTTCCAAAGGGTCACAAGCAAGAGAGAGCCAGTCAGGGTGCAGTAGAGCACAGATGAAACATACAATTCTCCTACCTTACTAATTCAGCTAGACCCAAGCAGGGGAAG
>NW_022103968.1:36229135-36273395 GCF_000313985.2 Echinops telfairi | reverse complement strand
TATAAATTATCAAGGGTTCATGAGGGAGGGAGGGAAAAAAATGAGCTGATACCAAGGGCTCAAGTAGAAAGAAAAATTTTTGAGAATGATGATGGCAGCATATGTACAAATGTGCTTGACACAATGGATATATTTATGGATTGTAATAAGAGTGTAAAAGCTCCCAGTAGATAATTAAAAAAACACACACACTGTCATTTCCTTATTATGATAGAACAGTTTTCTAACATACAGTGTTCTTTTGGAAATTAGGTCGAATGAGAAAATGTATTCAATGCAAACTTACCGTATACATCTTTTTGTTCTTACTCGCCGGTCACCAGCTTATAGGTAGCAAATAAAGATCTGACACTCTTCAACTGAAGAGAAAACTTAATGTTCTGTATAGGAGGCCTGGTAGTGCTTGACTGCTAACCAAACTTAGCATCCGCTCTGTATGAGAAATACATGGTAGTTGGCTTCCGTCACCATTACCACCTTGGAAACCCTAAGGAGCAGTGCTCAGATCTTTAGGGTCAGAATCAACGTAGCAGCAACTGATTTTACTCAGTGCGTACAAATAGAGTATCTCAAATATGGTTGTCTTTCAAATATAGCACCATATTATCAGGTTATGAAGTATTTTAAGTAAGTTTGAGACTTCTTCTGGATCAACATATCCAGGAAAGTGAGGTACAAAAATTGTCATAATCACCGTTTTGAAAGGTAGCATTGCTGTTTTGCAGTACTCTTACAGCATGGAGCGGAGCCAACCATTCGAAATACAGATGGAAGGACAGCCTTGGATTTAGCGGATTCGTCTGCCAAAGCAGTGTTGACGGGTAAGTAAGTCTGTGTACTCACTGTGGTTATTCCAGGACGAATATAAAGAACAAGCTGTTAGGTAGACAGTCTGCCTTCTGCAGTTAATGACCTCAACTAAAATTTTTAAATAGTGTCAGTTCAGTTGCTTTTTTCTACATATGAACAGTTGACATTCAATCCTTGTCTAAGAAACAATGCTGTTTTCACGGTTTATGTTGGTTTTTCATTTTGTTGCTATTGCCTTAGGAGCAGAGTGATGTAGATAATTATGTTATTATCATATTTCAAATAATTTTATACACTTGAAATATTCAGATAATTTATGCTTACTGTTCTTTTTATAAATATGTTTTATCATGTTTGACGGGATGCTTTCAAAAACAATTAGCCTTTTTTTTTTTAAGAGGTTGGAGTGTGCCAATTGTACTTGGCTATGACATTGTCATGTCCTTATAACCTATTGATATATTTATTTAGAATCGCAAGCTTTCCTGAGTTGTGCTTGTTTCTAGTTTCTCTCCTTTCAGCGAGCTTCCTACTAAGTAACTTCTAGTTTTGCTGGCTCCTATGTCCTGTGTGGTGACCCTCACAATCATGTCTAATCTAAAAGGCCGAGAGCCTCTTAGGAGCTTTTGTGCTTATGCTTTATGATGTTTCTTCAGTCTCGTAAAAGACTCCAAGAAATGTGAACTACTATATATCTCAGTTTGGTGCCCATTTCTTTCTTCACGATTCCATGGTTTCATCTTTTTAAACAAATCTTAGGGCTCAAAGGAAGCCTTGCCCTGACAATTTGTATGCAATTCTCATTGTAGGCAGCTGTTTGGATTTGGTTTCAGCAAAGCAATAAATATTCTCCATTAAGCTAAAGCATGTCAATTTAAAATTTTGTTGATTTTTGTTTGTTTGGTTTTACCTTCATTTGTAAAAGCTATAAACTAGGTGGCAGGAGGAGGCATTATGGATTAAGCCTGATTTAAAAGTACTGAGACTTTATGGCCAAAGCCCTAGGGGATAAATCACAAGATTAGTGAAATCTTGGGCAAGAAGCTTTTGAGAGTGGTAGATAGATAACTTCTTGTGATGCAGTGTACTCCGGGATCTTTGGGGGAGTACTCGCCTCCCATTTCAACGTCTTTGGAATTTTTTGCCTGAGTTCTGCCTGATTTTATGGCATTTGGTTCCTTTCTTGGCAGAGCAGTCCCTGTCCATGTACAGTTTTTAACATCAATAAAATCAATGACCCTGAAAAAGATACTGTAAACAAAGAATTTAATCCTTTTTTAAAAATTTAATCTTTAAGAAATATATATTTGTATATTTTAAGTAGCATTGTAAGAAAACAAACTTCATTTTTAAAAATGTGGTCATAGCAGTGTTAATGACTATGTTCAGTTGATACTTGAGATTGTCTTTTCTGTAATGTTTATTGGGCTGTTTGTTTTGCTCTTTTTGTTCCAGTAATATCAATCACTTTAGGAATTTTGAGGAAGAAAAAAAATAAAAGGAAAAGCTGACCAGAATCTCTATTTTCTTCTGAGCTTTTCTTTTCTATGCATACTATTTTTTGTACAGTTGTATGGTCATCCTTCATTATATAACATTGAGTCATCGTTTTTTCTCTTATAAAAGTAAAAGTATTATAAGTATTTTAAGCTATAAGATACTCTTAAGTTACCATTTTCCATTTATTGGAACCTATTTCGAAATTTGTCTACCTTTACTATAGCTCACTAAATATCTTAGTGTATAAAATTAAGATAACTTTTATACTTTTTTTTTTGCTCCCCTTCCCCTCCCACTTCACAGGTGAATATAAAAAAGATGAACTCTTGGAAAGTGCCAGGTGTGTACTCATAAATATGTACCATGGATACTTCACTACTTAAGTTTTTTCTTCACAGTAAACTTTTTTTTTAATTGCTATTTCTTTTGTTTTTTACCTCATATGTCTCCAGGTAAGATCTGGTTAAAAATACCAATTGCTTGTGACCCTTAGCTTGAAGGGTGGTGACTGAGTTCTTCCCCCACCTCAGTTTCCAGCCAAACAATAGATGGGAACTGGAACAGTGGGGAAGTAGCACTCTTCAGAATAATCAGCCACTTGACATCCAAAGAGCAGCATTTGCCCACCAAGTTCAGAGGGGCTAGGTTAGGAAAGGAGGAGAAGTGGAAAAGGGTAACAAACACAGTGGGGAAATGGGATACAGTGATGTTACATTGAGAGATCGCAGTCAATGACATGGAACAAATGTGTGTGAATTGTTGAATGGAAACTTGACTTGCTCTGTGAACCTTTGCCCAGTGCACAAAAACAAGGGTTGGTTGTTTGTTTGTTTTAAAGAAACCAATTAGAGTCATTTTTTTGTGTATCCTAGGAGTGGCAATGAAGAAAAAATGATGGCTTTACTTACACCATTAAATGTCAACTGCCATGCAAGTGATGGCAGAAAGGTACTTCCTTTATCAGTGTGTTTATGTTCATCGTCTAGTACCAGGAAGATGCTTTTACCTTATATAAAAGCATAGTTGAAGAGAACGCTAATGTTTTCTCTGAAGCCCGTGGGTCACGACCCCTTTGGGGTCGACCCTTTCACAGGGGTCTCCCGATTCACAACAGCAGCAAAATTACAGTTATGGAGTAGCGATGAACATAATTTTATGGTTGGGGGTGGTCACCACAACACGAGGAACTGTATTAAAGGGTCACGGCATTAGGAAGGTTGAGAACCACTGTCTTAAGCAGTAATTAAGAAATCTTAACGTTTCATTAAAACTTTTGATCACCTTTAGTTACTGTGTGTTATGTACAAAATGAATTTATAAACTTGTATACTATGCCTTTAATAATGTGGGGTTTATATATAAAATTGATAACTCCTAATTGCTGTTGGGAATATACACAGCACAGCGTAAAACCAGTTTGTTTCTGCCTGTGCAGTTCAGTGTCATGAATCGGATTCTTTGGGCTTTGCAACAATTCTTTCTCCTTTTCTGCGTTGTCTCTCCCCCATTAACTCTATTATAACTGTTTAGTTACCAATAAAGTTTAAAGTGTTGGGTTTATTCTCCTGAATTGTCTGGTTTTATATCTAGGATTTTACTTTTTATACACATTTTTAAAAGCACTACAATTTAATTAATTTAACTCATTTAACATTTCAGTCAACTCCACTGCATTTGGCAGCAGGGTACAACAGAGTAAAGATCGTACAGCTGCTGCTGCAGCACGGAGCTGATGTTCATGCTAAAGATAAAGGGTGAGCATTTGAACAAAACTAAGGACTTCAAAAATGGTATTTCCCCATAAATATCTTTGTGACATCAGAAAAATAATTCCATCTTTCTTTTTTCTTTTTTTACCAAATGGCATAAACTTAACATTTGTTGTGCTTATTTTAATATGTACATTGCTCTGGAGGTTCAGGGAATTATAAAACCTTAAACCCACCTATTAAAGAGCTTACTTATCCTCCAATTTAGGAGGCTTGAGAAGATGATTGATGGTGTAAGGAGAGGCCTCTGCAAAGTCCCCAATGATGAGTAATGAGGACATTGGCAGTGGTGGCTGGGAAAGCCTTCAGGAGATTTTAAAACTTGACCTTAAAGACAGACCTCAATTGAAAAAAGCCATGGGTTTGGGGAGCATCATTTCTGAAAGAGGGAAGGCTAAAGCACATGTACAGCAAGTTTCGGAGACTGGCTAAAGCAGTGACATGAAACAAATATGTATGACACATTTCATGTCATTGATGCTGGCACGGGTGGTTCACATAGGGGAGGAATGAAGGGTGGGACTGGACTGTTGGTGAGAAACAGCCTACTGAATTCCAACTATACTGTGTGAGTCAGGATTGTCTGAAAGATCATAAGCAGGGGTCCTCAAACTACAGCCCTCGGGCCACAGGCGGCCCGCCAAGGACATTTATCCAGCCCGCCAGGTGTTTTTGCCCCGTTTTGCTTTTTACTTCAAAATAAGATATGTTCAGTGTGCATAGGAATTTGCTCATAGTTTTTTGTTTTTTTGAACTAAAGTTAGGCCTTCCAATGGTCTGAGGGACAGTGATCTGGCCCCCTGTTTAAAAAGTTTGAGGACCCCTGATCTTAAGCCCTAGGAATGATGCCCAGTTGGACCTGGGCATCATTGGAATGATTCACAGTATCTGTGAATTTTGCATTCATGGGTTTAACTGCATTGAAAATATTTGGTGGGTGAGAGGAACAGGCAATTAAGTAGTCAAAGCAATCCCTCAAAGGCTAAGGGAACATAAAGTGCTATTTACGTAGTACTTACACTATCTGTCATGCATTTTCTTACGTATCAGTATATAGAGGTGATCTAAAGTAAATAAGAGAATGTTCCTAAGGGGGTTTTGAGCATCTGTGAATTGGGGTGTTCAAATCATGGATTATGGAACCAGTTCATCCTCAGATGAGTGACAGTTGTATGCTAAAAAGGAGTTTTAAGAGAAACATCACAGCAATGGGTAAACTGGAGAGGGAGGCAAAAAAGAGCAATTAGGGGAGCAAGTATACTAGAAATGCAGTTGTAATGAGGTTCTATGGTGATGGCAGAAGAGGTGCCATCAGTAGAAATGGCATATGGAAATACAAGATATGGATGCAAGAGGTGTTACAAAGAGTGTATACAATATGTTAAATGTCTGGATGTGATGCAAGAGAAAGTAATAAAAAGATAACTAACTATACCCACTCCTAACTTATCAACAATTTCATTATATGACATTCTACAGTTAAAACAATAGTTAAAAATCTATCTGACCATTTTGTGCCGCCACAATATATATCTGGCAATAATGATTATTGAGGCGTTGGGCAAGAGTAATGCTGACTCTGCTGTTTGAGGCTATACATCAGGTTGGATGCACCGTAATTCCCAGTGATTTGACAGTGACTGAATGAAATAGTCGTCTATTTTGTGATATGATGTGAGCATACTCCATTTTGCATAACACTAATTTTTCATGTAAAGACCTAGTTCTTAGGATTTGACTATGTGGACAAGTGAGATGTGGTCACACTGCATTTCAAACCCTGAACCTGAAAGAATGAGAACCAATGATAACATACACGAAACTCCAGGAAGGAAAATTATTTAGTGGGAAACATGTTCAGTTCACTTTTCAAACTCTTGGTTTTATGAGATTATAGGAATTCAAATGGAAATTCTAATAGATAGTTGGGGGTGAAATTGATGTTCAGAAGAAAGTAAGGAATCCTGTGACGTGAGAAAGAGAGATGATTTCGAATTAGGTGAAACTGTGGATGTTGTCATGGTGGTGGCCTAGTAGTTGGTGAGAGATTCCCGAAGGTAGGGAGAAGCTTAAGGGCAAAAGTAAGAAAGTTAAGATCCTTCTGTACTTCCCACATGAGAAGTTCTTCCATTGATAGTGTGAATGAATTGGGTTTCAGTTTATTAAGGAATGTAGCAATTTACCTTACAGGCTCTCTTACCTTTTTTTTTTCTTTCTTTTCCTAAAGAACTAGTGTTTTAGCTCTGATTCTAGGATGAAAGGGAGGCAGGCACACCTATCCTATACCCCAAGAGCAGTGTATATATAGAGGCATTCAAGAAACTGCAAGTCATTTTGCATATAATTAATGAAGGTGAGATTAGAGAGGGTCAGATTATTCATCTTAGTATATGCCGTACTAAGAAATTGGAGTAGGTTCTGCAAAATGTAGAAGAACCACTAAAGGATTTTAAGGCAAGGACGTTAATGTTTTAGGGAAATATTACTACAGCTTGGAGGATATTCAAGTGGAGCCTATTTTCAGTAGGAAGGGGGGAAATAAGTAGACCCAGCTGACACAGCGACAGTCGCAGTGGAGAAGAAAGGAGATAGTTTATGGGAAGATCACATAGCCATTTGGGTAAATTTAAGGGTAAATTTAAATAAAATTGTCCATGTCAATTATTGTATGCCTAAGCATTTTGAAGTCACACAGATTTTTTTCCTCCCCTTCTCATATTGCAGTGATCTGGTGCCATTACACAATGCCTGTTCTTATGGTCATTATGAAGTAACTGAACTTCTGGTCAAGGTAATTTCTCTTGTACCTTTCTAATTATTTCCTAGAATTATGTAAAGTAAAAGTGTGTGTATTTATACTTTTCTGCGTTTTTGTATTTGGTTGTGTGAGAAGAATACATTCTTTTATAATGTAGGCAATTAATAGCCTGATAGGGCAGCATCTGACTACTTTTAAGATTTCTGAGATACATAAGATATTAAATAGAAAGTAACATTGTTATCTTGGGGATAGCAAATTTAGTGATTCTATAATTTGTGGCTAAATGTGTTTTCAAAACTTCTCAAGAAGTAATACCAATAATCAATTTGTAGAATATCATACATTATAATAGACACCATTAGACTTACAAATTTTCCCAGTTTTCCTTTAGATTTAAGCAGGCTCACTTGGTGTAAGCTTCACTGATTGAAATGTGCTATGCATCCAGAAGCTTCTCATTTTGACCCCGTTTTGTTTTAAAAAGCTAAACTCACTGCCATTGAGTGGATCACGACTCAATAGCGACCCCACCTAGGGTTTCCTAGACTGTAAATTTTTACCAGATAGTCTCATCTTTCTTCACTGGGGTGGCTGAAAGGTTTGAACTGCTGAACGTGTGGTTAGCAAACTAATGCCTAACCTTCAGTACTACCTGAGAATAAAAGATGCATATTTGCTGTGAGAGTAGACCCAAGAATATTACATATGACCTTTCCTTCTGCCCCTCACCTCTACCTACATATTAGCCCACATTTTTGGCGACTTCTTGTGCCAAGACTTCCATCTGTTTTTCCTTGTTCCTAACAACTAAGACGCTAGGAAAGAAGACACTCACCTTTATGTTTCCTTTTGGTCGTCTGAATGCATTTACTTGGAAACAGCTTTATAAATAACAAGTAAATAAAGCCCACGGGCCATCTTTTGATTTATCATGTGACCATATTTGTAGCAGTGATGCTTTTGCATATTGTAAGACTGAAACGTGAATTAAGCAGAGCAATTTGAGTATTCTTATGAATGACAGTGAAACATCATACAAATTGCACTGGAATTCACAGACAATTAATTGTGTTTTCCCAAGATCTAAGATTTAAAGAATGGAAGACAGGCTAGAGGCTGTATCTACAGAAGAGGTGAACTGAGCTGAGTGCCCAGGCAATTATCAAAGTAGTCCAATTTAAGAGAGGAGAAAGCCAGTAGAGGCAGAGGTTGGTTCTGTAATGGCCTCTAATGATTTAGGCAGAAGTTCTGGGCAGTGTGAGTTTTTTGGCAGCCCTTGCTAAGAGTCTTAGCTAGTAGATGAAGTAATTAACATGAAATAAATAAATACATTTTAAAAAATCAGATATTCTTGGTTTTTATGATCAGAGCATTGTGCTAAGTATGGAAGACATTAAGGTATGGTCCCAGGCATTCAAGTAAGATGGGACCAAAGAAAAAGACATAGATAATAACAGAGTTACACACCATGATAAGTTATAAGGACAGTGTGTTCCAAGAGAGCATTTTCCAGTGGGCCACACTTAGGTATTTTGTTTCCTGTGTTTATCAGACCCTGAAATTCTTGATGGAAGCAACAAGCTGTTATAAAACAACAACTTGAATGATTGATTACATATGGGAAGAATAGAGTGAATCCTAAGGAAAGCAACAGACTAATTGTTTGCTTGTCAATAAAAAGATGGAACACTAATAGGCACAACAGTAG
The DNA here is from genome assembly GCF_000313985.2 of Echinops telfairi. Classification (NCBI taxonomy): domain Eukaryota; kingdom Metazoa; phylum Chordata; class Mammalia; order Afrosoricida; family Tenrecidae; genus Echinops; species Echinops telfairi. The sequence continues at coordinate 36,264,847 of NW_022103968.1, read as the reverse complement.
TCAGAAATTCTCTTAAATTTCTTCTTTCTCATAGCCTCTAAGTCCAAGGAAACCAGGAGACAGATTGGGCTCAATAGTGGATAGAAAACTGTCCATCAGAGTCCTGGTTAGATAGCTGTTTGGAAAGTGTTGATTGATGTTTCTTTATCAGCTTGCAAGGTAATGTTGGAACATCTGAGGGATTCTACAGATTTAGTTGGGTGTATGTTTTTAATACGGACTTGAAAAATAATTCGAAGGAATACTTCTAAAATGTGCAGATTAACATGAAACTGGGATGGATGACCAGTAAGTATTTAAGTTGATAGCCTTAAACTGCTGATAACACACAATATGAATGTCAAGAGAGTGTGTGTGTGAAAGAAGCTAGTCACAGAGTTACATATTGTATTCCATTTGTATGCAATTCAAGAACGAGTAAATCAAATATTCAGTGCTAAAAGTTAGAATCTGGGCTGGAATTGTCTTTTATTTCTTTCTAAGCTCATGAAAATCCCCCTAGATCTTGACTAGGGTGGTGGCACTCCCTTGTCAACACTCATCAAACTGTATCCGTAACTACATTTTACCGTATGTAAATTGGACTTCAGTAAAAGAAAAACTGCGGGTTAAATATAAAGCTTTATTCCAAAGCTTTTATTCCTAACAATAAAAGAGTTAAATGAGTCCTTGTAGGCAGGCCTAGCAACCACCCACTGTTTTTTCTGTGGCGGAAAAAAATCTGAAGTAATTGGCTTAGAGAGTGAACATTGGGAGCATAATCTCTATCTAAGCATACATGATGTCATATTACTCAGTACTAATGATTTAGAATTCTTTTTAAAATTGAGTGTTCTAAAATAATATGCTTTTTCACCCCCAGCACGGTGCCTGTGTAAATGCAATGGACTTGTGGCAGTTCACTCCTCTTCATGAGGCAGCTTCCAAGAACAGGGTGGAAGTGTGTTCCCTCCTCTTAAGTTACGGTGCCGATCCAACACTGCTGAATTGCCATCATAAAAGTGCTGTAGATTTGGCTCCCACGCCACAATTAAAAGAAAGATTAGCATGTAAGTATAAATTGATGACTGCTTAGCTAGGATATAGCACTAAACTAAGAGAAGGAATTTTCCTATTTAGTTTTTAGAAATGTTTAGATTGTACAATGTTTTCCTTAGCGATGGGTATCTGCTTTTATTCAGACTTGCATCTTTTATAATTTGGAAGTTTCTACATATTTCACGATGCTCTTAAGATGCTCTAGGAAGAAATTGTGTGTGTGTGTGTGTGTGTGTGTGTGTGTGTGTTTTAAGTTACATGCTTTTCCCATGTATTTCTTTTGTAAATGGCAATGCCTTTGAAATCATTTGTGTTTTATTCCTATGTTTGTTGGTGACACTCCAGCTGGTCTGCCATGAAAGTAGTTTTACTTGTAGGATTACTGTCTTATAAACATAGTCCCTAGATCTTAGCATCTAATACTTGTCAGTACTTGAGCAAAGGTCTGGTTTCCTATCTTGAACTAAAATAGGTGTCGTAAGTAAAAGCCACCTAATTCAAATATAGTATTATCACACATAAGTAGGAAACTTCTGTTAGAGTTGTGTTCTTCTGTAATTATAAAGGATAGTGAATGGTTTAACAAAAGGGGGGAATCTTGTTACAATATTCTCTTATTTATCAGCAGACTGTTTCTGAAATAGCCCGTTTATCTCGTCCTCAGTTTTCTGAGAGGTATGAGCAAAAGTCATCAGTCATTCTTTGCTTCACCGAGAAATATTCTTTGCTTTGAAAAGTTCTCATCTAGGCTGGAATTATGTAGAAGTACTCCACATGGCGCTAGACTAATCATGAATTAGAGTAGACCTTGAGTCTGCCATAAAGTAAATATGTGATGGGGTTTCATTTCAACAACTCAGCCATAATTCAGTATGACATACCTCAAATACCTTTATTTTTTCCTTAGGATTTTTATTGTTAATGCCTTTTGTTATCGTTATTAATTCAATCTTTAATTGTCTTTGAGGGATTGGAAATACTTTATTTAAACTTATGGCATCAACAAATTATATGATGCAGCATTGTGTGTAAGGTACAAAGCGGCTTCAAAAAATACATGGAAAATTTTTATCTTTTAATTCTATTTTTTCAGAACTTTGTTTTTAATGTGTAACTTTCACCTTTCTTTTTAAACTTTTTATTGTGGACTAGGTGAGGATTTCTGAAACCTTTTTTAGTCATTTTATTGGGGCCTTGTACAGCTCTTATCACAATCCTTGCATACATCCATTGTGTCAAGCACACTGGTACATTTGTTGCCATCATTTTCAAAACATTTGCTTTCTACTTGAGCCCTTGGTATCAGCTCATTTTTCCCTCTCCCTACCTTCCCTTCCTCATGAACCCTTGATACTTTATAAATTCTTTTTTTCATGTCTTAATGCTGACCAATGTCTCTCCTTACCCACTTTTTCTGTTGTCCATCTCTCTGGGAGGGGGTTATATATACATAGATATATAGATATAGATCATTGTGATCAGTTCCCCCTTTCTCCTCCCATCTTCCCCTTCTCCTCCTGGTATGACTACTGTCAGTATTGATCCTGGATTCCCTGTGTTTCCAGCTCTTATCTGTACCCTACTACATGCTCTGGTTTAGCTGGATTTGTAAGGTAGAATTGGGGTCATGATATTGGGGGTGGGGGAGCATTAAAGAACTAGAGGAGAGTTGTATGTTTCATCTGTGCTCTACTGCACCCTGGCCGGTTCGTCTCTTTCTTGTGACCCCTGTAAGGGGATGTCCAGTTGTCTACAGATGAACTTTGGTGTCTACTCCACACTCCCCCTCATTCACATTGATAAGATTTTTTGTTCTTGGTCTTGGATGCCTGATAACCTGATCCCAATGACAACTCATGATCACACAGGCTGGTGTGCTTATTCCATGTGGGCTTTGTTACTTCTCAGCTAGATGGCTGCTTGTTTATCTTCAAGTCTTGGGTAAGACCCCAGATGCTATAACTTTTGGTAGCCAGGCATCCGCAGACTGAAACCTTTTTTTTTTTTTAAATCATTTTATTAGGGGCTCATACAACTCTCATCACAATCCATACATACATCAATTGTGTAAAACACATTTGTACATTCATTGCCTTCATCATTCTGAAAACATTTGCTCGCCACCTAAGCCCCTGGCATCAGCTTCTCATTTTCCCCCTCCCTCCCCGCTCCCCCCTCCCTCATGAACCCTTGATAATTTATAAATTATTATTTTGTCATATCTTGCACTGTCTGACATCTCCCTTCACCCACTTTTCTGTTGTCCGTCCCCCAGGGAGGAGGTCACATGTAGATCCTTGTAATCAGTTCCGCCTTTCCAATTCACCCTCCCTCCACCCTCCCAGTATCAAAGGAAATGCTAAATGCTTTATATTAAGACTTCATCAGTTTGGTAATTATGATGCAGAGGTAAACACTTTTTCTTCATCTAGATGAATTTAAAGGCCACTCACTGCTGCAAGCTGCACGGGAAGCTGATGTCACACGGATTAAAAAACATCTCTCTCTGGAAATGGTGAATTTCAAGCATCCTCAAACGCACGAAACAGCATTGGTAATATTTGAGATTTAAGTCTTAAAAATATTTTTTTAAAAAGCATGCTAAGCTAATCTTAATGCCCTACTTCTCATGAGGATACACTGTAATTTAGCAATAGCACTGTTTTTAAAAGTTGTGCTTTTAAAAAATTTTAATTGAATACATATATAGAGAAAGAGAATATTTCAAGCTCGTTAGAAAAATGGACGATCTTACTTCACTCCCTGCCAGAAGAGACGATTTCTATTAGAGCAGAAGTAGCTCTGGTGGCAGCTCTGCTCCAAAGGACAAGGTGAAGCTTTCTGCTCCCACGAAGATTTATACCCTTGGGAACCCACAGGGCCAGTTCTACTCTGCCCTATAGGGTTGCTGTGAGTCAGAAGTGACTTGATGACCGTGAATTTTTTGTTTCATTATTAGAACATCTTTCAAGGAAAAAAAACTTATTCAGAATTTACTAGCATATAACATATGTAACAATTATTATCATGGTTGGTCTGTATCATTTGATTTTTGTGTTATAAAAAGTATAAAGGCTTATGGTAGGAAATTTGAAACCACTTAAAAGTAGCAGGAGTGGGGTGGGGGGGGATCCTGCCATCAAGATGACAGACGTTAGTGATTTCTTTCCAGTAGTGCTTTTTTTCTATTTTTTTTAACTAAGATCTGAAGTCTGTATATCCCTCTATACAATGTGAATAAAATGACATCAGTAAGAGTGGATTCTCTGGTAAAGATAATTGTGCTGTGGAACCCTAAGAAAGATAAGAATGGGAGTGTCTAAGGAAGAACAGAAGATAGGCGCTAGTAGGGGTATGTGGTGGGACGTAGAAGAGGAAACCATTTAGTGCGCAAACTAGATTGCCACGCCCAGTGCTATAGAGTTGATGCCAACCCCTCGCAGGCCCTATAGAATGGTGTAGAACTGTCCCGTAGGCTCTGCAAGGGTGTAACCTTGACAGACGCAAACTGCTTACAGAACTGCTGGCCTTTAGGTTAGCAGCTGAACGCTAAACATTTCATGACCAAGCTCGTATATAATCAGAGGCCGCCTTAAAACTAGAAATCTAGAAGGATAAAGGTAACTCCTATATTGTGAATTGATGAATGTGTTTTGGGTGAGAAAAAAATGATTCAGAGTAAATTAATGTACTTAGGAACAAATTTAACTCATGGTAGCCGTACTTAATTTAATATTGTGGTCAATTTTCTTCATTATGTTGTGTTGTAAACTACATGAAGTTTATATAGAAATCTATCTATAAAACACATTGTACTTTTTTTGCTACTTGTGGAAATATCCAAGGAAAAATAGCAAAGCTCTTCAGACTAATAAAACATGTAAAAACTACGTGAAGTTTATATAGAAACCTATCTATAAAACACATTGTACTTTTTTTGCTACTTGTGGGACTATCCAAGGAAAAATAGCAAAGCTTCAGGCTAATAAAACATGTAATATAAAATTAAAATAATACCATGAAACTCTATCAAGACTGGGTATAGAGAAACTTGGGAATACATTGGCAGCATGAAAAGTTTTCTGGTCTGAAAATCTATAAAACCACATTGGCATTTTCTTCTAAATATTTTATTCAGCAACTCGTTTTTGTTATTAACCTAAAAACATACTAGTACCCTGTTTTCCCGAAAATAGTGTCTTATATTAATATTTGCTCCCAAAGATGCGCTAGGTCTTATTTTCATGAAGAAGAATACGGTACACATTTATTGTTTATTGCTTTATTAAAAGAGACTTCGCACTTCCTGTCTGCTCTGGCTGCGCTGCGGCCAACAGTGAGCTGCGTGGCGGCGCCCACTGCTAGGGTCCAGAGTTACGGTAGCTTCTGGGGGCCTTATTTTCGGGAGGATGCCTTATATTTCAGCGAGAGGCAAAACTGTAAGCAGTCTTATTTTCAGGGGATGTCTTACTTTCGGGGGAACAGGGTAGTTTGGTAATTCATATGTAGTATTGCTGCAGGGGAGAGTTTTTCCAGGTTTCTGGAGATTGTAAGCCCTGTCCCAGGATGACATAGAGGAACATGGTGACCATTTGAAAAGCATATGATTCACAAATTTTCAAAATAAATGATTGTCATTCTCTCTACAACCTTGATAGACTTCCTGGAATGATCAACCATAACAAACTAAAGAAGCCGTGTTCACTAGTTAGAAATGATTCTATTATGGGAAGTGGTGATAACCACATCAAAGAATAAATCTGAAGTAAATTCATTATGAGGCTGATGTCATAAACTGCACTATTTAAGGGGCAAGGTGGGCAAACCCCACTGCTGTTACAGTTTGGTAAGGATCAGTATGATTCTAATTCCTACCTGGAAATAGACCTAGGCTTCGCCTTCCAACATCTCCAAGATGCCTCTCACTTCTGTGGTACTTCCTATCTCACCCTAACCACCCAGAATAAGGTCAAAACCTCTGTGGCCAGATAACATGCTAGAACAGCGGTTCTCAGCCTGTGGGTCGCGACCCCTTTGCGGGGTCAAACTACCCTTTCACAGGGGTCGCCCGATTCATAACAGTAGCAAAATTAGTTATGAAGTAACAACAAAAATAATTTTATGGTGGGGGACACCACCACATGAGGAATTGTATTAAAGGTTCGCAATATCAAGGAGGTTGAGAACCACTGTGCTAAAAGGACTCTTCCTCTTCCCTATTGACTACTTATGCAGGCACCCAAGACTGAGTCTTGAGTTTGGACCCTGTCTACATTTAAAACTGTTTGGGCAGCTCTCTTTGAACTAGCCAGGGGAGCTAGGTCAGAATTCCATTGTGCCTTGTGGTTCATGAATTCTCTGTGCTAAGTCTCTTGCCATTGAGTCCATCCCAACTGTGGCACCCTGGATGGTGGAGCTCTCCAAGGATTTCCTAGCCCATAAACCCTTGTGGAAGCAGCCTGCCTCTTTCTTCCACTGGGTTTGAATCGACCTGATAGTTAGCAGCCCAACACAACCCACCATGCCTCATGGTAATTATTACCCATACTTAGCCAGTTATAACTAGAAAGGATGCATGAGAACAGATGTGTCAGTCAAGGTCTGGGAGGGTTTCCCCGCATGGTGTTTCCCTTGTCCCCAGGGATCTGGTACCGTCTCCCTTTCATGAATAGTCCCATCAATCCGGGAGATCCCAAAGAGGGAGCTGGAGCTCCAAGGCCCAGGGTCCCTTTGTCATTGGTGCCCCCAGTGAATATATATGACTGTGCAGTGCGCTCCCCTGTTTTGGAAGTATGGTTGCCAAGTGTGGGACCTGACAGTTTTAAAAAGACAAAGAGCACCTTAGTTGCTTGCTTTGGGGTGTGAGGCGTTGCAGTGACACCTGTGGTTAAATGCTCAGCTGCTAATTGAAAGGTGGGCAGTTCTTTTCAGACCCACCCCCACTCCACAGGAGGAAGAGTTCCGTCAGGATTGGCAGCCTTAAAAACCCTGTCGGGTCCCGCCCCTAGGGGCCTATTGGACAACAGTCAGCTGGACAGAAACAGGCTTGGTTTTTTTATTTTCAGGAAGTGTCCCTTGGGGTTTTCTTGACGATTGTCTTTATGGAAGCAGGTCATCAGATCTTCCTCCCGTGAAAAAGTTGTGGGCTCAAACTGCCACCCTTTTCGTTAACAAGAGTGCTCAACCACCAGGATGCCTTCAGAAACCAGATACAAAAGACTAGAATTGTTGACTCTGTTCCAGAGCCAAGAACATCAAATAAGCTTTGTGGTTTACACTAGGTTAAAATCAAGAGACGTTTGGCATAGATTATGTATTTAGATTTAGAGAGCAACTTAGCTTAAAATTATGTAGAACTTTTATTTCATGCTTCTCAGGGGGTTGTGTTAACAACCACCTCTTCCATGGATGACTTTTGTCCTGGGTGCCAGGCATGCAAAGATAAGCACCTTGACCGGGACATACATAATTAGGTTGACAGCCAACAGATTACCTCTCCTCTCCTCTTTGATCATTAGAGATAGAGATGCTTCAGTCTCCTAACTTTAGAGTGTTAGCATTTTAGAAATGTGGTAGATCACAGACTTCTGCTATATAGATAATGTGAGCTCCTGGTTCTAACTGAGAGGTGTGAATACTACTCTATTTGTTAGCACCAGTGCTATTACCAAGCAGAATCTAGAGTGTTAAGTGCTCTGTTAATTCTTCAAGTTAAGAAACCTCAACCTTTGGAAGTATTATCTTCATCTTTAAAGAGAACATGTCAAGCACCATGGTATTTGAGAACATTAACTTAGGATTTGCTCACACTGTGTAATAACAGGTGTCATTTGAGTAGCACAGGTTTTTCAGGCATTCTATCCAATAAAAAATTAGCAAGCCCAGTTAGTAAAACATGAGATAAAATAAATAACATCTTGGTTTTTCTTAATAAGAAACACAAGTGTTAATAAAAAGTGGCGTGTGTAGTCCATCATTAATGCTGCAATTTAAATCATCTAGCATTGTGCTGCTGCATCTCCGTACCCCAAAAGAAAACAAATATGTGAATTGTTGCTACGAAAAGGAGCAAACATCAATGAAAAGACTAAAGAGTGAGTATCTTCTAAGAATTAAATATCGTTGGCACGTTCTTTTCTGGAAGCATACTCACTGGCTGTCCATTTCTCTGAAAGGTTCTTGACTCCTCTACACGTGGCGTCTGAGAAAGCCCACAATGACATCGTCGAAGTGGTGGTGAGACATGAAGCAAAGGTATACTTCGTGTTTGGTACTCGCTGGGCCATCCAGTGAGAGTTGTTTTCCATTTAGCAAATGAAAGTGTTCCTTCCCTTACTTTTAACCTGCACTGTACAATAATTCTACAGGTGCTTTACCTGTATCTAATTCTTTGCCAGAAAGCCTGTTGACTTCAAAACAGTTCACTCCTATATGTCCTTCCTCTGCTATCCTTTTCAGCCACACTACTGGTCAAGGTTCTTTTAGGTTTAGGGACTCTGGGTTGTTTGTTTTGTTTTGTTAGGATATCTCCAGCTAGCGCCATACCTCTTTTCTCACTCAAATCTATATCTTCTTCTATTACATGATTACCATGATAACTGCTGTTGTTTACCCCCACCACAGTGTTAACTGTCTGTTATTTCTGTGACTAGGCCAAAGAACTTGAAACAGAAGATTAAAAATTATTTAAATAATTTTACCAAAGTAAACATGATAGCCCCTGTGTTGGTTGAGAGGTTAATCTTTATTCATAGAATAATTATATGTTTCCCAAAACTAGAATTCATCATTTCCTATCCAGGACCTCTTAAAAGTACTGTCCAGTAAAAGATACATAATGTCCTCTGATTGGAAGAGATAATAATCACCTACCTGATTTAGTAGTTTGGCCGCAGTCCCTTGCTTTCTTCACAAAGTCTTTAGCAGACAGTCAGTGCATGACGGAGAGAATGGGGCAGTTCTGGATGGAGGGTGAAGGAGGGGCCCTAGCATGGCTTCTGCCGCCCTTCCCTAAATGGACTTGGCAGGATCTTTGCTCATCATGCTTTCCTTGGGTGCCACGCACAGAACCACTTAGAATTCTGCCATTCTTTTCATGCTACTTCTCAGTGTCCTAATTTCCCTTTGATTATTATATCCTTTGATTTGAAAGTTCTTATTACTGTGTAATCTTGATTTTTTTTTTTCCTGTTGTAAATTGTTGAATAAAATAAACTTTACTTCTGCTTAGCTGCTTCGTATATCTCATTTGTCTGTTCTATAACTTTATTGCTTTTCTTAACAATGTGTTACATTGAAGAATATCTAGATGCTTATTAAATTTGAGTTGTGAAACCCTCTTAAACAGGGTTAACCAACCCTCCAGGTTTATCCAGGACAAGATTTCCAGAAACGTGGGACTTTTGGTGCTAAAATCTGGAAAGTCCTGGGCAAAGAAGGACAAGTTGGTCACCCTATTCTTAACATAAGATGGCATCCAAAAAGTTTTCAAGGGGATGTATCTCACATTACAGTGAGTTTTGGTGTGTTAATTGCCCAAGCATTTTACATTGATTTCTCAGGTTCTGAAAACATGCTATCAGTATGTAGTCCATTTCAAGGTCACTGAAACTTTACTGTATTCCTTCGGAAATGTTCTCCAGTCCCATGAATATAAATTGACTGGTGTCTCAAAACACACCAGTGACCATAGGATTAATTTCTCAATTATATTTTGAAGAATTGTTCCCCTAGGAGATGGAAGGTTAAGGTAATAGGGAGTGTTAGCAATTAAATATTACATAGAACAGCTGTATACCTATCATGTTAACTATATTGTTTTTTTGTATATTAATTTAGCCCATCAATATATCTTATTTTACACATTTCAGTATAAGTGTACACTTCCCCTAAATTTTTTTGCATGCACAACTAGAGCTCAATATTTGTCTAGTTTTTCTTTCTATATAAAATGTATATTCAGTGAAATCTACAAACCCTAAATGTACATTTGCTGCATTTTGACTAATGCATACACTTGAGTAACAAAAACCCTTATTGAGACTACAGAAGGTTATCTCTAGGCAAAGGTAATACCGTATTGCAGGTATTTCCACCCCTGGAGGCAGCACCCATTCAGATTGTTTTTTAACAGGGATTGTATTTACCTCGTCTAGAACTTCATATACACACTCATGGACGCTCTTATGTAAGGGTTTCCACTCCAATATTTGCCGCTGCATGCATGTATCAATAGTTTGTTCCTTTTTAATTGCTCAGCTCTTCCATTGTGTAACTGTGCTTCTATTTGTATAGATTATATGTCATATAATTTTAAAAGTAGGTTAGGTCAATAGAAGTGTTTTGATACCAATTTAATCTCTGACTTTGTTACTAATGGTCTCTCCCATATTTCTAAGCCTCAGAGATCTATAAAAACTCTTAAAATTTTTTTAGCCAATGTCTAGCTCTAAATGCAGTGAATCTATGAATGCTTTAATGCTACACATAATTGTTACTCAACATCTCACACTGTTAATCCCAATTTAAATCTTCCTTATAATACCAACTTTCATGAGATGTGCTCTAGATTTGATCAAATATACCAACTTTGGCACTGGATTTTAAAGCTTCATAAAGAATTATTGAGATTTTAAAATTACTAGTGAGTATAAAATGCCTAGTGAGATGGTTTTAAGTTTTGCGCTGTAAGCTAATTTTATCCTCCTCTGCTTGTTAAGGTTAATGCTTTGGACAGTCTTGGTCAGACTTCTCTGCACAGAGCTGCGCATTGTGGTCATCTGCAGACCTGCCGCCTGCTTCTGAGCTATGGCTGTGATCCAAACATCATATCCCTTCAAGGCTTTACTGCCTTGCAGATGGGAAATGAAAATGTGCAACAGCTTCTTCAAGGTAGCAAATGCCTCCATGAGACTCAATTGTTAAAATGTATTGTTAAAATTCACCATTTAAGCTTTTCACAATTGTTAAATATTAGGAGTTGGTAATCAAAAGATAATTTTTGATATTTTGGGGGAAGACTCTTAACTCATGAACTTCAGTGTTCACATGTTGTCAATTTTTATTTTATTCCAGTAGCATATTTGTGCAATTTCTCATTAGTAATAAAGTAAAACAAAACAAAAAGACTCACTGCCATCAACCCTGTAGGACAGGAGAGAACCTGTGAGGTCTAGAGACTCTTTTAAGATCATTTTACTGGGGGCTCTTACAGTTCTTAAAACAATCCATGCATTCATTTGTGGCACGCACATTTGTACATATGTTGCCATCCTTTTCAAAACATTTTTTTTCTACTTGAGCCCTTGGTATCAGCTCCTCATTTTTATTTCCTCTCTCCATCTCCCTCATGAACCCTTAATAAGTTATTAAGTTATCATTTTCATATCTTAATATTGTCCACTGCTGAGACTAACTCTTTATGGGAGTAGAAAGCCTTTTTTTTTTCTCCCGAGGAATGAATGTGATGGTTCCAAACTGCTGACCTTGCAACTGTCAGCCAACACATAGCCACTGTGCCACCAGGGCTCCTCGTTAGTAAATGACTGGCTGTACATTTTTACCCGAAAAATGCACATGCTTCTTTAGGAAGGATTAGAAGAGGGGCAAAGAAGAGTCAGTGCTTAGGGCATTATTTCTCACTGGGATTGTTGGCTCTTCTAAGAGTTAGGCTGTTTCCTCACTAAATAATTAGCAAATGATAAGGGAACTTCACTTTCTGATGAGTTCCTCTCGTGAGACTTTTGGACCTGCCTTCTCAACAGGAGTTAACCACTATTTCTCTCTTTTTAGAAGGTATCCCATTAGGTAATTCCGAGGCAGACAGACAGTTGCTGGAAGCTGCAAAGGCTGGAGATGTAGAAACTGTCAAAGTAAGATATGATCTTATGTTTTCGTTTACTCGGGGCTGTTTGGTTAGCCTGTACTGTTACTGTGGTCAGCCTAGGTATTTATATGTGCCTGTTTTAAAGGTTAGTAAAGCTCTTCTGCTCTGTGGAAGTAAGAGGCATCGAATAATGAGAGAAGAGGGGTATTTCAGGTTTATGTGCACTTCAGTCTACATTCACAAGTTTAAATAAACGATATCTAACACTATGAATTTTGCTTAAAGAACCTATTTATTCTTTGAAAAGCATAAGATGTGTCAAATTGGCCATGATTTACATGTGACCTATAAAACAGGAAGAAAAACGAAACGGAAAGTCGCTTCCGTTTCCCCGTTTCTTCCGGTGCATTTCTGTGCCCTTCCTCCTGTTGGTGAGCCCGTGCTCACATGCACTAAAAACACAGCACACGCAGTCTCACCATCCTCACTTCACCCAGAGTAAAACGTTGATTTTCTTTCTTTCTCTGGCTTCCACATGAGCACTACCTGCCCCTCTCCTATACAGACTTAAACAGAGTAAACCTGAAGTTCTGTTTTTGCCTTTTACCATAGTAGCATATATAATGCCTTAATGCCCATACCAGGTATTTCTGTTAAACTGTATGTCCAGGTAAAATAACTCAAATTAGTTTTGCATGTTTCATAAGTAATTCTTCATAATTCAATAATATTTAAATTTTCCAAAGCTAGTAAAGAGGGAGGTGGGGGAACATTTGTTGGGTTTTCTGTTCCTTACAGACTTTTTGAAAACATTGCACTATTTTATTACTGACAGATAATACATTTCAGAAAAAAGATAAATTTGTTTCCATTCATGGCAAGTGTAGCTTCTGAAGTAGTTTCACATATTTCTGTATGGTATTCCTAATTTTCAGTAGACTAGCCCAACAAAGTTAATAACTTTAGATATCCTAAGAAGTGTGCATGCTGTTCTCATCTGAACTTGAGCTCTGAGGCAATCCACTCATTGTTCTTTTAAATATCTGGTTCTCAACTTTCCTAATGCCGCAATCCTTTAATACAGTTCCTCATGTTATGGTGACCCCCCATATATTTTTTGCTACTTCATACCTATTTTGCTACTGTTATGAATCGGACAACCCCTGTGATAGGGTCGTTTGACACCCCCCCAGAGGGGTCACAACCCACAGGTTGAGAACCACTGTTTTAAATGAAGGGAATTCTGGAAGTGGGTTTAAAAATCTATGATATATTTTACTATAGTTTCTTCTCGTATAAACAGTATGCTCACTTCTAAATAACTTCAGGTTTTATTTTTTTCAAGAAAATGTTATAATGCTGTTATTGCTTGACATATTTACATTTTTATTCCCTTAACTAGGAGGTTAATAGGATATTGAAAGGAGGACTTTCTTTTCATTAATGACAGAAAAATATCAAATCATTTGCGTTAAAAGATAGCAAGTGAATTTCTTTTGTTTGGGTTTGAGTTTGGGTGGGGAAATTATAAAATCCAAGCAACTAGTTAAAGGACGTCTAGTAGACTTGGAGAGGGGGTGCCAAGATTTATGATACATTTAAATGTTTGTCTACTTGAATATTAGAGAATAAGCAGGATCTTAAAGACAACTTTATTTTCGTAAAGATAGAAGTCTCAAGGAAGAGTTCTGATTCAGATATGATAAAGCTGAGGGCATTAGACTTCGAAACAAATATAATGCTACTGGGTCAAAGACGACCTTCATCTCTCCCAGCAATAACTACTAGGTTGTCTTCCCTTTCCTCTGCTTTTAAAATCACTTGATGAAAAATTATCTCCATCCGTCTTTCTATTCTTCACCAGTCTCTACTCAAGTGGCTCCGTGTGCCTCACTGGGACACAAACATTTGCGTTATTATCCCCCCAAAACACATAAGGGTGTACTCAGTTTGCTTACCAGTGATCTAGATACTTTATTGGATGCCTAATACTAGAAAACCTGTGCCAGATTGGAAATGAAGTGTGGGAGGAGTGTGGGGTATGTTGTGCCGAGACAAGGAAGATCATTGTCCGCATTAACCAAGGCTGATTCTTACAAGGCGGACATCGGACATACACCCCCTTCTTACCAGTCTTTTTCATCAGTTCTGACACCAGCTGTCCTTTCCATGGCACTCTTTCCTCTGATGAGTCCGATAGTTCATTGCAGTGGCCACGCAAAACTCATGGGCCGTGCAGCTTCAGGGTTTATTAGGGAAATAACAGGTTACATTTCAGGGTCAAAGCACTCAGGATACGGTTCTTCAATTAGGTCAGCCTCTTCAGCCATTACTGCAGGCAGGTCTTTCTGGCCCTCTGCCACCTAATGCCTGGAGGCACCCACTCCGCCTGATAGCACTCGCTGTGAGTTCGCGTACCCACTATGCCATCCTGCCTGCAGTGTAGTATGATTTTCCAAATACAGTCCCTCAACCAGCAGCATTGGCATAAATGGGAACTAGGGCATTGAAGGATTCCCAGTTTAGTCATGATTGAGGAAGCAAAACTGGACAGACTTGAATTTTAGAACATGGCTGAACTGAAATAATAATTGGAATGGGAAAAATTACAGGTTGAATCCCTGCTAGACACTGCATCTCTCCTTAGAAAACAAGGACAGCTTGGTTCTTGCATAGCAACCAAATCCCTTCCCCATGGGATTTGAGCAGCGTCCAAAACCACCACCCTGCCCAAGTCGCACTAGTACATTGAATGTGAGTCTCTTGCCTTAGCCTGACCGGTGCTCTAGTCTCCCGCATCAGGCTCCCAAGAGGCTTCACTCAGCTGCTTCTGAGTCTCCCATTCCTGGCCCCGCCTGTCATGTTTGTTCTTCTGCCTGTCATTCTGAGTATTTTTCTGCATTACCCACATTTTGAATATGCAGATCTTTTCTGGTGTCTCCTTGTCAGCCATGACAAAAGGCCTGCTGTGAAATTAACCCTCAGAGACACGGAATGAGAAACTGGGAGTCATGTTAGTTGGCGTAAATTTTTCTTAATGGCTTTAGAAAACATTGAAGATACAAGCATCAATGTGAGAAACCCGAGTGAGTCTCAAATGTGACTAGATGGAAAGAAATACTTTGACTTGTTAATGTATATGCAAATATATAATTTGGATAAAATTAAAACAAAATATACAAAAACAAGTAAAGCAGGAAAAAAAGGACTAGATGAAATAAGAATAAACAAGTTTCTGAGAACGCTGATTTGATGAGATAAAAGAGGTATTTGAAATACATTAAGAAATGTACATTTTATGCCATTTACAAGAATACGTTTTATTCTTTATGTATACTTTGTTCCACCCTACAGAAATTGTGTACTGTTCAAAGTGTTAATTGCAGAGACATTGAAGGGCGTCAGTCCACACCACTTCATTTTGCAGCTGGGTATAATAGAGTGTCTGTGGTGGAATTTCTCTTGCAACATGGAGCTGATGTGCATGCTAAAGATAAAGGGTATGTACCTTTTTCTCTGCTAATTCTTTTTAGAGAATAGGAATGTACTTCTTAGTTTCAAGTTATAGGCCCTGGTGGTGAAGTGGTTAGCTTCGTTGACTGCTGCAGTCCACAGAAGAAAGACAGCAGTCTGCTTTCATAGACTTGGAAAGCCAGTCCGTAGGACAGTCCTACTCCTTCCACAAGGCTCGTTGACTCAGAATCTACTCTAGCCACAGATTTGGTTGAGTTTGGTCATGTTGCTTAAGATTTTCTGATGATTAGCATTTATGTAAATATATTTACGTAATGCCTTACTTTATAAAATAAGACATCTTTCATTAGTTCGTGGAAAAGTTGAATTAAATGATCATGAAATCTTTTCATAAACTTCTTAAAGCCTTCTCGTAGTCAAGAAGGAGATTACAATATTAGTGTCATAGTGGTTTTTAATGATATAAAATGTTCAGTGTTCATTGAGGATATTTGAATTCTTTCAATTTATCTTGAAATTATTTTTCATCAAAAATAAGCAGTTTTTAATCTAAATTACAGGTATATGGATGTTTGTTATATACTTAGTATTTTTAAACATTTAAATTTGGTTCCTTTCCCTGAATGAAGTCACTTTTTGCATTCAGTAGATTGAGAATCGGTAGAGTTCCTTCCAGAGCTAGAGAGAAGTCTTTCATCGGCCCCTGGCATCTCCTCAGACATAGCCGTCTGTTGCACTGCTCGCCCTCCTTTTCATTTCAGAGGCCTTGTGCCCTTGCACAACGCATGTTCCTATGGGCATTATGAAGTGGCAGAGCTTCTTGTTAAGCACGGTGCTGTAGTTAATGTAGCTGACTTGTGGAAATTCACACCTTTACATGAAGCCGCTGCAAAGGGAAAATATGAAATCTGCAAACTTCTGCTCCAGGTATATTTCAGTACTTGCTGTGTCCAGTGTATGACAGAGAATATGTTTATGATGCTGATGATACACTCTAGTTTAAACTTAGTAAAGGAATGGAAAGCAGTTACCTAACACTCTCCTAACATAGATTTCAGAATAAATGCTGACATTATATTTCAGTTTACATACATGTATACCACACAGATTTGTTGTCAGCTAAGATCATGTGATGGTTCTTTAATCATCTTAATTATTCCTATGTAGTACTTTAACCTCAAAATATTTGTTTTAATACTGATACCAAAATAAACATTTTGCCGTAAAAAAGGAGGGAGGGAATAGGGTTTTTCATTTATTCCAGTGATATGAAAAGTAGAAATCACTTGTTTTTGATAGATACTACTTTATTTTTCTTGATAACTGCTTTATTTTGAAGATAGTTTAAAATGTGTGCTACATTATTACATAATGTATTACAATAATACTTCACTGCTATTACAGTGCTGTGTGTATACGTATTAATAACAAACTCGAGTATCCTTTAAGATGGTCTCAGTGGTTTTCTTTGTATAGTTACATCTCCTTAGACTGAGAAAAAACTTAAGCCAATTCTCCCATTCCGTTTCATACCTAGCATGGTGCAGACCCTACCAAGAAAAACAGAGATGGAAATACCCCTTTGGATCTTGTTAAGGATGGAGATACAGATATCCAAGATCTGCTTCGGGGGGACGCAGCTTTACTAGATGCTGCCAAGAAAGGCTGTTTAGCCAGAGTAAAGAAGCTGTCTTCACCTGATAATGTAAATTGCCGCGATACACAAGGCAGACATTCAACCCCGTTACATTTAGCAGGTAAGTGAACTAGGTTTAATCTTAATCTTAGTCTGTGAGTAAGACTGGAAGTACAAGTGAAAAATCCCAGATGAACACCTTCCACTGTGTTTGTGTGTTCCTAGTAAGTGAGCCAGTTCCCTCGGTACTGGCATGTTACATTCGGTAAGAATAACCAAACCGCCTCAGTCAACCATCACGTGCTTTAGAGCTCTTTATTCCAGGTCATCTTGTTTGAAATTCCGTTGTTGAGTAAATTTTGCATATAAAAAACAGCCTTCCTGGCTAAAGATTTCCACTGTGATAGTAGCTGTTAAGCACAAGGGGAGTGGGTAAGGGGGGGCGGCAAATCATAAAGACTTTTAGAAGTTGTATAAACCTCTCCCCAAAATAATTTTTTCAGAATTTTCACTCCTAAAATTGACACAGTGCACCTGTGCTTTCGTGTTGGTGTGAAACGTAGAATTTGGAGTACGGTTTTTTAGCTGCATTGACGAGGCTTTGTGATGAGCCGATAAAATGCTGAGCTGTAGCTGATACCTTCGTGGGTACATTTGACTCATGAGTTTATCTAAATGCACAGTTCCTTCAAAAAGGGAAAATTGATGCAAGTGGTTTTGCCACTGTCTAATATGAAAGATGGTGACTTGTTTTCTCAGTTTGTTTTATTCTCCTAATATGAGTAACTGCGAAGTTTGCTAGTATTTGAAGGATTTGAGGGTTTGTGTGAGTTCTTTTTCTTAAACCTCACCTTTAGAATCTTAACCCATGTTGGAAACCCACTGTCCAAGAAGAATTACTCCCTCTGAGTGAGCATCTTGCATCGAAGAACCGCATATGTCAACATGGTACCAAGTAGCTTCTCCTTTCACTGGCAGGCAGGAGTCTGCCCACAAAGATGAGGGCTGCTTGGACTCTGGGTTTGCACTTGGGGTGTGCATTTCTGCATTCACTTTCCATGTCTCCCCTGCCCTCGTCTGGGATGTTTAAGACTAGTGTTTAAATCAATGTTGTCTTTGTTAGGGGACAACCTTGCGTGTAACATATTTCTACCCAGTTTTGCGTTATCGTACCAGAAACCTGGAGGGGCTTTTGGATTCAGTATAATAACCAACCGAGTTTATGAAATTTTTATTTTTCTTTACTTGGTTTCACTAAACTTTCTGGGTGGAGATGCTATAGGAAAAGGATTAAAACTTAATACAAATAGAAAATATTTAAAACCATTTTAAAATTTCAAGTTGTGTCTTTTTTGTCGTGACAAAATTGAGTTCCAGATTTGCTCTTTTATGAGTTTGTATCAGATAAGATGTACTTTGCCATAAAAGTATGTCCTTACTGAAATAGCTGGCAGTTCGAAAGGTAGTTGACAAGTAGGAGATCGTTAACACATTTTTTAAAATAACAGATTTTATCTCCTGGCTTTAGCAACACATAAATGTTACTGCCAAACTTGTGGACATGCATACCCCTAGGTTCTCTCTAATAAGAAAAGATATCCTTGTGGCCTTCTTGGGAAGGGCTGTGAGGCCCACGCTGGTCTCGTGTTCGTTCTGCTAGCTACTTGTACGAGGGTATCAACAAGTTTTGCTGCAGAATCATAGAACCCTTAATTAAATGAAAATATCTAAATGTGAAGCTATTGTTTCGCACCAGCATCCCTTCCATCTGGGTCCATACCCTGAAGGTGATGTCTCCATCTCTAGTCTTTCCTCAGAGCATGGTGCGTTCTTGGATTCACACCACATCAGAATGGCAATTGGGGCACCCTTGAGGAAATTAGTCCTCTCCCTTATTAAGTGTTCTTTGAATTGGAAGAAGAAAAAGAAGTAGAAAAGAAGGGGCAAGATCAGGGCCATGGAATGGATATCCCACTCAAATTCTTTGCTACTCTTGAATAATGAGCTGGTGCATTGTGATGATGGAAAAAATTCTTCGATGCAACTTTCTGGCCTTTTTCTCACCAATATCAATTTCAGTTTTTTAAAAACTCCTTCATAATATGCTCCTATGATTGTTCTGTGGCCTTTGAGAAAATCTATTAAGATTACCACTTGGGAATCTCAAAATGCAGTTGCCATAACCTCTGCCTCGAATTTAAGCGACCCAGTAGATTCTCTTAGAAGCCACTGTTTGGGGGGAGGAAGGGATAAGAAATGGGGAGCTGATAACAGGAGCTCAAGTGGGAAGAGAATGCTTTTTGAAAATGATGATGGCAGCATATGTGCAAATGTGCTTGACACACTGGATGAATGTATGGATTGTGGTAAGAGATGTAAGGGCCCCCAATAAAAGGGGTTTTTTTTGTTGTTGTTTTTAAAGAAGATGAAGAAACTGCTGTTTTGATTGGACCTTTTTTTTGGGGGGGGGAGCACCCTGAGGCTCAGATGTATACTGAGAGAAGTTGTCTACAGCCATCTACTGAACACAAAGTCATGTTTGTGTTGTTGTGTTGGAATCAAGCTGGGCGTGTATGAGCTGAAATCCTAGTAGCAATGCTTTTACTTAAACTTATCCTTGGATTTCTAACTTTTATGTTTGGCTGCCTTTTATTTTTATAGACCTTTTAAACTGTGGACCTTAGCATTAAAACAGCACAGGTTTCAAAGTGATGGGTACCACTGTATGCTTTTCAGCTTGAAGCCAGTGGGATTTCTTTCCATAAGATAAAATCTTCATCTGATACCAAGGGTTGAAGTAGAAAGAAAATGTTTTGAGAGGGATGATAGCAACAAATGTACAAATGTGCCTGACACAATGGATGGATGAAATGATTGTGATAAGAGTTGTACGAGCCCCCAATAAAATTAGTTTTTAAAAAAGCTCCATAAAATTTCACATATTTACTTTTTCAATAATGTCTATGCTTTGAAAATTTCTATGTATAGATGTTGCTATGTCCACATCTGACTCATATGTTAATATGTTGATATTGAGTAAAACACTTTTATTTCCTTTCTTTAAATTAGCTGGTTACAACAATTTAGAAGTTGCAGAGTATTTACTACAACATGGAGCTGATGTGAATGCCCAAGACAAAGGGGGACTAATTCCTTTACATAATGCAGCATCCTATGGGGTAAGCTCCTTCTGTTACCTGTAAAAACCTATCATATTATTGCAGTTCAAAGGCAACATAGTGTGGTTTTTCTCAATCGTGTGTAAATATGAAAGCTACAGAGATTAACTAACTTCCAAGGCCCAATTCTGAGTATACTGTAAACATAAGCCTTGTGGTCTGGAACTGTTGTTGTCATTTGTTTTATTACTTTCCTGAGCACTTGCCTCTTAATCTTTATTTTCAGTGAGGTGTTGGTGATTTTATTTGTTGGTCCCCAAAACACCTCCTGCCATTCATAGGACTCCAGGGCTACTCAGTTGCATTCTTCCTGACCTAAGACGGTCCGAATGGTTAAATGCACTCAGTGTGGGCCGTCTTTAGTAGCATCATCAACTAAATGATGCCATTCATAAACTGCTAGCTTATAATAGGACCCTTGGTGTTGGCAATGGTTAAGCACTTGGCTGCTAACCGAAAGATTAGTGGTCCAAACCTCCCGCTGCTTTGCCGGAGAAAAGACCTAGCCGTCTACTCAAAGACTAAAGACCAAGAAACCCTGTGCGGCACTGGGCCCTGCCCTTGGGGCTGCAGTAGGTGAGACTGCCACCAGCACAGCGGAGCACAGCCATCTGCTTTATAGAGTGGCCCCGAGTCACTGAAATGTCTTCTGTGATTTTTAGTCTATTTCCCCAAAATTGCGATGTTGGGAAAAAACGTGTCTCTTTTCTTTTCAAGGGTAAGTTTTGAAAATGTAGAAGTAGCTATACAGCTAGTTTCTTCTTAAGAACTAAAGTGTGGTAAAGTAATAATTCAGACTATAACAGTATTTTCTTTTACAGCATGTAGATGTAGCAGCTTTACTAATAAAGTATAATGCATGTGTCAATGCCACGGACAAATGGGCTTTCACACCTTTGCATGAAGCAGCCCAAAAGGGACGGACACAGCTTTGTGCTTTATTGTTGGCCCACGGAGCTGATCCTACTCTTAAAAATCAGGAAGGACAAACACCTTTAGATTTAGTTTCAGTAAGTGATGGGCTCTCTAAAAATCTCAATGCTTTCCTGACTTTCAAATTCACTTGGTGTGTATATAAAATATCTTCATAGTGATTGTGGCATGAATTGTTAGTCTAATTTTTAAATTTGGGACTTCATTGGTATTAGAATATAAGTAACAGCACTATTGGTTAGTTATTATATGCTGAGTACTTTTTAGAAATAGGAAAAAGTACGAGGTATAATTGGTTGCATTAACTGGATAAACAGAACAGGCATAAGCCTTCAGTAATTGCAAGTTAATACAGGCCACAAATCTCTGTCAACTTTCCCAACTTGGAATAATGCCCACAAGATACAGCCACAAAACTCTACTAGTAGGGTTTTCTTTCCCACCCACCCTCTTCATCCTCAAAGTCCTCATTGTTTAATCCAGCAGATCTGCCCTGGAACAAACCTGTCACTTCTGTTTCTCTTCTCCCCTTCCCACTGGAGCTCATGTAGGAGATGCTACTGTAGCCTCCACCTCACTGTGGACACTGGAACAAAAGTCCTCTCTTGCCTCCATTACTAAGAACATTGACCGGAGCCAGGCCAGGGTGGGGAAAGGAGAGGAAATTCTCTCTGTGGTGGGAAGGAAGGAAGAGGAGTCTGCCTCTTCTATGGACACATTGCTGTGAGAAATTCTGTTGCTCCAGGTTACATTGCAAAGATTTTTCTTAGCAGCGTGACAACTCAGCCATAAATTCAGCCTATTTCTTCAAGAAAATATCTTCCTAGTTTTTAACCACTCAAGTGAACTTTTGATTCATTCTGCCCATTTATTAATCCACCAGTTACAACAGAGTGCTCTAGAAAACATACATATCTGGGCTGGGAAGGCCAATCATTTTGAGTTGTACAACAAGTTGCCTCTCCTCTAAGCCTGGTCATCTTATCTGTAAATAAGGATTAAAATGTAGCTAGTTAATATAATTAAACAAAATAATGTGTATGTACAGTCCTTGGCACAATAACAAGTACACAGTAAACACCCAATAAGTGGAACTGTTATTCTAAATTTTTATATGCAAACTACCAGTGCCTTGGGAGTCTTCCGACTAGGGGGAAGGAAAATGTACAACAGACTGGAATAGATCAAATATATGGCTAACAGTGAAAATAAGTACTGGCTGGCTTCTTGCTGAATGTTAATTATTTAGTGTCCTACTTGATCAGTTATAAAAGGATAGAATGGCATTGTCACTAATTAAAAGAATTAATGTACCAGTAAATTTGAGGACTTCTGATTCTAGGAGATTTGGTGGAAGTGATTGTCTTGTTGACTATTTCCCAGGAAAAAATAGCATCACACTGTTTGTTAAAGTTCTACATAGGTTGAATTGTGTCTTTCAGAATAACGATGTTGTTAAAAGGTTTAACCTTTTTAAATTGATATTTCTGTAATTCTATATCAATGCTTTTCAAGTCACGGTGTTTAAGTTGAGATATTCTTCATGTTTTGCCACTTGAACAAAATTTATTTTGAGAGAGAGAAAGAGAGAGAGAGAGTGTGTGTGTGTGTGTGTGTGTGTGTGTGTGTGTGTGTGTGTGTGTGTTTGTGTGTGTTGGAGATGTTCTGAGTTACGTTTTATTTTTTACCAGTTTAGTTGAGGATCAGCCACCATGTTTCACTTTTTAATGTTATTTATTTATATAATAAGGAAATTCTAGTGCAGATCTATTGTTTTATCACCTTTTAAAATTACATTTCTATTGAGTGTAACAGAATTGTAGGCCTTGCTAATGGCAGACTCCTCTCTGACATGTCCCCTAGGCCGATGACGTCAGTGCTCTCCTCACTGCAGCCATGCCCCCTTCTGCTCTACCTGCGTGTTATAAGCCACAAGTGCTCAATGGGGTGAGAAGCCCAGGAGCCACCCCAGATTCTCTGTCTTCGGGTCCATCCAGCCCATCAAGCCTTTCTGCAGCTAGCAGTCTTGATAACTTATCTGGCAGTTTCCCTGAACTGTCCTCAGTAGTTAGTTCAAGTGGAACAGAGAGTACTTCCAACTTAGATAAAAAAGAAGGTGAGACACTGCTATTTCCTTATTCCCCGTTTGAATGCTCAGATGTCCTTTTCAAACCTAAAATATACTACAAGAATCAAATTAATTGGTATAGCCCAGAGTCTTTAGCCTTTCAATGTTTTCTTTACATTAATAGAATTTCTTAATGAATTTTTCTCATTTCAAGTTGGAAGTTGATGAGTCTTGGGCTGCTATGCACTCTTTAGATACGAACTGTTTGAAGGTCCTGGTTGAGTCAGAACCTAAACACCAAACCCACTGCTCGTGAGCCCATTCAGACTTGGCACAGAGGAGAACGGCTGCTCCGTAGGGTCTCGGAGCCTGTAAATCTGTATAGACACACGCTGCCACATCTATCTCTTGTGGTGCAGCCAGTGAGTTCAAGCCACTGCCATTTGGCTAGTGGCTGGATACTCTAACCACTGAACCGCTGGGACTGCTTTTTGGTTGCTTCCAAGGAAGTGGGATGGAGTTGTATAAAAGCTTTTGACTGCATGTCACAATACACAACGTTTACTTTTTTTTTTTTTAAGGAAAGATATGCATGATGCATATACCTGCAGTGACTATAATACTAGTCTCTTCTTTTTACTTGTCCAAATTTATCTTATACTGTATACAACATTGTGGAACTTGTTTCCATAAAATTTATTTTGAAATAGTTTACATCTCAAAAGATGGGAAACTGATTATAAGGATCTCATGAAAAATAAAGTTTAAAGTAGAAAACCAAAAGGTTTTCCCCTTTCAAAAAAAAAAAAAGAAAAGGTTTTCCCTTAACCTGAGAATGTCTTGGTTTGTTTGTTGTTTTTTTTCTAATAATGAAATTTTATAGCATTATCTTTGCCGTTTTTGATGTTTATTCAGTATTACATCCCCAGCAGCTATTACTAGGGCCCTTCATCTTTATTTATATTCTTTATATGTATAGGAATTGTCAGGAAACTTGATTGTTAACAGTATTGACATGCATTATTCTAATGTGAGACTTTTTGCTCTGAAATTTTTAATTCCCCAGGTCCAGGAGTCGATTTTAGCATAACTCAGTTTGTAAGGAACCTTGGACTTGAGCACCTGATGGATATATTTGAGAGAGAACAGGTGAGTTAGATAAAATGCCAGTGTTGCTGCTATTGGGTCTTCTTGTCTTTGAGCATATACTTGTCCTATTCTTGTGCAAGAATTGGGCAAGTTATGAAGATATCCAGGATATCTGTGAGGTTATTGTAGGATATATATTAATACTTTATTCAGATTGGGTTAAAACATTTAGAATACATGTCTATAGTACCTAGAGTTTAAATAATTATCTATTAGGTTAAATACTAATATGTTCCAGAATTTCAATTTGTCACTTTAAAAAGAATAAGAAAAGGCTTTATATAAATGCTTAATTTGTGTTTCTTAGGACTTCAGCGTAGGAAAAAATTGGGGATACGTATAGGGTGCTATGAAGTCACACTTAACTTAATGGAAACCTGTTAAAGTTTTCCTTTTTTTCTTTTTTTTTCTAAACTGTCCTGAACCACCCAAACTACTTAGGGCAGTGAATCTTATGTCACTCTTTTAATTTGATTTGGTCTTGGCATTTCCTTTCAATTTGTTAGTGCATAAAAATAGTACACACACCCCAAAAAAGTTTTACTAGTAAAATACTTTTCTTGGGTTCAAAGCTTAGCTTATTGAGCCCTTGAAGTGACTCTTGAGCTCTGTGTGTTCAGTCCTTGTGTCAATCACTACTATCCTTCCTTAAGAAGGACACTTGCCTGGGTGCTATGGGGAGGTATATGGATGTGCCAACCGTGTATCTGGGTTTTTCTAAGACAGCCCCAATGTAAAACAGTCTAATGACATATTGACCGATTTTTGTAGTTCAGAAAATACCGTCACTGTAGACTTGTACCCCTGGAACAGGTATAGATGGAGAGTTGTATTTTGGCGTAGGTTTAAGAAAGTCAACAAAGGAAAAGTTTCTGAGCTGGATTACTCTGGGAAAGTCATGGAAGGTGTATAAATTAAACAGAATTTTAAAGAATGGCTTCAGTTCTGCAGAGGGTAATTTCTTTTTATTTGGAGTGAAAGGATGTATTTAAGCAGTGATGAAGAAGTACCAGTTAACATCGTCCAGACTCTGAGTGAACCATTGAATACAGTGTTTAAAAGGTGCATGACAAGTGATCATGGAAAAGAACTTGCTTTTTCAAGATAAAATTTTATGCCTGAATGCAGTTAATTTGAAAGACACCTATTATCTCCTTTTTCTTCTTTACATTTTAGTTCTGCTCAGGTTCTAATGTAAAATGAAAATAATGATAGCTGGGTCTGTCGTGATATAACTTTATTTAGTGTTCACTTTTCTTTTTCCTTTCAGTTTTTCTTTTTAAGTTGCTCAAAGTAATCCTAGTTAAATGTATGAACCTAATATATTGTGGGATCATGGTGATAAGAATGCCTCTCATAAGTTAGAGATTAAACGGTTTCATCCTTTTATAAGATCACCTTGGATGTATTAATTGAGATGGGACACAAGGAACTGAAGGAGATTGGAATCAATGCCTATGGACATAGACACAAACTAATTAAAGGCGTTGAGAGACTTATCTCTGGACAACAAGGTATTTATTTTGTTTGAAGTAATTCTTGGCATCAGTTTAATCGTTTGCATAAAGGCACACCTGGCTTACTAAATGATCATTTAAAATGTGTAAGAGTCAATGTACGAGGGAAAGCACACATTAAGATTTGGGAAACTTGGGATCAGATCTTAGACTTACACTAGTTGTTCAACTTCCTGAGCTCCTGTTATTAGCCATGTGAAAAGCTAAGTAAAATTTCTAAGCCATTATTGCTTTAACCACCTAAAATTAGGAAGGTATATGAAATCTTGAAGTAATTCTAGCTCTAAATTTTATCATTCTAAATGACCTGAAGCTTTCATGTCTCATGTCTTATGGTAATATCATAGGTAATTATTAGCTGCTCAGGCTAGCACATAAAATGTTGTATCAATGTCTTACATAGATAATATATTAAACACTTGCAATTACAGTGCTGGAAAACACTGATGTTGTAAGACTCGAGTGATACTTTATGTCTCCTAAATGTTGATGCAAGAGCCCGGTGTCGTGGTGGGTTATACATGGGAAACTCACAGGGGTAGTCCTACTCTGCCTTGTGGGATCATTATGATGTCCATCCATGGCAGTGAATTTAAATGTTGATGCTTATGGAAGATCCAAATTACATTCATCCATCACATGTTAACACTTTCTGTATACCAGGCCCTGAGTATTAAAAAAGGAAAGTAACTGTCAAAGTGCATTTTAACTTCACTGTTAAACTGAGCACGTGATTTACTTAGGGACGAAGTATGCTAGCCAGTATATTTCTACCTCTTGTTAAAACAAAATAAGAACACTTCTCAGAATTAGTTGATTTGTGGTTAAGGAATGCTTTAAGCTGGTATTCTAGAGTAGGATCAACTAAAGGGACAAGTTCAAAATATAATACAGTCATGGATATTTCTAGTGTAGATAGCAAGTTTTATGAGATAGAAAATGGAATGTCAGTATCCAATGTAAATAGCATAACAACTAAAGAGGGAATAGACTCCTTAGTGGTAGGCTGCTATTAGGGTTTTACTGGAAGATTATAGATCTGATAGTGCAGTAATTACAATGGAATACTGGGGTAAGTATCATTTAGGAAACAGGCAGTGTTTGAACATATATACATAACAGTGTCCAGTGCATAGTTAAACTGTGTCGAAAAGTTCAGGAGACAGTGAAGACAAAGACCATTGCCTCCAGGTAGCACTGGTTCCTCCATACCACCTCTGGCCCTACAGTTGTGGATAGCATCATCTAGCTGTAATTGGGTAGTAACATTTACTCCTACTTGAAGGAGAAAGATGGCTGTGAGACAGAATGGCTGTATCTGATTTAGTACATCAGGGTCACTTTCCTAGTTAAAGAATTAGCAGCTTCATATTTATTCTACCTAATTTTGCGGTTTGCAGCCAGTGGCCACCTGTGCTGATTTTCCAACAACTTCTCATCTTGATGCCCTAACAGCCAGAGACCATTCAATGCATCAAGTCAATATATATTACTTGTCCTGATCTTTTCTTGGGGAGAGCTACCGATGCCTTGGTCAGATGTTTGTCACAGTCTGTGTTGATGAAGTCATTCTCTTCCGTGTGGACTCTCTTGTTCACGCAGACGTTGTGATTCAGCCATTCCTCTCAGAGCCCGGCATGCTGGTGGGAGTGTTCTGCAGGTCATAGCTCGGGGCCAGTGTAGTGCTTGTCCTGAATTCCCAGCAGCAGACCTCCATGCCACAGTAAACGCTTAGAACCTCCCACCTGCAATCCTGTTGCAGAGATTAAAGGAGATAATTGTGCTACAACTATATCAAATAAATTAGGAAACCCCATTTAAAGAGCTTTTGTGAGGGGAAAAAATATTTTGACTATTGATATTCAGAAAACATGACAAATTTATTGCCCTTTTTTTTTTTAATGTGGGGTCATTGATTCAAACTCATCAGCCCTGGGAGAAAGGTGATGCTGTCTGCTTGTGTAATCATTTACAGTCTCCAACCTTATGTATAAGCTTTCTATGAATTGGAATCAACTCTATAGCAGTGGATTTTTGACATTACGAGCTTCTAAGATGATTTAAAATTACCTTGAGTCTGCAAATTTTTAAAATACTTTCTCATATTTTACATACTGAAAGGGCTACAGAATTGGTCTTTAAAAATAATTAAGGAAAATGTATGACATGAATAGGAGATAAAAAATAGAAGAATTCAGACCCAAAACCCATCTGTACACAATAGGACACCCACAGAAGGATGAGTCAACCAGGGTGCCCTGGAAACATACATTCCTCTGGTTCTTGAGGCTTCTTCACCCCCACTATCATGACCCCAGTCCTGCTTTCAGTTCTAGCTAGACCGGAGCTTGTGCACTGGTACACATATGAGCTCAGGACACACGGAATCCAGGTCAGATAAACCCCTCAGGAACAGAAATGGGAGTAATAATACCAGGAGGGTAGGGGGAGGAAAGGAGAACTGATTACATTGATTGATACATAGCCCACACCACCACCACCCACCCCACCCCAGGGAGATGAACAACAGAAATGTGGGTGAAGGAAGATAGCGGTCTGTGTAAGATACAAAAATAATAATAATTTATATTATATCAAGGGGTCGGGAAGGAGGAAAAAAGAGCTGATAACAAGGGCTCAAATAGAATATAAATGTTTCCAAAATGATGTGGCAGCATGTACAAATGTACAGATATGCTTGGTACAATTGATGTATAGATTCTTATAAGAGCTGTAAAAGCCCCCAATAAAATGTTCATTTTTTAAAAAAGAATTTTTAAAAATCGTCTTACACAACCCTGTGACTTGGCTTATAAGGTCAAAACTTAATAGTCTAAATTCAATGTGATGGCCTGGTCAGAAAGAAAAAAGGCTGTGGAAATCAGCTAAGCCTGTCATTCAGTTAATAAATTCCAACAAACACATCGTGATTATATAAGGTGATAACATGGGACGTTGGGTGGAAGAGACACAGGAACTCTGTGTACTGTCTTTGAGACTTTCTGTATTGTTAAACTTTTAAAATGAATAGTAAACATTAAATAAACCAGTTGGCTATTTTGGGTTGATGTTAACCTTTTTTTAACCTTCCTTTTCCCCCCCCATAGGTCTTAACCCGTACTTAGCTCTGAACACCTCTGGCAGTGGAACAATTCTCATAGATCTGTCTCCTGATGATAAAGAATTTCAGTCTGTGGAGGAAGAGGTACGTTCATAGACCTTAATAATTGGAAAGATAAATCAACAAGATTTAATTTTGGTTCAGTTGTTAAAAGTTTTGGATCTAATTGAACATGAAGTATGGGATTACTTGGAACTTCCTAGAGTTGATATGTAAGGTACATTCTCTCAATGAACTGTAATTTAATAACTTGGTTCATTGTTACAATAGCACAATTTTTTTGGAGAAGAGATTGCTACCATTGGAAAGAAAATGCCAGTGTTCCCACTTTCCATGAAAGCAACTGCAAAGCTTCTAAATAAATAAAATCACTGCCATCAAACCTGACTCTTAGAACCATATGCAACAGAGTAGAACCGCCTCTGTGGGTTTCCCAAGGCTTTAAATATTTACAGGAGTAAAAAGCCTCATTTTTCTCCTGGCGTGTAGCTCGTAAGTTCGAACTTGCTGACCTTGTGGTTAACAACCTCCCCAAACTCCTACTGCAAAGCCTGGAACCTTAGAAAAGACCAGAACAAGTGAGTGCTGCTTCTCCAGGAAATTTATCCTCTAACTTTCTTCACCCTAAACTCAATCCACTAAAATGTTTGAATTGTGCCCTCCCTGAACCCTGGTGGAGTAGTGAGTTACACATGGGACTGCTGAACACAAGGTCAGCCGTCAAGACCCATCTCTCCAAGGGAGAAAGATGAGACATGTCTGCTCCCAAAAAGATTCAAAGTCTGCAACACCCAACGGGGCAGTTCTTTCTACTCTGTGCTCGCAGGTCGCCTAAGTCAAAATCCATTCAGGGGCAGTGCCCAGTTGTCTTGTTTGGGTGTTTACTATGTTTCGTTTTGTTTTTTCTTCCTTTAGTTCACATTATGTAATTCTCACTGACGCTGTTTTCCAGTTAATTGTACTAACAGCTATCTTTAGAAAATAATACTCGTAAACTTGTAGAACTCGTTCTTTAAATAACAAAAATGTTGAAGCATGTTTTGTGTTCTCAAAAATAGATTGAATGAAGAACTAATCAAAAAAGACATAAAAGCTAATGCACATGTATTTGAAATAATTTTTCCATCAGATGCAAAGCACCGTCCGAGAACACAGAGACGGAGGCCATGCAGGTGGAATCTTCAACAGATACAACATTCTCAAGGTAAAGAGTTAGTGAAAATGAAAGTTTGTTGAAATCATGATTTTCAAAACCTGAAGCCAAAAGCTGTTTTCTTAAGAACATGATGATATTCCCAGCCCTATATGACCATTGATCCAGCTTTTGTTGAACATATTCAGATGTAGCAATTATGCTTTATAATGTGGTTATAATAAATCCTTTAAGTTTAGGGCTTTAAATACATAACGTATTTTTAAGGTACTTTATGTTAACAGATATTTTTGTAGCCGTGGAAAATGGCATGCAGGAGCTTTATCTGACCTCTGGCTTTCCTATTACCTAGGCGGGGGTCACACATTCCTCTAACGTCCACCTTCCTTCACCCTATTCTGATACTAACCGTTCCTCCAGTGGCACAATATTTCTATGCTGTGTTCGATAAATTTGTTGCACTGACCAGACAGAACTCACAGGCAATACTCTTAAAGTAGCTGATTTCTCAGAGGGATTAACAGGTTACCTCAAACCAGGATTAATAATCTGTAAAATTAGAGTGATTGGTCCAGCCAGCAGCCAGGTCTTGAGCATGCCACACTGGTGGCTCTCCTTCCAATGCTCCTAAGGATATCTCTCCTTACTGCCGAAGCAGCTCATCCTTTGAGCCAAGTGAGTGACAGTAAAACTGACCAATCCCTTCTATTGATGTTAAACACATCCTATTTGGTTTGTTTAACCAATTATTTGGTAGGAGGTAGAGAGATGTGGATAGAAGAGCCATATTAAGAAATTTAACTCCGCTGCCAGTAATGGAGCTCATGACAAGATTGTTTCTCTTCTCATGCCATGCTTCAACAATGACTGCTCACGGTTTCTCAAAGTGAAACATAACAGATTTTGTCAATTGTAGTGTACCTTCACCTTTTCCTAAAGCAGTCTTATAAAAAAATGTTTTATGTCATTCTGTAAGCAGCTTGTATTCTAGTGATTTCAATTTCTCCTCTTTAGGACCCTTTCCAACTTCGCTGTCGTTTGTTTTTTTTTTTAACTAGCAATCAAAATCGTGCACCATAGTTTACATAATGATTTATAATTAATTACTTTGATATATTAACAATAATTATAAAATAATTAAAAGGTGGTAAATTTCTGGTACGTTGGTTTTAAACTCAAGAATGAATGGGGTCGAATTATTTGACTGTCGTATTAGTGTTAAATGATAATATATTATGATTAACAATATTAGAAGTCATTTTATTTTTTTATTTTAAATCATCTTATTGGGAACTCGTGTAACTCTTATCACAATCAATACATCAAGTGAATCAGGCATGTTTGTACTTATGTTGCTCTCATTTTTTTTCTAGACATTTACTGTCTATTGAGCCCTTGGTATCAGCTCCTCCCCCCCCAACCCCCTGAGAAATTGTACATTGTTAGTATTTTCATCTCTCACACCGACAGCTGTCTCACTTGCCCCATGTTTTCTGTTATTCTTCTCCCTGTAGAGGGGTGTATGGTTGTGTGTGATCGTTGCGATCGGTTCCCCTTTTCTCCTTTCCTCTCCCCTTCTTCCCTCTACCCTTCTAGTATCACTACTCCCACTCCTGTCCCTGGATTCTGTGTGTCATGAGCTCCCATCTCTTATCTATACCTGTGTGCCTGTTCCGGTCTAGTCTGAACTGAAAAGCAGCACTGGGGTCGTGGTGGGGGTGAGGAAGCCTCAGGAACCAGGGGAATATAGTGTGTTTCATCGATGCTCTACTGCACCCTGGTGACTCGTCCCTCCCCTGTGGCCCCTCTCTCGGGAGATTGTTCCATTGTCCTCGGATGGGCTTTGGGTCTCTGTAAACCCCCTCCTTCTCAACGATAAGTTTTTGTTAGTTATGTGTCTGCGGATGCCTGTTGCACCAGCAGTGTGCTGCTCCTTGTGGACTTGTTGCTTCTCTGCTGAATTAGAAGTCATTTTAGAGTTAGTGAAGATGAAAGGTGTTGAATGGGCCAAGCACAGGATTCCGAGTTCAAAATAAGTATATAAATCCAATAAAGGGATACTTCTAGAACTTCCTTTTTATTAGTTTTATGTACTGTGACATAAGAATCGCTTCTTGAGATTTCTATTCATTAACATTCTTTATTAAAACAAATAATTACACCTATTGGAAGATATCTCAGCCAAGTCCACTTTGTATACAAATAGTAGCAAATAGGTGATGATTTGTTATCGCTGAAGACAGGAAAGGTAAAATATGTTTGGAGCCAGAACAAAAAATCATATCGATGTGAATGAGGGGCAAGGCGGAGTAGAGACCCAAAGTCCATCTGTTGACAATTGGACGTCCCCTTACAGAAGCGTTGCAAGGAAGAGACCAGCCAGTCAGGGTGCAGTAGAGCACAGATGAAACATACAGCTCTCCTCTAGTTCTTTAATGCTTCCTCCGCCCTGCCCCCCCCACTACCATGACCCCAATTCTACCTTACAAATCCAGCTAAACCAGAGCATGTACTAGGGTACAGATAAGAGCTGGAAACACAGGGAATCCAGGACAGATAATGAGAATAGTGGGAAAGGGGGGGAGAAAGGGGGAACCAATCACCATGATCATATAAGCCCCTCCTAGGGGGATGAACAACAGAAAAGTGGGTAAAGAGAGACAGCAGTCGGTGTAAGACATGAAAAAAATAATAATTTATAAATTATCAAGGGTTCATGAGGGAGGGAGGGAATGAGCTGAAACAAAGGGCTCTAGAAAGAAAATGTTTTGAAAATGATGAAAACTTTGCTTGACCCAATGGATGGATGGAAGGAATGTGTTAAGAGCTGGAAGAGCCCCCAGTAAAATGGTTTTTTTAAGTCATTTTATTGGGGGCTCATACAACTCATCACAATACATACATACATCAATTGTATAAAGCACATTTGTACATTTGTTACCTCATTCTTTTTTTTAAAGTATTTTATTGAGGACTCTTACAATTCTTATCACAGTCCATACATACATCCATTGAGTCAAGCACGTATGTATACCTGTTGCCCTCATCAATCTCAAAACATGTGCCCTCTACTTTAGCCCTCAATATCATTTGCTCATTTTCCCCCTCCCTCCTGAACCCTTCATAATTCATAAATTATTAGTTTTGTCATAAGTTACACTTTCCGACGTCTCCTTCCGCCCTCTTCTCTGCTGTCCATCCCCCAGGGAGGAGGCTTGTAGTTGGTTCCTCCCTTCTACCCCACATTCCCTTCACCCTCCAGGCCTCGCCCCTCTCACCACTGGTCCTGAAGGAGTCATCTGTCCTGGATTCCCTGTGTTTCAAGTTGCTATCTGTACCAATGTACATCCTCTGGTCTAGCCAGATTTGAAAAGCAGAATTGGGATCATGATATTGGGAGGGAGGAAGCAAAATGTTTTTTTAAAAATATGTATATGATGTGTTTGATTTCCAAAGTAATTAAAAATTGAATTTGAAAAAGATGTATGCTTTATTTTCTTTCTAAATTTTTCTTTCAAAAGATATTTTAATGCAATATTTTATGAAACTTTCAATAATAAAAATAATTCTTACTCCTTTTATATGCAGAAATGAGATCTGTTACACCGATGGGGGTCATTATGACAATATTTATTTTGAATTTTGAGCCAAGACTGAAGGAAAATCACTAGCTCCGCCGTTGCTCTAGGGACCAGCAGGGGGCTGTAGCACCTTCAAACCATCTAAAAAAACAGTACAAGGACTGTGAATTTTGACGTTAGTGAAAAATACTCCTAATGAGACCAGATTCCATCTTGTTCGGTCAAGATTTTAGGAATTAGAGAAAGTGTAGACAGAATAGTAATTATAGGGTGTGTGTGTGTGTGTGTGTGTGTGTGTGTGTGTCTGTAAAATGTTCTTTGTTCATGTTTCAGATACTTTATAATTAAAAGCAGATTCAGATGGTACTTTAAACCAGAAAAAGTGGAGAGAAAGAATTAATGTTCTTTTTCTGATCCCTACGTACAGAACTCAGCTTGTCTTCCTGAGAGATTCTTTTACTGATAAATTTTAAGTATTGTAAGAGTGAGCATGGAAGTCATTTTAATCAATTAATTTAATCATTTTTTTAAATAGTGAGTTGCGTGGGGCGTGTACCTTTCACACCATCAGCTCTTTAGTCTGCAGTTCCTGTCACTCAACAAGCCTCCCTCCCCGTGTTCTACTCCACCACTACTGATTTGTCTCTCCCTGCTGTGGACCTCCACCCTCCCTTCAGCTTTCAAAGGTCCAGTTTGTTGCTTCATCTTCTTTCCCTTGGTAACTACAAAGTCTGTTCCGTCTGAAATGCCAGTCTTTGTCTTAGTTGTTATCCTGTAGGAATGGTCTCTGGAGTCTCATTGGGGCACTTCTCCTTTGTCCTGTAGGGCCCTTATGAGTTGGGTTTTTGGAGAGATCTCCTACAATACTTACTCTTTTGTGATTAACTAACTTCTCTCAGCATTATGATCTCCAGGTCCATCTGTACCAAAGCTGCTTTATCCATTCCTCTATGGTGGGCATTTGGGCTCTTTCCAGCTTCTTGCTCTTGTGACTAGTGCTGCAACAAGCATGTGGCATGCATATGCCCGGTTTATTTTGACTCTCATTTCTTAAGGGTATGTACCTAGCAGGATTGCTGACTTCTCTTCCTAGTTGTTGAGGTGTAGCCACTATCACTTTCCATGATGGTGGTTCCTGTTTACAGCCCCACTTCCAGTGTCGGAGAGCTCCAATATCTCTGGACCCTCGCCAGCATTTGTTGTTTCTGGGTGTTGGAATTGGATGTTAGTGTGGATGTAAGTTAATATCTCATTGTTACTTTGATTTGCATCTCCCAATTGACGGTATCCTTTCCTTTTGCATATGGGTCTTAGTAGCTTTTATCCCTTGGAAGTTTTTATTTCTAAACATTACTATACTACCTTATGGTTAAGACAAAGTATTTTTAGTTAACATTTCTTTTAAAAGCTTTGCCTCTTTCTGCTAAGTATGTGGCCCAGTTTTTACTTAAAATGAACAAATAGATTATTATTAAGCCCCAAAGATTTTATTTTCCTGGCTTTTATTTCAGATTCAGAAGGTTTGTAACAAGAAACTATGGGAAAGATACACTCACAGAAGAAAAGAGGTTTCTGAAGAAAACCACAACCATGCAAATGAAAGGATGCTATTTCATGGTACAGATTCCTTTCCCGCCTGGGGTCATTGTCCTCCACACTAGCATCGCTTTGTCAGCCGAGAACTCATGAATCCCAACCAAAGTGTAGTATAGCACCAACAAAACACAAGTCATTCCCAAGTTACTGAATGCTCCCCCCACCTCACCCCCACTACCATGACCCAGTTCTACCGTGCAAATCTGACTAGATCAGAGAACACACATTGGTACAGATAAAAGCTCTCAACACAGGGAATTAGGACAGATAAACCCCTTAGGAACTGTGGGTGTAGCAATATCATGAGGGATTGGCCGGGTAGCGGGGAGGGAGAGAAAGGAGGAACCCATCACAAGGTTGGATATATATATTACACACAACACCACTACCCCCACACGGGACTAATAACAAATGTGGGTGAAGGGCAACAACAGACAGTGTA